>NC_057848.1:102246107-102846107 GCF_910594005.1 Cervus elaphus
CAGTGCCTGCATGGGATCTTTTGAAGGAGGTCAACGTTATCTTCTTCACCTCCACCATAGTTTGGTCTCAGGTCACATAACAGAGGGGGAACACATCTCCACCCATCAACAGAAAATAATTGTAAAGATTTACTCAGCATGGCTGTGCTCATCAGAATAAGGCCCAGTGTTCCCCTCAGTAAGTCTCTCCCATCAGGAAGTTTCCATTAGCCTCTTATTCTCAAACAGAGGGCAGAAAGAATTAAAAAAAAAACAAACAACAACAACAAAAACACAATCACAGAAAACTAACCAATCTGACCACATGGACCAGAGTTTTGTCTAACTGAATGAAACTATGAGCCATGTCGTGTAGGGTCACCCAAGATGGATGGGTCATGGTGGAGAGTTCTGACAAAACTTGGTCCACTGGAGAAGGGAATGACAAACCACTTCAATATTGTTGCCTTGAGAACCCCATGAACAACATGAAAAGGCAAAAATATAGGACACTGAAAGATGAACTCCCCAGGTCGGTAGGTGCCCAGTATGCTACTGGAGATCAGTGGAGAAATAACTCCAGAAAGAATGAAGAGACAGAGCCAAAACAAAAACAACACCCAGTTGTGGATGTGACTGGTGATGGAAGTCAAGTCCAATGCTGTAAAGAGCAATATTGCGTAGGAACCTGGAATGTTAGGTCCATGAATCAAGGCAAATTGGAAGTGGTCAGACAGGAGATGGAAAGAGTGAACATCGACATTTTAGGAATCAGTGAATGAAAATAGACTGGAATGGGTGAATTTAACTCACATGTCCATTATATCTACTACTGTGGGCAAGAATCCCTTAGAAGAAATGCAGTAGCCATAATAGTCAACAAAGGAACCTGAAATGCAGTACTTGGATGCAAGCACAAAAATGACAGGATGATCTCTGTTCATTTCCAAGACAAACAATTCAATATCACAGTAATCCAAGTCTGTCCTGATCAGTAATGCTGAAGAAGCTGCGGTTGAATGGTTCTATGAAGAGCTACAAGACCTTTTGAAACTAACACCCAAAAAAGGTGTCCTTTTCATCACAGGGAAATTGAATGCAAAAGTAGGAATTCAAGACAGAACTGGAGTAACAGGCAAATTTGGCCTTGGAGTACAGAATGAAGCAGGGCAAAGGCTAATAGAGTTTTGCCAAGAGAACACACTGATCATAGCAAGCACCCTCTTCCGACAACACAAGAGAAGACTCTACATATGGACATCACCAGGTGGTCAAAACTGAAATCAGATTGATTATATTATTTGCAGCCAAAGATGGACAAGTTCTATACAGTCAGCCAAACGAGACTGGGAGCTGACTGTGGCTCAGAAAATGAAATCCTTATTGCCAAATTCAAGCTTAAATTGAAGAAAGTAGAGGAAACCACTAAACTATTCAGTTATGACCTAAGTCAAACCCCTTACTATTATACAGTGGAAGTGACAAATGGATTCAAGGGATTAGATATAAGAGAACGACTTCCTGAAGAACTATGGGCTGAGGTTAATGACATTGTACAGGAGGCAGTGATCAAGACCATCCCCAAGAAAAAGAAATGCAAAAAGGCAAAATGGTTGTCTGTGGAGGCATTGCAAATATCTGAGAAAAGAAGAGAAGCAAGAAGCAAAGGAGAAAAGGAAGGATATATCCATCTAAATGCAATGTTCCAAAGAATAACAAGGCGATATAAGAAAGCCTTCCTCAGTGATCAATACAAAGAAATAGAGGAAAACAATAGAATGGGGAAGACTAGAGATCTATTCAAGAAAATTAGAGATACCAAGTAAATTTTCATGCAAAGGTGGGCACAATGAAGGACAGCAATGGTATGGACTTAACAGAAGCAGAAGATATTAAGAATAGATGTCAAGAATACACAGAAGATCTATACAAAAAAAGATCTTCACAACCCAGATAATCACGATGGTGTGATCATTCACACAGAGCCAGACATCCTGGAATGCGAAGTCAAGTGGGCCTTAGGAAGCATCACTATGAACAAAACTAGTGGATTCCAATCGAGCTCTTTAAAATCCTAAAAGTTGATGCTGTGAAAGTGCTGCATTCCATATGCCAGAAAATATGGAAAACTCAGCAGTGGCCACAGGACTGGAAAAGGTCAGTTTTCATTCATATCTCAAAGAAAGGCAATGCCAAAGAATTCTCAAACTACCGCACAATTGCAGTAATCTCACATGCTAGCAAAGTAATACTCAAAATTCTCCAAGCCAGGCTTCAACAATATGTGAACCATGAACTTCCAGATGTTCAAGCTGGAGTTTAAAAAAGCAAAGGAACCAGAGATCAAATGCCTACATTGTTGTACCACCAAAAAAGAAAGAGTTTCCAGAAAAACATCTACTTCTCTTTTATTGACTATGACAAAGTCTTTGACTTTGTGAATCACAGCAAACTGTGGAAAATTCATTAAGAGATGGGAATACCAGACCACCTGATCTGCCTCCTGATAAATCTGTATGCAGGTCAAGAAGCAACAGTTAGAAGTGGATATCGAAGAACAGACTGGTTCCAAATCAGGAAAGGAGTATTTCAAGTCTGTATATCGTCACCCTGCTTATTTAACTTACAGGCAGAGTACATCATGAGAAATGCTCGACTGGGTGAGCCACAAGCTGGAATCAAAATAGCTGGGAGAAATCTCAATAACCTCAGATATGAAGATGACACGACCTTTATGGCAGAAAGCAAAGAAGAACTATACTGCCTCTTGATGAAAGTGAAAGAGGAGAGTGAAAAAGTTGGCTTAAAACTCAACATTCAGAAAACTAAGATCATGGCATCTAGGCCCATCACTTCATTGCAAAGAGATGGGGAAACGTGGAAACAGTGACAAACTTTATTTTGGGGGGCTCCAAAATCACTGTAGGTGGTGGCAGCAGCCATGAAATTAAAAGATGCTTTTTCCTTGGAAGAAAATTTATGACCAACCCTGACAGCATATTAAAAAGCAGAGACATTACTTTGCAAACAAAGTCCATCTAGTCAAAGCTATGCTTTTTCCGGTAGTCTTGTATGGATGTGAGAGTTGGAGTATAAAAAAGGTGAGCGCCAAAGAACTGATGCTTTTGAACTGTGGTGTTGGAGAAGACTCTTGAGTCCCTTAGATTGCAAGGAGATCTATCCAGTCCATCCTAAAGGAAGTCAGTCCTGAATATTCATTGGAAGGCCTGATGCTGAAGCTGAAAATCCAATACTTTGGCCACCTGATGTAAAGATCTTACTTATTGGAAAAGACCCTGATGCTGGGAAAGATTGAAGGTGGGAGGAGAAAGGGCCGACAGAGGATGAGATTGTTGGATAGCATCATCGACTCAATGGGCATGAGTTTGAGTAAACTCCAGGAGTTGGTGGTGGACAGGGAGGTCTGGCATTGTGCAGTCATTGGAGTCGCAAAGAGTCGGACATGACTGAATGATTTAACTGAACTGTATGACTTCACACAGTAAGACAATCTCTAGGCCCATCTGTGTTACTACAAATGGTATTATTTCATTCTTGTCTAAAGCTGAGTAATATTTCATTTCAAATATGTACCAAATCATCTTTATCTATTCATTTGTTGATGAACATTTAGGTTGCTTCCATGTGCTGGCTCTTGTCCATAGTACAGCAATGAACTTTGGGATGCATGTATCTTTTATTTTTTATTTTTTCTTGTCTTTCCCTCCAGTCCATGTCATCCCACTCACAATACAGACAAGGCACAGGGCCTTCCTGGCCTGAGGTGTTTATGGGGTGAGTTTACTCTGCCTCCTCTTTCTATACAGTGTAAGAACACAGCCTGTGGTAAGCATCAGGAGGCTGGTGTGCATGTATCTTTTTGAATTAAGGATTTCTCCAGATAAATACTCAGTTGCTAAATCAAATGACAACTCTACATTTAGTTTTCTAAGGCACCTTCATACTGTTTTCCACAGTGGCTGTACCAATTTACATTCACATTCACAGCACAAGAAGGTGCCCTTTCTCCACATTCTCTCAGATTTTTTTTTTTTTTTGTAGATATTATGGTGATGGCCATTCTGACTGATGTCAGGTGATAGACACCTCATTGTAGTTTTCGATTTGCATTTATCTAATAATTACTGAAACTAAAAACCTTTTCATATGCTTTTTAGCCATCTATATGTCTTTTTTGGAAAATGTATATTTACATATTTTGCCTATTTTTTGATTGGGTTGTTTGTTTGTTTGTTTAATTGAGCTGCATCAGCCCTTTGTATACTTTGTTGATTAACCTATTGTTAATTGCTTCATATGCAAATAGTTTCTCCCATTCAGAGTTGTCTTTCTATTTTGCAAATGGTTTAATTTGCTATGCAAAATTTTTTAAGTTCAAATAGGTTCCATTTGTTTTGTTTTGTTTTTATTTTTTGTATTACTCTATGAGATGGATCAAAAAGATCGTACTGTGGTTTATGCCACAGTGTTCTGCTATTATTTTCCAATAAGAATTTTATAGTATGTAGTCTTACATGTAGGTTTTTAACCCAACTTAAGTTTACTTTTGTGTATTGTATTAGAGACTATTCTAATTTCATTATTTTTTGTGTGTAGTTGTTCATTTATTCTAGCAGCACTTACTGAAGAGACTGTCTTTTCTCCATTGTACATTATTGCCTCCTTGTCATAGATTAGATGTTCATAGGTCCTTGAGTTTATCTTTACAATTTATATCTTGTCCCACTGATCTGTTTCCATTTTTTGTGATAGTACCATACTATTTTAATAACTGTACCTTTGTAGTGCAGTCTGATGTCAAGGAGCCTGATTCTTTCAGTCTGCTTTTCTTTCTCAAGTTTCATTTTGCTATTTGTGGTCTTTTGTGTTTCCATACAAATCGTAAACTTTTTGTTCTAATTCCGTGAAAAATGCCTTTGGTGATATGCTAGAGATTGCATTGTAGATTGCTTTGGGTAATGTATGCACTTTGACAAACTTGATTCTTCCAATCCAAGAATATGTATATCTCCATCTGTTAGTATCATCTTTAATTTCTTTTGTCCATATCCTATAGTTTTCTGCATACAGATTTTTTGTTACCTTAAGTAGATTTATTCCTAGAAATTTCATATTTGATGAAACTTTGAATTGAATAGTTTGCTTAATTTCACTTTCTGATCTTTTATTATTAGTATATAGGAATGCTCAATATTATTATGTATTAATTTTGTACCCTGCAATGTAAACAAATTCATTGATAAGCTCTCATAGTTTTCTGGTGGCATCATTAAGATTGTATATGTATACTATCATGTCATCTGTCCAATAAAGGACAGAAATGGTATGGACCTAACACAAGCAGAAGATACCAAGAAGAGCTGGCAAGAATACATAGAAGAACTATACAAAAAAAAGATTTTAATGACTCAGATAACCACGGAGGTGTGATCACTCACCTAGAGCCAGACACCATGGAATGTGAAGTCAAGTGGCCCTTAGGAAGCATCACAATGAACAAAGCTAGTAGAGGTGATGGAATTCCAGTTGAGCTACTTAAAATCCTAAAAGGTGATGCTGTGAAAGTGCTGTGCTCAATATGTCAGCAAATTTGGAAAACTCAGCAGTAGCCATAGAAATGGAAAAGGTCATTTTTCATTCCAACCCCAAAGAAAGGAAATGACAAAGATTGTTCAAACTACCACATAATCACACTCATCTCACACTAGCAAAGTAATGCTCAAAGTTTTCCAAACTAGGCTTCAACAGTACGTGAACCAAGAACTGCCAGATGTTCATACTGAATTTAGAAAAGGCAGAGGAATCAAATTGCCAACATCC
The DNA here is from genome assembly GCF_910594005.1 of Cervus elaphus. Classification (NCBI taxonomy): domain Eukaryota; kingdom Metazoa; phylum Chordata; class Mammalia; order Artiodactyla; family Cervidae; genus Cervus; species Cervus elaphus. The sequence goes on from NC_057848.1 coordinate 102,251,928, forward strand.
GTTGGATCATAGCAAAAGCCAGATAATTCCAGATAAACATGTACTTCTGTTTCATTGAATACACAAAAGCCTTTGAGTGTGTGGATCACAACAAACTGGAAAAATTCTTCATGAAACAGGAATACCAGACCCCCTTACCTGCCTCCTGATAAACTTTTATGAAGGTCAAAAAGCAACAGTTAGAACTGGACTTGAAACAGTGGATGGATTCGAAATTGGGAAAAGAGTACATCAAGGCTGTATATTGTCACCCTGCTTATTTAACTTATATGCAGAGTACATCATGTGAAATACAAGACTGAATAAGCTGGGATCACGATTGCCAGGAGAAATATTAATAACCTCAGATATGCAGATGACACCACCCTTATGGCAGAAAGCAAAGAAGAACTAAAGAGACTCTTAATGAAAGTGAAAGAGGAGAGTGGAAAAGCTGGCTGAAAATTCATCATTCAGATCTTGACATTTGGTCCCATCACTTCATGGCAACTAGATGGGGAAACAATGGAAACAGTGACTTTATTTTCTTGGGCTCCAAAATCACTGCAGATGGTGACCGCAGCCATGAAATTTAAAAATGCTTGCTCCTTGGAAGAAAATTTATGACCAACCTAGACAGCATATTGAAGAGCAGAGACATTACTTTGCCAACAAATTCTGTCTAGTCAAAGCTTTGGTTTTTCCAGTAGTCATATATGGATGTGAGAGTTTGGACCATAATGAAAGCTGAGTTCCAAAGAATTGATGGTCTTTAGCTGTGGTGTTGGATAAGACTCCTGAGAATCTCTTGGACTGCAAGGAGTTCAATCCAGTCCACTATAAAGGAAATTAACCCTGAATATTAATTGGAAGGACTGATTCTGAAGCCAAAGCTCCAATACTTTGGCCACCTGATGCAAAGAACTGTTTCCTTGGAAAAGACCCTGATGCTGGGAGAGATTGAAAGGAGGAGGAGAGGGGGATGACAGAGGATGAGATGGTTAGGTGACATCACCAAGTTGATGGACATGACCTTGAGCTAGCTCCAGGAACTGGTGATGGACAGAGAAACCTGGCATGCTGTAGTCCATGGGGTCACAAAGAGTTGTACATGACTGAGTGACTGAACTGAACTGATCATGTCATTGGAAAACAGTGATAGTTTTTACCACTTCTTTTCAAATTTGAATTCCTTTTACTTGTTTTTCTTCTCTGATTGTGATAGCTAGGACTTCCAAACCTATGTTGAATAAAAGTGGTGAGAACGGACATCCTTGTATTATTCTTGATCTTAGATGAAGTGCTTTAATTTTCACAAATAAGAATGATGTTTCCTATGGGTTTGTCATATATGGCCTTTACTCTGTTGAGATAGGTTCCATCTATGCCCATTTTTTAGAGAGTTTTTTTTTCATACATGGGTTTGCATTTTGTCAAAAGCTTTTTCTGCACCTATTGATATGATTGATATGATCATATGGTTTTATTCTTTAATTTATTGATGTGGTGTATCATTTTGATTGATTTGCAGATATTGTAAGACACTTGCATCCCTGGGATAAATCCCACTTGATCATGGTGTATATTCATTTTAATGTGTGGACTCAATTTAATGGACTCAATTTGCTAGTTTTGTTAAGTTGTTTTTTTTTTATGTCTATATTCATCAGTTATATTGGTTTCTAATTTTCACTTTTCTGTGTTATCTCTGGATTTGCTATTAGGGTGAACAATGGCCTCATAGAATGAGTTTGGGAGTTATTCTTCTGCAGATTTTTGGAAGAGTTTCATCAGGCTATATCTCAAATCTGTAAATGTTTGACAGAATAACCTTATGAAGCCATCTGGTCATGGACTATGGTTTGATGGTATTTTTTTTTTATTTACAGTTTCAATATCATTATTTGTGATTAGTCCATTCTTATTTTCTGTTGCTTCTTGGTTGTGACTTGGAAGGTTGTACCATTCTAAGAAATTATCCACTTCTGCTAGGCTGTTTATTTTATTGGTGTATTGTTTCTTGTAGTTGTTTCATAATCCTTTGTATTTCTGTTTCGTATTTTTTTTTTCATTTCTCATTTTATTGAATTGAGTTATTTCTCTTTCTTTGAGTCTGACTAAATGTTTATCAATTTTGTGTATCTTTTCAAAGAACCAGCTTTTGGATTCATTGATCTTTGCTACTGTTTTCTTCCGTACTTCATTTATTCCTGCTCTGGATTTTATGACTCCTTTTTTTCTACTCACTTTAGGTTATGATTATTCTTTCTCTCTTTACTTTAGATGAAAGGTTATACTGTTTATTTGGGATTTTTCTTGTTTCTGGGCTATGATGGCATTTCTATAAACTTCTCTCTTAGAACTGCCTTTACTCTGTTTCATAGGTTTTGGATCGTGTTTTCATTTTTATTTGTCTCTAGGTATTTTTTTATTTCCTTTTTTATTTCTTCAGTGATCCATTGATTGTTTAATAGCATACTGTTTAGCCTCCAAATCTTTGTGTTTTAGTTTTTTTTTCTCTTGTAGTTGATTTCTAATCTTAATGCATTGTGGTGAGAAAAGATGTTTGATATGATTTCAATTTTCTTGAATTTACTGAGTCTCAATTTGTGGTCCAGTATGTGATCAATCCTGGAGAATATTTCACGTGAGCTTGACAAGAATGCATGTTCTGTTGCTTTCTGATAGAATGCCCTTCAAATATCAATTAATTCCATCTGATCTAATAAGGCATTTAAGGCCTCTGTTTCTTTATTGCTTGTCTATCTGGAGGATCTCTCCATGGATGCAACTGGGATGTGAATGCCTTCCACTATTATTTCATTGTTGTCAGTTTTTCCATTTATGATTGTTAGTATTTTTCATATATTGAGGTGGTTCTATTTTGGGTCTACATATGTATACAATTGTTCTAAATTCTTGGATTGTTCCCTTAATCAGTATGCAGTTTTATTCTTTGTCTCTTGTAAAAGTCTTTATTTTAAAGTTGCTTTTTTTTCTAATATGAGTATTGCTAATCTGGGCATGAGTTTGAGCAGGCTGCAGGAGTTGGTGATGGACAGGGATGCCTGGCGTGCTGCAGTCCATGGGGTCGCAAAGAGTTAAACACAACTGAGTGACTGAACTGAACTGATTGCTACTCTCCAGTTTTCCTTTGATTTCCATTGGCATGGAATACCTTTTTCCCATTCCCTAACTTTCAGTCTGCATGTGTCCCTACATCTGAAGAAGGTACCTTGTAGACAACATATATAAAGGTATTGGTTTTGTATCCATTTAACCAGTCTGTATCTTTTGATTGTAACATATAACCCATACGTTTAATGTAATTGTTGACATGCATGTTTTTATTACCATTCTAGAATTTTTTTTTTTAATTTTTTTGGTTGGTCTTTTTATTCTCCTTCCTCTTTTGTTCTCTTCTCTTGTGATTTGATGACTAACGTTAGTATTGTTTGAATTATACTTTCTTTTGTGTGTCTGTGTGTCTATTGAAGAATTCTGGTTTGTGGTTACCTTGAGGTTTTGAAGATATTAAGAAGAGGTGGCAGGAATACACAGAAGAACTGTACAAAAAAGATCATCCCGACCCAGATAATCACAATGGTGTGATCGCTCACCTAGAGCCAGAATCCTGGAATGTGAAGTGAAGTGGGCCTTAGAAAGCATCACTATGAACAAAGCTAGTGGACGTGATGGAATTCCAGTTGAGCTATTTCAAATCCTGAAAGATGATGCTGTAAAAGTGCTGCACTCAATATACCATCAAATTTGGAAAACTCAGCAGTGACCACAGGACTGGAAAATGTCAGTTTTCATTCCAATCCCAAAGAAAGGCAATCCCAAAGAATGCTCAAACTACCACACAATTGCACTCATCTCACACGCTGGTAAAGTAATGCTCTAAATTCTCTAAGCAAGCCAGGCTTCAGCAATACAATGCATGAACTGTGAACTTCCAGATGTTCAAGATGGTTTTAGAAAAGGCAGAGGAACCAGAGATCAAATTGCCAACATCTGCTGGATCATCAAAAAAACAAGAGAGTTCCAGAAAAATATCTATTTCTGCTTTATTGACTATGCCAAAGCCTTAGACTCTGTGGATCACAATAAACTGTGGAAAATTCTGAAGGAGATGGGAATACCAGACCACTTGAACTGCCTCTTGAGAAACCTGTATGCAGGTCAGGAAGCAACAGTGAGAACTGGACATGGAACAACACACTGGTTCCAAATAGGAAAAAGAGTACTTCAAGGCTGTATATTGTCACCCTGTTTATACGTCAAGGCTGTATATTGTCACCCTGTTTATTTAACTTATATGCAGAGTACATCATGAGAAACGCTGGGCTGGAAGAAGCACAAGCTGGAATCAAGACTGCTGGGAGAAATATCAACAACCTCAGATATGCACATGACACCACCCTTATGGCAGAAAGTGAAGAGGAGCTAAAAAGCCTCTTGAGGAAAGTGAAAGAGGAGAGTGAAAAGTTGGCTTAAATTCAACATTCAGAAAACTAAGATCATGGCATCCGGTCCCATCACTTCATGGCAAATAGATGAGGAAACAGTGGAAACAGTTTCAGACTTTGTTTATTTATTTATTGACTCCAAAATCACTGCAGATGGTGACTGCAGCCATGAAATTAAAAGACACTTACTCCTTGGAAAGAAAGTTATGACCAACCTAGATAGTATACTAAAAAGCAGAGACATTACTTTGCCAACAAAGGTCCATCTAGTCAAGGCTATGGTTTTTCCAGAGGCCATGTATGAATGTGAGAGTTGGACTGTGAAGAAAGCTGAGTGCCGAAAAATTGATGCTTTTGAACTTTGGTGTTGGAGAAGACTTTTGAGAGTCCCTTGGACTGCAAGGAGATCCAACCAGTCCATCCTAGAGGAGGTCAGTCCTGGGTGTTCATTGGAAGGACTGATGCTGAAGCTGAAACTCCAGTACTTTGGCCACCTCATGGGAAGAGTTGACTCATTGGAAAAGACTCTGATGCTGGGAGGGATTGGGGGCAGGAGAAGAAGGGGACGACAGAGAATGAGATGGCTGGATGGCATCACCGACTTGATAGACATGAGTTTGAGTGAACTCCGAGAGTTGCTGATGGACAGGGAGGCCTGGGTTGCTGCGATTCATGGGGTCGCAAAGAGTCAGACACAACTGAGCGACTGAACTGAACTGATTTGAAGTTTTGATATAGCAGTCTGCATATAAACAAGATCGATTCAACTTATTGGTCTCAATATCAAGTGCATTTCCAGTTTCCTGCTTTTCATTCTCATCTTCTCATGGTTGCTAGTTTTGATATCATATTTGTGTGCAGATGATTTCTTATCTTTACTGCTTGACTTCACCAATGAGCTTTTCCATTTGTAATTTTCTTGTTTCTAGTTGTGTCCTTTCTTTCTGTCCAGATAACTTCCTTTAGCATTTATTGCAAATCTGGTTTGGTGGTGTTAAATTCTTTTAGCTTTTTCTTGTCTGTAAAGCTTTTGATGTCTCCATAAAATCTGAATGAGAGCCTTGTTGTATAAAGTATTCTTTGTTTTAGTTTATTTCCATTTGTCTCACTAAATATAACATGCGAATACCCTCTTTATTGTAGATTTCCTGCTGAAAAGTCAGTTGATGTATTTATGGGAGTTCCCTTGTACCGTATTTGTTTCTTTTCCCTTGTCTCTTTTGATATTTTTCTTTGTCTTTAATTTTTGTTAATTTGAACACTGTATCATCATGATCCTCCTTGTGTTTATCCTGCCTGAGAATCACTGCCTTTCTTAGACTGGGATAACTGTTTCCCTTCCCATGTTAGAGATATTTTTGTCTATTATTTCTGCAAATATTTCTTCAGATTCTTATGTTCTCCTTCTGAGACACCTATAATTCAAGTGTTGACACATTTAATATTGTCTCAGAAATCTTAGATAGCCCTCATTTCTTTTCATCCTTTAATTTATTTGTTTTAATTGAAGGATAATTGCTTTACAATATTGGTTTGCTTTCTGCCATATATCAACATGAATTTGCCATAGGTGTACACATGTCCCCTCCTTTTTTACCTCCCTCCCACCCCTCATGTCTCTAGGCTGTTACAGAGACCCTATTCCTTGGCAATGATTTCCACCATTCTGTGTTCCAGCTACTTTTCCCTTCTTCTGTCTCATGTATTCTGCTATTTTTTTTTTCCTAGTGTACTTTTCATTTAACTCATTGTATTGTTCATCTCTTTTTTCTTTAGATTTTTAAACTCTTCCCTAAACATTTCTTGTATGCACTCTGCACTCAATCTGTACCTCCATTCTTTATTGATATTTTGTTTTAACTTTACTATCATTACCCTTAATTATTTTTGGGGTAGACTCCCTATTTCCACTTCACTTAGTTTCTCTTCTTCTCTTGCTTCTTCCTTTGGGATATACTCCTCTGTAATTTCATTTTGTCTAATTTTCTGTGATTGCAGTTTATTCTACATGCTGCAGGGTTGTAGTTCTTACTTCTATTGTCTGCTTCCTGGTTGATAAGGCTGATCTCTGGGGGCTTGTCCAGGCTTCCTGGTGGCAGGGACTGTTTTTTGCCCACTGTTGGATGGAGCTGGGTCTTTTCTCTCTGGTGGGCAGGGCTGTGTAAAGGGGTGTGTTTAGCAGACAGCTTTAGGCTACGGACGACTATAATAAGCCTATGATGGTTGGTATTGTGTTCTCACCCTGTTGGTTGTTTTGCCTGAGATGCCCCAGTCTTGGTGAGAAAATAGCAGTCTCCAACAGGGCTCACTACAATAAGTACTCCCCAGAACTACCACCAGTTTCTTTGTTTCTGCAGAGAATCAGCTGTGCCCTGCTTCAGCAGGAGACCCTCCAATACTAGTAGGTAAGTCTGTCCCAAACTCTCATGAGGTCACTGCTTTTTCTCCTGGGTTCTGGTACACATGAAACCTTGTGTGTACTCTCCAAGAGTCCAGTTTCTATTTGCCTCACTGTTTTGGAATTTCTATGTCCTGCTGGCCTTCAAAGCCAGATACCTATGGGCTCATCCTCCCAATGACTCCCAATAGGAGTCTGAAGTGAGGCTCAGAACTTTCACCCTTCTGTGAGAAACCCTGCAATATAATTATTGTTCACTTTGTGGGTCACCTGCCAAGCGTATTTTGCTTGTATTTCAAAAGTGAAATTTGCTTTTGTCACAATTGTGCCCCCCTACCATCTTATTGTGGTTTGTTCCTTGTCTTTTGATGTAGGGTATCCTTTTTTTGTAGTTTGAGCTTTTTTTTTTTTTTTTTTTTTTTTTTGTCAATGGTTTTTGATGAGCTATTTGTGATTTTGGTGTTTTGATGAGAGGGAGTGAGCTCATGCTTTTCTCTGCCATCTTGTCTCCACCTCTCTCCATTGCCTAAAATTTTTCTTGGTGAATGTTCACAATTGTTATAAAAGAAGATACCTATTCCCTCACAGCCTTATAACTCAGAGGAAGGCACAAATTGCTTTGCCAATTGTAATATGTTCTGTACTACTCAAGTTTCAGGTGAAGAAAAAGGGAACATATTTAGATATTGTAAGCAGAAATAGATTTAATTCAAGAAATTGAGTGTCTAATACATTTTTGGAGAGACTTGATGCCTGGGCTTTCACTAAAACTACAGGACTCAGCAATGTAAAACAAACAAACAAACAAACAAAAAACACACCTGGTGACTCAGATGGTAAATAATCTGCCTGCAATGCAAGAGAGCCAGGTTCAATCCATTGGTCAAGAAGATTCCCTGGAGAAGAGAACGGATACCCACTTCAATATTCTTGCATGGAGAATTCCATGGACAGAGGAGCCTGGTGGGCTACAGTTCATGGGATTGCAAAGAGGTGAACACGAGTGAGCAACTAGCACCTTCATTTAAAAAAATAGTATGCATAATCATAACTTGCATAATCAGAAAAGTGGAGATTCAGTTAGACTTTAGTGAACTTGTTGGTCTCCTGAATACATTGATGGATTGCTATAATCAGGAAATAGGGATCCATGATTAGGTGAACACCATCAGCAGGATTACCATTACAACTGCCTCCTGACAACCATGAATCTAATGGCCTAAACCTGGAGTGGGGCTTCAGTGAAAAACATAATATCTCCACAACTGTGCTTGCCAACAGAAATGGGAAGATAACTTCTAACTTCAGCTTATTAAATCTCAAACAAATACCATAATTGTCAGAAACTGGTTCCTATCTAGATCCCTAGGTAGAAAGAGTCTGATCAATGATACCTAATATTTTCAATAAAATGTGAGAATAGTTTTAGATTTACAGGAAATTTACAGAGATAGGATAAAAAATGTGTACATACCTTGCAACAAATTTTTGCTATTGCTAGCTCCTTGCATTAATATGGTACAATTGTTATAGTTAATGAAACAATATTGATGCACTCTTATTATATAAAATCTATACTTTATGTGAATCTCCTTAGTAATTACCTAATGGCTTTATTTACTCTCTGTGATCTCATCCAGGACACCACATTACATTTAATAGTCATGTCCCCTTAGGCTCCTTTAGTCTGTGATGCCTTCTCAAGCTTTGTTGTTTTTGATGACTCTAAGAATTCCAAGTGCTGGACAATTGTGTTGTAGATTGTTTACAATGACTTTTCATCTTGGATTTTTCTCATGGTTAGACAATGTTTATGGTTTGAGGGAATGAATACCAAAGAGATGAAGTGATGTTCTTAACACATCATATCAATTGTACATTATATCAACATAACTTATGATTATTGATATTGACTTTGATCACCCGCCACAGGTGTTTTTTAAAGATGTCAATATAAAGTTAATTTCTCACTTTCAATGTTGCTATTGTTCATTCGCTAAGTTGTGTCAGAAACTTTCTGACTCCACAGACAGCATCATGCCAAGATCCTCTGTGCTCCACTATCTCCGGGAGTTTGCTCAAATTAATGTCCATTGAGTTGGTGATGCTATCTACCTCATCCTCTTTTGCCCCCTTCTCCTTTTGCCTTTAATTGTTCACAGTATCAGGGTCTTTTCCAATGTGTTGGTTCTTTGCATCAGGTGGCCAAAGTACTGGGGCCTCAGCATCAGTCCTTCCAATGAATATTCAGAGTTGATTTCCATTAGGATTGACTGGCTTGATCTCTTTACTGTCCAAGAGACTCTCAAGATTTTGCTTCAGCATCACGATTTGAAAATATCAATTCCTCAACACTTGACCTTCTTTATGGTCTGACTCTCACATACAAAATGACGTCTGGAATCGTTATAGTTTTGAGTATATGGATCTTTGTCAGCAAAATGATGTCTCTGCTATTTAATACGACGTTCTAGGTTTGTCACTCTGGAGGAGGGAACGGCAACCCACTCTAGTATTCTTGCTTGAAGAATCTCATAGGCAGAGGAGCCAGGAGGGCTACAGTCCATAGGGTTGTAAAGATTAGGATACAACTGAAGCAATAAAACACACATGAACACTAGGTTTGTCATGGATTTCTTTCCAAGGAGCAATAATCTTTTAATTTTATCACTACAGTCCCTTGAACAGTGATTTTGAAGCCCAAGGAAGTAAAACTGTCACTGCTTCCTGTCTTCCCCCTTCTATTTACAAAGAAGTGATGTGACTGGATACCATGATCTTAGTTTTTTAAATGCTGAGTTTTAAGTCAACTTTTTTCACTCTTCTCTTTCACTCTTATGAGGAGGCTTTTTAGTTCCTCTTAACTTTCTGCCACTAGAGTGGTAGCATCTGCATATCTGAGGTTGTTGATGTTTCTTTCAGCAATTTTGATTCCAGCATGGGATTCATCCAGCCCAACATTTCACATGATATACTCCACATATGCATTTAAATTAAATAAGTATGATGAAAATATACAGCCTATTTGCACTCCTTTTCAAATTTTGGACAAGTCTATTGTTCTAGAAAACCAGCCAATCTGATCACAGGACCACAGTCTTGTCTAACTCAATGAAGCTAAGCCATGCCATGTGGGGCCACCCAAGACGGTCAGGTTATGGTGAAGAGGTCTGACCGAATGTGGTGCACTGGAGAGGGAAATGGCAAACCACTTCAGTATTCTTGCCTTGAGAACCCCATGAACATTATGAGAAGGCAAAATGATAAGATAATGAAAGAGGAACTCTCCGGGTCGGTAGGTGCCCAATATGCTACTGGAGATCAGTGGAAAAATAACTCCAGAAAGAATGAAGGGATGGAGCCAAAGCAAAAACAATACCCAGTTGTGGATGGGACTGGTGATAGAAGCAAGGTCCAATCCTATAAAGAGCAATATTGCATAGGAACCTGGAATGTTAGGTCCATGAATCAAGGCAAATTGGCAGTGGTCAAACAGGAGATGGCAAGAGTGAATGTTGACATTCTAGGAATCAGCGAACTAAAATGGACTGAAATGGGTGAATTTAATTCAGATGACCATTATATCTACTATTGTGGGCAGGAATCCCTTAAAAGAAATGGAGTAGCCATTAGAGTCAGTAAAAGAGTCCGAAATGCAGTACTTGGATGCAATCTCAAAAACAACAGAATGATCTCTGTTTGTTTCCAAGGCAAACCATTCAATATCACGGTATTCCAAGCCTATGCCCCAACCAGTAATGCTGAAGAAGCTGAAGTTGAACGGTTCTATGAAGACCTCCAAGACCTTTTAGAACTAACACCCAAAAAAGATGTCCTTTTCATTGTAGGGGACTGGAATGCAAAAGTAGGAGGTCAAGAAACACCTGGAGTAACAGGCAAATTTGGCCTTGGAGTACAGAATGAAGCAAGGCAAAGGCTAATAGAATTTTGCCAAGAGAACGCACTGGTCATAGCAAACACCTTCTTGCAACAACACAAGAGAAGACTCTACACATGGACATCACCAGATGGTCAACACCGAAATCAGATTGATTATATTCTTTGCAGCCAAAGATGGAGAAGCTCTATACAGTCAGCAAAAACAAGACTGGGAGCTGACTGTGGCTCAGATCATGAACTCCTTATTGTCAAATTCAGAGGTAAACTGAAGAAAGTAGGGAAAACCACTAGACCATGCAGGTATGACCTAAATCAAATCCCTTATGACTATACAGTGGAAGTGAGAAATAGATTTAAGGGACTAGATCTGATAGACAGAGAGCCTGATGAAAAATGGATGGAGATCAGTGACATTGTACAGGAGACAGGGATCAAGACCATCCCCATGGAAAAGAAATGCAAAAAGTCAAAATGGTTATCTGAGTAGGCTTTACAAATAGCTGTGAAATGAAGATAAGTGTAAAGCAAAGGAGAAAAGGAAAGATATTCCCATCTGAATGCAGAGTTCCAAAGAATAGCCAGGAAAGATAAGAAAGCCTTCCTCAGTGATCAATTTAAAGAAATAGAGGAAAACAACAGAACGGGAAAGACTAGAGACCTCTTAAAGGAAATTAGAGATATCAAAAGGATATTTCATGCAAAAATGGGCTCAATAAAGGGCAGAAATGGGATGGACCTAACAGAACCAGAAGATATTAAAAAGAGGTGGCAAGAATACACAGAAGAACTGTACAAAAAAGATCTTCATGACCCAGATAATCACAATGGTGTGATCACTCACCTAGAGCCAGACATCCTGGAATGTGAAGCCAAGTGGACCTTAGAAAGCATCACTATGAACAAAGCTAGTGGAGGTGATGGAATTCCAGTTGAGCTATTTCAAATCCTGAAAAATGATGCTGTGAAAGTGCCGCACTCAATATACCATCAAATTTGGAAAACTCAGCAGTGGCCACAGGACTGGAAAAGGTCAGTTTTCATTCCAATCCCAAAGAATGCTCAAACTACCCCCCAATTGCACTCATCTCACACGCTAGTAAAGTAATGCTCAAAATTCTCCAAGCCAAGTTTCAGCAATACATGAACAGAGAACTTCCAGATGTTCAAGCTGGTTTTAGAAAAGGCAGAGGAACCAGACATCATATTGCCAATATCTGCTGGATCATCAAAAAAGCAAGAGAATTCCAGATAAGCATCTATTTCTGCTTTATTGACTACGCCAAAGCCTTCGACTGTGTGGATCACAAGAAACTGTGGAAAATTCTGAAAGTGATGGGAATACCAGACCGCCTTACCTGCCTCTTGAGAAACCTATATGCAGGTCAGGAAGCAACAGTTAGAACTGGACGTGGACCAACAGACTGGTTCCAAACAGGAAAAGGAATACGTCAAGTCTGTATATTGTCACCCTGCTTATTTAACTTATATGCAGAGTACATCATGAGAAACGCTGGGCTGGAAGAAGCACAAGCTCGAATCAAGAATGCTGGGAGAAATATCAATAACGTCAGATATGCACATGACACCACCCTTATGGCAGTAAGTGAAGAGGAACTAAAAAAGCCTACTGATGAAAGTGAAAGAGGAGAGTGAAAAAGTTGGCTTAAAGCTCAGCATTCATAAAACTAAGATCATGGTATCTGGTCCCATCACTTCATGGGCAATAGATGGGGAGGCAGTGGAAACAGTGTCTTACTTTATTTTTTGGGGCTCCAAAATCACTGCAGATGGTGACTGCAGCCATGGAATTAAAAGTTGCTTACTCCTTGGAAGGCAAGTTATGACCAACCTAGACAGCATACTGAAAAGCAGAGACATTACTTTGTCAGCAGAGGTCCATCTAGTCAAGGCTATGGTTTTTCCAGTGGTCATGTATGGATGTGAGAGTTGGACTGTGAAGAAAGCTGAGTGCCGAAAAATTGATGCTTGTGAACTATGGTGTCGGAGAAGACTCTTGAGAGTCCCTTGGACTGCAAGGAGATCCAACCAGTCCATCCTAAAGGAGATCAGTCCTGGGTGTTCATTGGAAGGACTGACGCTGAAGCTGAAACTCCAGTACTTTGGCCACCTCATCCGAAGAGTTGACTCGTTGGAAACGACCGTGATGCTGGGAGGGATTGGGGGCAGGAGGAGAAGGGGACGGCAGAGGATGAGATGGCTGGATGGCATCACCGACTCGACGGGCATGAGTTTGAGTAAACTCCGGGAGTTTATGATGGACAGGGAGGCCTGGGTTGCTGCGATTCATGGGGTCGCAAAGAGTGGGACACGACTGAGCGACTGAACTGACTGACTGACTGACTGATTGAAACAACCTCTTTCTGCAGTTGGAGTTAAAGGATGTAGTTAGGATTGAGAGTTTAGGTTGATGCAGTGAAGTGATGAATTAGAGCCTAACCTTTTTTTTTTTTTTTTGCCAGATACTTAAAAGCCTGCAGGACGATGGCTCTTTTAAAGTGAATTTTTGTGCTAACTAATCATATGATTGACGTTCTTAATGCTGCGGATTAATTAGTCTGCCCCTCTCAGATCAATATTACCAGTTAGAACTGAGACCCAAGCACTCTGGGAGACTTGCTTAAGGATACTCAAGAGGGTAACCTTCCTGGAGGCATGCCTTCTTGGAAGTCAATTGTTTATTCAACAGCAGCACATTATGTTCAGGTCAAACATGAGTGAGACAGAGAGATGGAGACTGATTGATTTCAGCAGTACTTCAATCCTCTATATATAGAAAACTTCACTTGTCACTGTAAATACCTACTCAAATTAGTACTGTATTTGGGAACTTGCCAAAATATGTGAAGGTACATTTCAGTTTATGATTAGAGCTTGTCCCTAATTTGGAAAATATTAATTTTCTATTCAGAGTAATTTTTAAAAGATGATTATCTGAGACACCAATGCAGGATTGTCTTAAGCACAATAAACAAGCAATTAAATCAATTATAATTTACCAGTAAAACTTTCAAGCATTGATCTATTTGGTGAAAGGCAGAGAATGTCAGAGCAGTTTATAACTACTTTCATGTGTATTCAGAGGCATTGGCCATACTGAGCTGGAAGGAATCTTCCATCTGTTGGGACGATTTTCTTCCCTTTGAGGAGCCCTAACCTCTTGGACAGGGAGGCCTGACATGCTGTGATTCAGGGGATTGCAAAGACTCGGACACGACTGAGCAACTAAACTGAACTGATTATCCTATGTCCAGTTTTAACAGTAGCTTCTTGACCCACATACAGGCTTCTCAGTAGACAGGTAAGGTGGTCCAATACTCCCATATCTTTAAGAATTTTCCACAGTTTGTTGTGATCCACACAGTCAAAGGCTTTAACATAGTCAATGAAGCAGATATTTTTCTGGAATTCCTTTGCTCTCTAGAGACCATGATTGAATGAATGTTGACAATTTGGTCTCTGATTACTTTGTCTTTTAGAAACTCAGCTGGTTCATCTGGAAGTTCTTGATTCACATACTCCTGAAGCCTAGTGTGAAGGATTTTGAGCTTAACCTTTATAATATGTGAAATGAGTGCAATTGTATGGTAGTTGGAACATTCTTTGGCATTGCCTTTCTTTGGGATTAGAACGAAAACTGACCTTTTCCAGTCCTGTAACCACTGCAGAATTTTCCAAATTTTCTGGCATATTGAGTGCAGTACTTTAACAGCATCATCTTTCAGAATTTTCAATAGTTCAACTAGAATTCCATTACCCCCTTAGCTTTCTTCATAGTAGTGCATCCTAAGGCCCACTTGATTTCACACTCCAGGAGGTCCAATCTAGGTGAGTGACCACACCATCCTGGTTATCCAGGTAATTAAGACCTTTTTTTTGTATCTCTTCTGTGTATCCTGGCCATCTCTTCTTAATTTCTACCACTTCTTCTAGGTCCTTACAGTTTCTGTTCTATTGTGTGCAGCCTTGAATGAAATGTTCTTTTGATATCTCCAATTTTCTTGAAGAGATCTCTAGTCTTTGTCATTATTTTCCTTTCTTCTATTTCTTTGAATTTTTCATGTAAGAAATCCTTCTTATCTCTCCTCACTATTTTCTTGAACTCTGCATTCCATTGGGCATATCTTTCCCTTTCTACCTTGCCTTTCTCTTCTCTTCCTTCTTCAGCTGTTTGTAAAAACTACTCAGACAACCAGTTTGCCTTTTTGCATTTCTTTTTCTTTGGAATGGTTTTGATCAGTGCCTTCTGTACAGTGTTATGAACCTCTGTCCATAGTTCTTCAGACACTCTGTCTACCAGATCCAACTTCTTGAATCCATTTGTCACCTCCATTTTATAATCTTAAGGGGTTTGATTTAGGTAATGATTGAATGGTCTAGTGGTTTTCCCTTCTTCCTTCAATTTAATCATGAATTTTGCAATAAGGATCTTGTGATTTGATCCACAGTCAACTCCAGGTCTTGTTTTTGCTGACCGTATAGAGCTTCTTCATCTTTGGATGCAAAGAACATAATCAATCTGATTTTGGTATTGAACATCTGATGATTTCCATGTGGAGAATTGTCTCTTGGGTTGTCAGAAAAGGGTGTTCGTTGTGACCTGTGTGTTCTCTTGACAAAACTCTGTCAGTCTTTGCCTTCTTCATTTTGTACTGCAAAGCCAATCTTGCCTGTTATTCTGAGTATCTCCTGATTTCCTACTTTATCATTACAGTACCCCATGATGAAAAGGATATCTTTTCTAGTGTTTGTTCTAAAAGTTGCTGTAGGTCATCATAGAAGTGGTCAACTTTAGCTTCTTCAGCATCAGTACTTGGGTCATAAACTTGGATTACTTGATGTTGAACAATTTGACTTGGAAACGAACTGAGGTGACTGTGTCTTTTTTGAGGTTGCACACAAGTACTGCATTATGGACTCTTTTGTTGACTATGAGGGCTACTCTATTTCTTCTACAGAATTCTTGCCCACAGTGGTAGATATAATGGTCATCTGGATTAAATTCATCCTTTCCCATCCATTTTAGTTCAATAATTCCTAAGGTGTCATTGTTCACTCTTGCCATGTCCTGCTTAACCCCGTCCAATGTATCTTGATTCATGGACTTAACACTCCAGGTTCCAATGTAATATTGCTCTTTACAGCATCAGACTTTATTTTCACTACTAGACACATCCACAGCAGTATATCATTCCTGCTTTGGCCAAGCCACTTCATTCTTTCTGGATCTATTAGTAATTCCCCTTCACTCTTCCCCAGTATCCTATTGAGACAACTTCTGGGAATCTCTGGAACACCTATAGTTAGAATGCTGTTGCACTTAATGTTTTCTCAGAGGTCTCTTAGACTGTCCTCATTTCTTGCTATCTTTTTTTTTTTTTCTTCATTATGCTCTGCTTCAGATATTTCCATCATTCTGTCTTCCACCTTACTTTCCTGTTCTTCTGCCTCAGTTATTCTGCTATTGTTTCCCTCTAGTGTATATATATATTTTTTACTTTAGTTATTATGTTGTTCAATGCTGATTGTCTGTTGTTCTTTATTTCTTCTGGGTCTTTTTAAAACATTGTATGTGTGTGTGTGTGTGTGTGTGTGTGTGTGTGTGTGTGTGTGTGTGTTCTCTATCCATGCCTCCATTCTATTAATATGTGCCTC
Organism: Cervus elaphus; assembly: GCF_910594005.1. NCBI lineage: Eukaryota > Metazoa > Chordata > Mammalia > Artiodactyla > Cervidae > Cervus > Cervus elaphus. The sequence continues at coordinate 102,268,350 of NC_057848.1, forward strand.
CATTTTAATACTGAAATTTCTGATTATCTTAAGTATAATTGTTCTGAATTCATTTTTTGGTAGATAGCTTATTCCCTCTTTGATCTTATGGATTTTATCGATGTTCCTTCATCTGCTGCATATTTCTCTGTCTTTTCATATTATCTATTTATTGTACTTGGAATCTCCCTACCATAGGCTTCAAGGTCGTATTTCCTCTTATTTGTGGAGTCTTCCACCAGTGGATAGGGTTGGATCAATGCCATGAGTTGTGCAAATTTCCACTTTGGGGGCACTAGTACCTGTGTTCTGCTGAGTATCATTGTGTCTTGTCTCTCTCAGGGACAGTGCCACATCCAGTGATTTGTTTTGGTATATTTGTGAGCTTGATATGGTTTTGGGCAGCCTATCTGCTAATGGGTAGGGTTGTGTTCCTGTTTTGGTAGTTGCTTGTCATGAGGCATCTGGCACAGGAGCTTTCTGGCCCTTGGGTGGGATCAGGCTTTAGTGTTAAGATGCAGGCCTTTGGGAGCACTCTTGGTGATTAATATTCCACGGGGTCAGAAGTTCTCTGGTGGTCCAATGTCCAGGAGTACATTCTCCCATCTTTCAGGTTCACACCTTACCCCTCGCTAGGACACCAATACTCCACAAGCCACACAGCACAGAAGAGAAACACAAAGAAAGAAATAGAAAAGAAAAAAAAAAGCATGAAAACAAATAAAGGACAGACAATATCCCAAGACAAATGTTAAAAACAACACTAAACAGATAAGTACACACAAATAAGCTCACAATTGCAAAATTAAAAGGAGAGAAAACAGAAAAATAAAATAAAAATAGGAACCAAAGAAAAGAAAGCAATGAAATTCCCCCCAAAAAAGAGCATAAATAAAAACACGCATTAAAAGCTAGACTAACAATTTTTTTTAAATGGGGGAAAATGAAATGTAATGCAAAAGTGCTGTAGAAATTAAAAAAATAAATTTAAAAATAAAAACATTAGACAAGGAAAAATGTGAATACAAATAAAAATTAAAGGAATAATTAAAAGGACAATAGAACTAAATGAAAAAGAAAAAAGACACACACATTACATATATATATATATATATATATATATATATATATATATATAGAGAGAGAGAGAGAGAGAGAGAGAGAGAGAGAGAGAGAAAGAGAGAGAGAGAGAGAGAGAGAGAGAGAGAGAGATCGTAAGAAGAATATTCTCCTGCATCTCAGTTGTCTGTGTCTTTACCACACAGTGAACTCCAACCAATCTGCCTACTCAGGTAGTCTTCCAGTATTTCTAGGAAGGTCTCTGTACCTGCTGTGGGCACTTTGGTGTCAGCTCAGACTCAGATCCGGCCTTACTCCTCTTGTACTTGCTTCCAAAGTCCTCTATTGCCCACAGAGTCCACAACCTCATGCCAATTGTGGGGACTTAATCCAGTGCTCCTGAGGCGGCATGAGTGAATTTCCTTTATCTTCTTTGGTCACATAGCTCCTGGTGCTTGGCTTTGGTTTTGGCCTCATCTCTGTTCTTAGGCTGCCCTCTGAGGTCCGTTCCTGCCCAGACATGAGGGGGCAAAAGCAGTGGCTGCTTAGGACCCACTTGCTCAGTTGGGCCAGAGAGAGGGAGGAATATGGCAGATATAATTGGGATGTGTTGGCAGTGCTTGTAATGGCAGAGACCTGGGAAAGTTGCTACAGCCTGAGCTAGGTCATGAATTCTTCTTCTTTTTTTTTTTTTTTTTTTTTAGATCATGAATTCTTTCAGGGAAATTGGTCCTGTGTCATAGGTCCCTTAGCAGTGCCAGGCTACACAGGCTTCTGGGAATGTGTGAGCTGTGACCTGTTCACAGCTTGGTGGCACCTGTCATGCCCACTTCTGTGGTCAGAGAGCACAGCCTTGTCTTGCCCCATCCCCCTACCTCTGGTACTCATGCAGGCTCTGGTGGCAGCTGGCCATTATGCTTACCTCTAAGATCACAGACTGCAGCCACAGCCATGACTAGTCCTGCCTCTGTCTGTTGCAAAGGTTTTGACAGTGGCAAGCCAGCATGTCTAGCTCTGGGGTAGCAGACTGAAATTTCAGCCTTTCATACCTCTGGCACTCGAGAAGGCTGAGTTCTGTGGTCTGCAAGTCGTGGGTCCCCACGACAATGATCTCTTGCCTCTGTCCGGTCCAGGCTTTCTCCTGGACTCCCTTGGCTGTGCCATTCCAGTCCGCTGAGAGTATCTGCACAGAAGCTGACCCTGGTCATCTCTCTGTGGTCTGGCCTCTGAATCCTGAGCCTCAGCACAGTCCCCAGTCACCACAGTGTGCATTCAGAGTTTCAGGGTGGGAAATTCTCAGTAAGTGAAAGTCGCTTAGTTGTGTCCAACTTTGCGACCTCACAGACTATACAGTCTGGGGAATTCTCCAGGCCAGAATACTGGAGAGGGTAGACTGCCTTCACCAGGGGATTTTCCCAGCCCAGGGATGGAACTCAAGTCTCCTGCATGCATTGCAGGCAGATCCCTTATCTCTGTGCTGAATTCTCACTGCTTTGCCTTCCACACAGCTATTGCTGAACTCTTAGATTCCAAAGCTCCCTTTCCCTGCCTATTAGAGGATTTCTGAGTATGCGGAAATTTTTCATCTTTCACAGCTCCCTGCCTAAGGCACAGGTCCCACCCTGATTTCTTTGTCTCTTTTTTTACCCCTTACTTATTTTACCCTACCCCATTATATGGAGATGAGCTTATGTTTTTTGAAATCTGAGGTCTTCTGCCAGCATTCAGTAGGTTTTCTGCAGGAACTGTTCTGCATGCAGATGGTTTTTTTTTTTTTTTTTTTTAATGTATTTGTGAGGAAGAAGATGATCTCCATGTCTTACTCCTCTGCTATCTCAAAGTTCTCCTCTAATTTATTTTTAAAATTTACTTACATTAAGATTCACTGTGTTGTAGTATTAAGGTCCATGGGTTTTGACAAATGATGTATACATATCATATTGTAATACTAAGTAGTGTACCACCATTATGGCAGAAAGTGAAGAAGAACTAAAGAGTCTCTAGAAAATGAAAGAAGAGAGTGAAAAAGTTGGCTTAAAGCTCAACATTCAGAAAATAAAGATCATGGCATCCAGTCCCATGACTTCATGGCAAATAGATGGGAAACAGTGGAAAAATGGCTGATTTTATTTGGGGGGGAGGGTGTCCAAAATCAGCGCAGATGGTGACTGCAGCCATGAAATTAAAAAACATTTACTCCTTGAAAGGAAAGTTATGACTAACCTAGACAGCATATTAAGATGCAGAGACATTACTTTGCCAACAAAGGTCCATCTAGTAGTCATGTATGGATGTGAGAGTTTGACTGTAAAGAAAGCTGAGCACCAAAGAATTGACTGACCAAAAGAATTGACTTTTGAACTGTGGTGTTGGAGAAGACTCTTGAGAGTCACTTGGACTGCAAGGAGATCCAACCAGTCCATCCTAAAGGAGATCAGTCCTGGGTGTTCATTGGAAGGACTGATGTTGAAGCTGAAAGTTCAAAAATTTGGCCACCTGATGTGAAGAGCTGACTCATTTGAAAAGACCCTAATGCAGGGGAAGATTGAGGGCAGGTGGAGAATGGGACGACAGAGGATGAGATGGTTGGATGGCATCACTCACTGACTCAATTAACATTAATTTGAGTAGACTCTGGGAGTTGGTGATGGACAGGGAGGCCTGGAGTGCTGCAGTCCATGCGGTCACAAAGAGTCAGACATGACTGAGTGACTAAACTGAACCGAATATTATTTCTTCTCTGAAATAAATCCACTGTACTTCCTTTTGTTATACATCAACTTCTTTAACCCCTGGCATGTAGTGATTTGTTTTCCCTTCCAACAAGTTTCCCTTTTCCAAAAGTCATATAAATAGAATTACAGAGTATGTATCAATAACATTTTCTGACTTTTACTTAGAAGTATTATTTAAGATTCATCTATATTTTACATGGATTGATAGTTTATTCTTTTTATTTGAAATAAAAATTATCCCACTATATGGCTATATCATAGTTTGTTTATCCATTCACCTATTGAAGGACACCCTCATTTTTCTCCAGTTTGGGGTAGCAATAAAGCTTCTATTAACATCAACTTTTGTGTTCATGTTTCTGTGTAAACAGGTTTTCAATTCCTTTGGGTAAATTACCTAGGAGTGGGGTTCTTCAGTCATATGGTAAAATGAGGTTCAGCTTTATAAGAAGCCATTAAATTATCTTCCAAATTACCTGTGTCATTTATATTTCCACCAGCATTAAATTAGTGTTTCTGAGGCTCCACATGTTGACAGCAATTGACACTGTCAATTTTCTGTAACTTAGCAGGTCTAATTGGTAGGCAATAATGTCTTCTTGTTGTTTGCAGTTATTTTTTAGCTTTTCAAATTCTACAATATAGAAATACACACTATAAAGAGGGAATTAATTCATAATGCCAATCTACTATATCAACAACAGTTATCTTGAGTTGATTGAAGCTATGAAGAGAGCAAGTAAGGAATCTACCTCATTCAGCATTTTTACAAAGCTGTTACTAGTACTAATCCATATATACAGAGAAATATTGCTCAAATGAAAATCAAAGTTTAAAAAAAGTTGAGAAGGAGAAAAACAATACCATTCGATCTAGTGATCTAACTCAAAAAAGTGTTTGAAAAAAAAAAAGCATTTGAAAGCATCTGCTATCAACAAGATCTTGTGTGACACACTGCAAAAAATTCAAGGATGACTCACGATGAAATAATTCTGGCCTCTTAAGAAGTCTATTAAGTTTTCTTCTTCCAGAAAGTCTTGCCTGATAAGCTTCTTTTCTTAACTTTTGGATCACATGTCTTTCCTCTTTGTACACACATAAATTGATAAATATAAAGTAGTAGAAACAACATGAGCAGCCCATATTTTAATTCATGTATCAGGTGTTACACACCATAGATTTAACTTGGGTGCAATGGTTTCAAGCTCTCTAACATTGTTTAAAGTTTCTTAATCTCTATGGATTTCTGTTTTCTCATTTTTTGGAATCTGAATAATATTACACTTATGTATAATATATTTAAATCTGTGCCTACAAAAATGGATTTATTCTACTTAAAGTCAATAGTATGTGTTTAGTAAAGGTTGCTGTTGTTCAGTCACTCAGTTGTGCCCGACTCTTTGTGACCTCATGAACTGCAGCACGCCAGGCTTCCCTATCCTTCACCATCTCCTGGAACTTGCTCAAACTCATGTCCATTGAGTCAATGACACCATCCAACTATCTCATCTTCTGTCGTCCCCTTCTCCTCCTGCCTTCAATCTTCCCAAGCATCAGGATCTTTTCTAACAAGTCAGCTCTTCGCATCAGGTGGCCAAAGTATTGGAGCTTCAGCTTCAGCATCAGTCTTTCCAATGAATATTCAGGACTGATTTCCTTTAGGATGAACTGGTTAGATCTCTTTACAGACCAAGGGACCCTCAAGAGTCTTCCCTAGCACCACAGTTTAAAAGCATCAATTCTTCAGTGCTCAGCCTTCTTTATGGTCCAACTCTCACATCCATACATGACTATTGAAAAAACCATAGCTTTGACTAGATGGACCTTTGTTGGCAAAGTAATGTCTCTGATTTTTATATGCTGTCTAGGTTGGTTATAGCTTTTCTTCCAATTAGCAAGCATCTTTTAATTTCATGGCTGCAGTCATCTATTCTCTAAATAGATTGAGAGAAAACAAAACTGACAAAATGCAACATACTTTCATATTAAAAATGCCAAACAAGTTTGATATAGAAGGAACATGTGTGCCTGCTAAGTCTCTTCAGTCATGCCTGACTCTTTGTGACCCTATGGACTGTAGACCACCAGGCTCTTCTGTTCACGGAGACTCTCCAGGCAAGAATACTGAAGTGGATTGCCATGCTCTCCTCCATGGGTTCTTCTCAACTATGGATGGAACCTGCATCTCTTACATCTGCCGTATTGGCAGGAGGATTCTTTACCACTGGTGGTGGTGGTTTATTCGCTAAGTCGTGTCTGATTCTTGTGACCCCATGGACTGTAGCCTGCAGGCTCCTCTGTCCATTGGATTCTCCAGGCAAGAATACTGGAGTTGGTTGCCATTTCTTTCTCCTTCTCTTTATCACTACCACAGCATAATAAAGGCCATGCATAACAAAATGGCAGATAACTTCTTTTTCATTAGTAAAAAGTTGAAAGCTTTCCATCTAAGATTAGGAATAAGACAAGTGCGTTCACTATCACCACTGATATTCAGTGTTATATGAGAAGTCTTTTTTTTATTTATTTATTTTAATTGGAGACTAATTACTTTATGATATTGTAGTGGTTTTGCCATACATTGACATGAATCACCAATGGGAGTACATGTGTTCCCCATCCTAAATCCCCCGCCCACCTCTTTCCCCATCCCACCCCTCTGGGTCATCCCAGTACACCAGCCCTGAGCACCCTGTCTCATCCATTGAACCTGGACTGGAGATTTGTTTCACATGTGATAATATACACGTTTCAATGCTATTCTCTCAAATCATCCCACCCTCGCCTTCTCCCACAGAGTCCAAAAGTCTGTTCTATACATCTGTGTCTCTTTTGCTGTCTCGCATATAGGGTTATCATTACCATCTTTCTAAATTTCATATATATGCATTAATATATTGTATTGGTGTTTTTCTTTCTGACTTAATTTACGCTGAATAATAGGCTCCAGTTTCATCCACCTCATTAGAACTGATTCAAATGCATTCCTTTAAATGGCTGAGTAATATTCCATTGTATATATGTACCACAGCTTTCTTATCCATTCATCGGCTGATGGACATCTAGGTTGCTTCCATGTCCTGGCTATTATAAACAGTGCTGCGATGAACATTGGGGTACAAGTGACTTTTTCAATTCTGGTTTCCTTGGTGTGTATGCCCAGCAGTGGGATTGCTGAGATGTATGGCAGTTCTATTTCCAGTTTTTTGAGGAATCTCCACACTTTTCTCCATAGTGGCTATACTAGTTTGCATTCCCACCAACAGTGTAAGAGGGTTCCCTTTTCTCCACACCCTCTCCAGCATTTATTGCTTATAGACTTTTGGATAGCAGCCATCCTGACTGGCATGAGATGGTACCTCATTGTGGTTTTGATTTGCATTTCTCTGATAATGAGTGATGTTGAGCATCTTTTCGTGTGTTTGTTAGCCATCTGTATGTCTTCTTTGGAGAAATGTCTGTTTAGTTCTTTGGCCCATTTTTTGATTGGGTTGTTCATTTTTCTGGAATTGAGCTGCAGGTGTTGCTTATATATTTTGTATATTTTTGTATATATATTTTGTCAGTTGCTTTGTTTGCTATTATTTTCTCCCAAATTGAAGGCTGTCTTTTCACCTTGCTTGTAGACAAGAAAGAAGAGATAAAATTAAATGTATTTTTATGACAAAACCCTGTCTTTGCAAAGCAAACTGAGAAACTTATATAATTATATTTAACTGAATATAGACTTTTGTATATAATGACTATTTCCTAGGAGGGCCAATTAAGAAGAGTTCAGTCTTTTGACTATTATTTTATTGCAAATATGAACTTCAAAAAATATATCAGAAATCAGATTTTTTTTTTCCAAAAAATATGTGCATCCTATATACAAGAGTTTGTAGGAATACTGTGTGATAACCGTTGAAGACAGAATTCAAGGGGACAGACTTCAAAAGGCCATCACAAGTTTGAGGTTTTAAATGGAAAGCTGACAATATAATCATTTTGCTGAGGAGAAATACAGAGCCATGAGACACAGTAAAATATGGGAGCAGAGAATAACTGAATGTTGTAATGAAATGGAGAACTAGACAGAAGTAGAGATGCCTGGAGAAAGGTAAAGAATAAGAACTGTCATCATTTATTTATTCATTAAATCAATATTCATTTTTGAAATGCTGCTGCTGCTGCTAAGTCACTCCAACCATGTCGGACTCTGTGCGACCCCATCTCTGGGATTCTCCAGGCAAGAACACTGGAGTGGGTTGCCATTTCCCCCTCCAGTGCATAAAAGTGAAGAGTGAAACTGAAGTCGCTCAGTCGTGTCCGACTCTTGGCGACCCCATGGACTGCAGCCTACCAGGCTCCTCCATCCATGGGATTATCCAGGCAAGAGTACTGGAGTGGGGTGCCATTGCCGTCTCCGTTGTTGGAATGCTATCATTTAGTCATTAAGAGAACAGACCTCAGAAACAAACTGAATCTAAAATCTAAACTTTATTTTGGTATCTATAAGATGTGTTCTTGGACAAATTGATAAACTTTTCTGAGTCTCTTTCCTTATCTGTGAAGTTGGGAGAATAAACATCTCATAGGGTTGTTGTGAAGATGAAATAAGTTAATATTTTAGTTTGTATAATACAATATATGATAGTTCTATTATTCACAGAATAATAATATTGTTACTATTTTTATCTTTCATTTTGCTGGTATTACTTACTGAGCTCTTTCTGTATATATAAAAAAAAGTTATCAAGTGTTTGGCACTATTAAGAGACAAAAGCACATATTAAATAAATGAAATCAGGGTCTGGGTAAGTCATATTAGCTGAGATATTATTTTTTTGGGCCCTGAGAACAGTAAAAGATCTGTAAACAAGCCAAACTGAAGTGTACACTAAAAAAGTCCCACATGCATTCATGATTTACCCACAGAACATATGATTTGATTATCAATAGGGTCCTAAAGACAAATTCCACATTCATAGTTCACATCATATGTATATGTTAACTAGAAAGTCTATAATATCTATGACATGTTGGAAAATTAAAGAAAAATTTAATTGTTTAATGTGACTGTTTGGTCATTATATTTTTCAGAAATGATTTCTCAATAAGGTACAATAACCAACCTTTCAAGCAACATTTGTGCCACATTTTCTTAGTGCCTGATGGAAACTAATGTGCAAGGACAATGATAAGAGCTGCTCTATAGCAGGCCATCACTGTTACCTAAAAGCAAGCTGAACTGGCATAAATAATTATGCTGTTAGAAAGCCTTTCTGTTGCACCTTGCTGATCATTGACAATTTACATATCTTAGAGAAACCTTTGTTGGCTTCTGTCATTTCTGCACTATTATGTGCCATTCTGTGTAATTACTGGTTAATGTGAGAAAACAGATGGAAAAAAAAAAAAAAAAACCTTGAAATTTCTGATAGGGAATCCGCAAACCTCTCTTCTTATCTGTGCATAACAGCTCCCTGATTTCAAAAGAAGTTTCAAAACCTTTGTTAAAATATCCCTGATTCCCAGTTTGAATGAACCAAATGATATTCAGTTAAAATTATTTTGCTTTTTGCACAATTAAATTCCATTATCATGAACTGTCAAAGGAAAATGGAAGGCCTCTTAACTAATGCATCAGTTGTTTATTTCATATATTTTGTAGTGAGAACTGTATAAATCTGTGTGAAGTGTTTATGTGTGTTAGGGAAAACAATAACTGAACTTTGCAACAATGTGTGGGTAGTATCAGACCATCTCCTTCTCCCTACTTCCCTCCTCTATTCCAAAAAGTATACCTTTAGAGAAAGACTGACTGACTATTTCACAAAACTTAAGAGGTGGTGGGCGGCTTGTACATGTAGGTCCTCTAAGTGTCTTCTTTTCCCTGATTTTTTTGATCTTTTGTAATAGACATTAAGCAATGTCTCCCACATCTCTCCTTATATTAATCAAACTATGATCACAGTGTAATCCTGGAAAGTTATCACAAAATTATATTCCAATTCCCATCAAGGATAGGACATCAGAATGTGTTTATATGTGAACTAAGAGGAAAATACATTCTATACACTGGTAGTGAAAGTAATCTCCTGACATCATTTTCTGTGAGCTTGTATTTCATTCAAATAGCTGCATCTCTCTTGTCACCACATCTTTGAGTATGTGGAGTATTCAGTACTTTGAGTCCTTTTTTTCTTAATATTTTGGGGAGTTTGATGTTCGTGTTGGAGGGAACTCATATATTCTTTGTAAAGTAATTATTGGCTTTATGGGACATGCATGGACAAATTTCAGGTCTCGTTCCAGCTTTTCTTCTGATATCTTTTGTACTTTTCCCAGTCTTCTGAGTACACACAGTAGGTTAAAAGATAAAATCTTATGTAAAAACTTTTTTCAAGTATAACATATGCTAGATGTGTATCTCTCACATATAAATGGCTTCCTCAAATCCATGGATGCCTTCATAAAAGAGTGGTAATAATAACAAAGTAACCATCATTATCATCATATCATCATAATCATTATCATCATGTCTAACATTTATTGAGCATCTATAATGTGCCAGGTTCTGTCTAAATTATTTGCATTCACTATTTCATTTAATCCTCACAATAGTTTGATGTGAGTCATTAATTTCTATATCTTACAGAAGAGAAAATTGGATTTGAAAAAAATTAAGTAATTTCCCCATGGTCATTCAACCAAAAAGTGGCAAATAAGTCTAAAACTCTCCCTGATTCCAAAATGCTTCTACTTAAAAAAAAAAAATACTAATTTATTTATTTTAATTGGAGGTTAACTACTTTAAAATATTGTGGTGGCTTTTGCCATACATTGACATGAATCAGCCACGAGTGTACATGTGTCCCCCCATTCTGAACACCCCTCCCACCTCCATCCCCACCACATCCCTCTGGGTTGACCCAGAGCACCGGATTTGAGTGCCCTGCTTCATGTATTAGACTTGCACTGGTCATCTGTTTTACATATGGTAATATGCATGTTTCAATGCTTTTTTCTCAAATCATCCCACCCTCACCTTCTCCCATAGAGTCCAAAAGTCTGTTCTTTAAATCTGTGTCTCTTTTGCTGTCTTCCATCTTTCTAAATTCCATATATATGAATTAATATATTGTATTGGTGTTTCTCCCTCTGACTTATTTCACTCTGTACAATAGGCTGAAGTTCCATCCACCTCATTAGAACTGACTCAAATGCATTCCTTTTTAGAGCTGAGTAATATTCCATTGCATATATGTACCACAACTTCCTTATCCATTTGTCTGCTGATGGACATCTGGGTTGCTTCCCTGTCCTAGGTTGCTATTGTAAACAGTGCTCCAGTGAACAATGGGGTACATGTGCCTCTTTTAATTCTGCTTTCCTCAGTGTTATGCCCAGCATTGGATGATATAAACATTTGATTTATTCAGAGTCAAGAGATACATAAAAAATGCTTATCTAATCACTTTGTTAATATTTTACCTCTTTGTTATTATGAAAAATTCACAAGGACAAATTTGAAACAAAATCATGTAAGAAAATAAGAATGAGTGGATTTTTCTGGTGGTCCAGTGGCTAAGACTCTGCGCTCCCAATGCAGGGGGCCTGGGCTCAATCTCTGATCAGGGAACTAGATCCCACATGCCTCAACTAAGAGTTCAAATGCTGAAACTAAAGATCTTCTATGTTGCAACTAAGAAAATACTTTTAAAAAATAAAGCAAGAATAGGGCTTTAGGTAGCTATTTTTCTAAGCAAAATGAAGAGTTGTCACAGTCCAGTACAGTAGTGGTTCTACTAAAAAAACAAACAAACAAAACAAAACAACAACAACAACAACAAAAAAAACAATTGCACAAATGAAAGGAATGCCACACTGAAACATCACTATGGTATGGTATCTATGTACTGGGAGATACAGCAGAAGTTGCAAAGTTTAGCTCAGTTCTTGTCCATTTACTAGTTTATTTATAAAATAATTTTGTTTTCAAAATTTACACATCTAACACTTCCTTTTTTTTTTCTTTTTCTTTTTTTTTTTTTGGTACTTTAATCTTAGATTACATACGGAAGGAAACCTTACTATATCCCTTGGTACCATTTGCTCTTGTATCATTATTTGTATTGGTGATAGCTTGCTTACTTTGATTAAATTAATTCAGTCAGTCAATTCAGTCTCTAAGTTGTGTCAGAAACATTGCAACCCCATGGACTGCAGCACGCCAGGCTTCCCTGTCTATCACCAACTCCTGGAGCTTACTCAAACTCATGTCCATAGTCAGTGATGATATCCAATGATCTCATTCTCTGTTGTCCTCTTCTACTCCTGCCTTCAATCTTTCCCAACATTGGGGTCTTTTCCAATGAGTCAGTTCTTCACATCAGGTGGTCAAATATTGGACTTTCAGCTTCAACATCAGTCCTTCCAATGAACACTCAGGATTGATCTTCTTTAAGATGGACTGGATGGAAATCCTTGCAGTCCAATGGATGATCAAGAATCTTCTCCAACACCACAGTTCAAAAGCATCGATTCTTCAGCACTCAGTTTTCTTTATAGCTCAAGTTTCACATCCACACATGACTACTGGAAAAAGCATAGCTTTGACTAGACGGACCTTTGTTGGCAAAGTAACATCTCTACTTTTTAATACGCTGTATAAATTGGTCATAACTCTTCTTTAGAGGAGCAAATGTCTTTTAATTTCATGGCTGCAGTCACCATCTGCAGAATTTTTGGATCCCCCCAAAATAAAATTTCTCACTGTTTCCATTGTTTCCCCATCTGTCATGAAGTGATTGGACCAGTAGCAATGATCTTAGTTTTCTGAATGCTGAGTTTTAAGCCAGTTTTTCACTCTCCTTTTCACTTTCATCAAGAGGCTCTTTAGTTCCTCTTTGCTTTCTGCCATAAGGGTTGTGTCACCTGCATACCTGAGATTATTGATATTTCTCTTGGCAATCTTGATTCCAGCTTGTGCTTCATCCAGTCCAGCATTTCTCGTGATGTACTCTGAATATAAGTTAAATAAGCAGGATGACAATATACAGCCTTGACATACTCCTTTTACTATTTGGAATCAGTCTGTTGTTCCATGTCCAGTTCTAACCATTGCTTCTTGACCTGCAAACAGATTTCTCAGGAGGCAGGTCAGGTGGTCTGATATTCCCATCTCTTAAAGAATTTTCTATAGTTTGTTGTGATCCACACAGACAAAGGCTTTGGAATGGTCAATAAAGCAGAAGTAGATTTTTTTTCTGGTATTCTTTTGCTTTTTTGATGATTCAGTGGATGTTGTAAATTTGATCTCTGGTCCCTCTGCCTTTTGAAAATCCAGCTTAAACATCTGTCTGAAAGTTCACAGTTCATGTACTGGTGAAGCCTGGCTTGGAGAATTATGAGCATCAATTTGCCAGCGTGTGAGATGAGTGCAACTGTGTGGTAGTTTGAGCATACTTTGGCATTGCCTTTCTTTCAGATTGGAATGAAACTAATTTTTCCAGTCCTGTGGTCACTGCTGAGTTTTCCAAATTTGCTGGCATATTTACTGCATCATCTTTTAGCATCTGAAATAGCTCAACTGTAATTCCATCACTTCCACTAGCTTTGTTCATAGTGGTGCTTCCTAAGGCCCTCTTTACTTTGCAATCTAGGATGTCTGGCTCTAGATGAGTGATCACACCAACATGGTTAGCTGGGTCATGAAGATCTTTTTTTGTATAGTTCTCCTGTGAATTCTTGCCACCTCTTCTTAGTATCTTCTGCTTCTGTTAGGTCCATATCATTTCTGCCCTTTATGGTGCCCATCCTTGTATGAAAATTTCCGTTGGTATCTCTAATTTTCTTGAAGGGATCTCTAGTCTTTCCCATTCTATTGTTTTCCTCCATTTCTTTGCACTGATCAGTGAAGAAGGCTTTCTTATATCTCCTTGCTATTCTCTGGAATTGTGTATTTAAATGGGTATGTCTTTCCTTTTCTCCTTTTATTTTTGCTTCTCTTCTTATCACAGCTATTTGTAAGGCCTCCTTAGACAACGTTTTTGCATTTTTGCATTTTTCTTTGGGATGGTCCTGATCACTGCCTCCTGTACAATGTCATGAAACTCCATCCATAGTTCTTCAGGCACACTATCTCTCAGATCTAACCCCTTTAATCTATTTGTAACTTCCTCTGTATAATCCTAAGGGATTTGATTTAGATCATACCTGAATGGTCTAGTGGTTTCCCCTACTTTCTTCAATTTAAGTCTGAATTTGGCAATAAGGATTTCATGATCTGAGCCAGTCAGCTCCCAGTCTTGTTTTTGGTCACTGTATAGAGCATCTCCAAATTTGGTTGTAAATAATATTATCAATCTGATTTCAGTTTTGACCACCTGGTGATGTCCATATATAGAGTTTTCTCTTGTGTTGTTGGAAGAGGGTGCTTGCTATGACCAGTGTGTTATCTTGGCAAAACTGTATTGGCCTTTGTCCTGCTTCATTCTGTACTCCATGGCCAAATTTGCCTGTTACTCCAGGTATCTCTTGACTTCCTACTTTTGTGTTCCAGCCACCTATGATGAAAAGGACATCTTTTGGGGGTATTATTTCTAGAAGGTCTTGTAGGTCTTCACAGAACCATTCAACTTCAGCTTCTTCAGCATTACTCTTTGGGGCCGACTTTTATTACTGTGATATTGAATTGTTTGCCTTGGAAATGAACAGAGATCATTCTGTCATCTTTGAGATTGCATGCAAGTACTGCATTTTGGACTCTTCAGTCCAAAATTTCTCCATTTCTTCTAAGGGATTCTTGCCCACAGTAGTAGATATAATAGTCATGTGAGTTAAACTCACCCATTCCAGTACATTTTAGTTCACTGATTCCTAAAATGTTGATGTTCACTCTTGCCATCTCCTGTTTGACCACTTGCAATTTGCCTTGATTCATGGACCTAACATTCCAGGTTTCTATTCAGTACTGTTCTTTACATCACTGACCTTTATTGCCATCACCAGTCATATCCACAACTGCATGTTATTTTTGCTTTGGTTCTGTCTCTTCATTCTTTCTGGAGTTATTTCACCATTCTCCGGTAGCATATTGGACACTTACCGATCTGGGGAGTTCATCTTTCCTTCCCCTGTCTTTCTGTCTTTTTGTACTGTTCATCGGGTTCTCAAGGCAAGAATATTGAAGTGGTTTGTCATTCCCTTGTCCAGTGTACCACGTTTTGTCTGACCTCTCCAACGTGATCCGTCTGTCTTGAGTGGCCCTACACAGCATGGCTCATAGTTTCATTTAATTAGACAAGGCTGTGGTCCATGTGATCAAATTGGTTAGTTTTCTGTGATTGTGATTTTCATTCAGTCTGTCCTCTAAGGGAGAAGGATAAGAGGTTTGTGGAAGGTTCCTGAGGGAGAGACTGACTGATTGGGAAACTGGGTCTTGTTCTGATGGATGGGGCCATGTTCACTAAATCGTTAATCCAATTTTCTGTATATTGGCAGGATTATGTTCCCTCCCTGTTGTTTCACTTGAGGCCAAACTATGGTGGAGGTAATGAAGATAATGGCTACCTCCTTCAAAAGGTCCCATGCAGGCACTGCTGTACTCAGTGCTCCCCACCTGCAGCAGAAAACCACCCACCCACGCCTCTGCCAGAGACTCCTTGACACTCACATGGAAGTCTTGGTCAGTCTCTTGTGGGGTCAGTGCTCCTTTCTCTTGGGTCCTGGTGCACACAAACTTTTGTTTGTGCCCTACAAGTGTCTGTTCCTCCCTTGTGTAAGTTCTAGTGGCTCTATGGTGTGGTTAATGGCGACCTCCTCCAGGAGGTCTTATGCCATACTCAGGTCTACTGCACCCTGAGCCCCTGCCCCTGCAGCAGTCCACTGCTTACCTATACCTCCAGAAGAGACCCTCACAGTTCTGACTCAGTCTTTGTGGGGTCTCTGAGTCCTGGTGTACACAAGTTTTGTTTGAGCCCTCTGAGTGTCTCTGGCAGGTATGGGGTTTGATTCTAAATATCATTTCACCCCTAGTACCATTTTACTGGGGCTTCTCCTTCACCCTTGGACATGGCATAACTTTCCTTGGTGGGAACCAATATTCTCCTGTCAATGGTTGTTCAGCTGTGATTTGTAATTTTGGAGTTCTTGCAGGAGAAGATGAGTGCATGTCCTTCTACTCTGCCATCATTGGAGGATAATTTCTTTGCAGTATTGTGGTGGTTGTTGCCATACATTGACATGAATCACCCAGTGGTACACATGTGTCCCCCCCAACCTGAAACCCCTTCCACCTCCCTCCCCATCACATCCCTCTGAGTCATCCCAGAACACCAGCTTTGAGTCCCTTGCTTCATTCATCAAACTTATACTTCTCATCTATTTTACATATGGTAATATGCAAGTTTCAATGCTCTTCTTTCAAATCATCCCACCCTCACCTTCTCCCACATAGTCCAAAAGCCTGTTCTTTACATCTGTGACTCTTTCACTGCCTTGTGTATAGGACCATTGTTACCATCTTTCTAAGTTCCATATATATGTGTTAATGTACTGTATTGGTGTTTCTCTTTCTGACTTACTTCACTCTGTATAATAGGCTGACGTTTCATCCACCTCATTAGAACTGACTCAAATGCATTCTTTTTTTATAGCTGAGTGTATATGTACCACAACTTCCTTATCCATTCATCTGCCGATGGGCATCTAGGTTGCTTCCATGTCCCAGCTATTGTAAACAGTGCTGTGATGAACAATGGGGTACACATGTCTCTTTCAATTCTGGTTTCCTCAGTATGTATGCCCAGCAGTGGGATTGCTGGGTTGTATGGCAGTTCTATTTCCAGTTTTTTAAGGAATCTCCACACTGTTCTCCATAGTTGTTGTATTAGTTTGCATTTCCACCAACAGTGTAAGAGGATTAACTTTACTCCACACCTTCTCCAGCATTCTTTTTTTTTTTTTTTTTTTTTGACTTTTTGATGGCAACCATTGTGACCGGCTTAAGATGGTACCACATTGTGGTTTTGATTTGCATTTCTCTGATAATGAGTGATATTAAGCATCTTTTTATGTGTTTGTTAGCTTAAATACTATATTGTATTTTATAATTTCTTATTCCTCTTTTTGTTTTCAGAAGTTGGAAGTATCCTTTAGTTCTCTTTCCTTCTTTTTCCTTGTGATCTTAACTTGAGCTTCTATGTAACACCCCCTTCTCATGGACATATTTTTCCATAGTAAGGTTGCTCCTGGGAATTGAAATCATGGAGGAAAACCCAGAAACTCTCTTTTCCTTTTCTACAGTTGTGCCTAACTTGTTTTATAACCTTCCAAACTTATGCTCCAGAAATTTACTATATGTCTCAACTTAGAGAATCCTTATCCTCACCCCTAAGTTCATGCCATATTCTTTGGTATAAAATGTCACTAATGGACAGATAACTGTAAGCATGATTTTTTTTTCCTGAACTATAAATCAATCTTTACTAATTCATTTAGACACACAAATATTTATGATTATCACCTATGAACATGTCACGAGGTATATTAGAAAGAATATGAAGCTTTACAATCTAAGAAGCTTAGGTAAAACCTAGCTTCTTCCAAAAACGCTCTGATATTGAAAAGGCTTTCAAATTTCTTTGATAATTAGCTCCTTTATCTTTAAAATAGAGTTAATAACATTTTAAGAGTTGTGGATAGATTCAATGAGATTATGGGTGCAAAGTAATTAGCATTAAATTGATATATGATAGTCTTTCCATAAACATAGCTGTAATTATTTTCTTATTTTGTTATAAATTATATACTATAAAGGAAAAAGGGATTAATAGCTAAAGGAGTGTTCTCTCCCATAAGAACAAGCTGTGAGAACAAAAGACATATTATGCATCAGGGACAGACAACTGCCTGGTATCCTTGAGTGCAATCTTCAGAGAGTTTCACATAAAATATTCAATGCATTTAATTGAATTCAATAAATACATAGTGTATATTTTATTTGTATATATATATATACATATATATATATACATATATATATATACAAATTATGGATAAAATTAATATTTATTAATAACCTGTAATATGTTAAGTACTGTGCTGAGAATTTTCACTAAAGGACCTTCTTTAAAGCATATATTATTTTTATTTTTAAATATCAGAAAACCAAAGTCCAGAAGTGTGGAAGAACTTGAAGAACTTTCTGGCTATCACTCAGAAAGTTTGAATACAGATTCAAGGTAAGCTCTGTCTGATTTCAAACCTCACTGAAAAAAATGGTGCCTTAGAGTCAAGAAAATAAAGCAGTTTTTCACTAGGCTCTACTGGCCAATTCAACAAATATTGAATGGTTTTTATGTGTAAAGAACTATGCTAGATATTATAAAACATGCTTTCAGATTTAAGATGTAATCACAAGGGAGGAAAATGTTAAATACCATATAATTCACATAAACAAACTATTTGGAGATTTGTATTAAAGAAGAGGTTGCAGTGATTATATTTTAAAAATACTTTAGTTCAGCTACATGTTTGTTAAATAGGCTTTGTGGGCTAGCCTAGGGATCTGTCATAATATAGCATTAATGATAAGGTGAACTGTGAGTCCTAGTGCAATCAGCCTACATATGAAATATTGGGAGATAACCCTTTGTAAACCCGGGAAGTATCGCAGTTGGAGTGGAGATGGTTACTTGTCAGATGCTTTCAATGAAACCAGAGGGGGGGAAACGTGTGTTTTAAATTTTGAAGTTTGGCTCTGCCACTTTTTAAGTGCATGGCTTTCATGCATCTGTATGTGGGATCTGCCACCTTTAATTTGCATAAACTAAAATTCACTATAAGTCTGGCGGCCAGTTTTTTCATGCTGTTAACCGGGGCAAACCATTTCAAGGAACTTGTTCCTTCATATTTGACTAAGAAAAAAAGGCATCTTTATTACAAGAAAGGAAGGAGTTGGAATGTATCTTCCCAATCTATGCCAGTGTTACAACCTCTCCAGTTTACTGGACAAGAGATAAGAATTGGAGACAAATTCTTAGGGTAGTTCTTGATTCTTCTTTGTAGATCTCTAGATTTCACTTGGTCTTTACGTAATCCAATGTTGTATGGCATACTGGTTTATCTTATTTTTTAGTAATATTCTTATATGAGAATAAATTCAAATATCAGCTTTCAAAATGCTAAACCTCTAGAGTACTTATGCAGTATACCTTTTTTCTTAAGATTATATTTATAAATCTGGCATAAAATCTAAAAAAGGAAACATTTGGGCATGTCTGGGATTTATATTGTTACAGGTGCTGCGTTGGCCAGGAGAGAATACTGTTATGGTTGCTGTGCCAACCAGAAGAGAATAAATGTGTCTGCAGTTCCCATGGATCCTCACATTTTCTTCTAGCCTTTTAGCTCATGTCTTGCCTATCCTGGGTTCAATGACTTAATGCAACAATCAGATACAGCAAGGCAATTGATGTCATGAACAGGATGAGGAGCAATATAGCATGTAATGACATAATATCAGAGTAGGAAGAAATCACCTAGTGAAAGTTAAGCCTCTGATTTTTCAGAGAGATGTTAAAAGAATCATATACCATGATCAAGTGGGACTTGTTGCAGGGGCGCAAGGATGATCTGACATTTGCAAATTGATAAATATGCTATACCACATTAAGAAATGAAAGGTAAAACCATCTGATCAACTCAAAAGATGCAAAAAATATTTTGCAAGATTCAATGCACATTTCTGATAAAAACTTCTCAGTGAAATGGATGTAAAAGAAAGTAGTAAAGCAAAATAGTAAATCACATATATGACAAACCCACAGCTAACATACTCAACAGTGAAAATCTGTGTTATACCTCTGAAATCTGGAACATGAAAAGAATGCCCACTTTCATCACTTTCATTCAATATAGTACTGGAAATATTTTTCAGAGTAATTAGGCAAGAAAATAACATAAAAATTATTCAAATTGTAAAGGAAGAAATAAAGCACTCACTATTTGCATATGACATAATTTTATAGAGAATATCCTGATGACTCCACCAAAAAACTATTAGAAAAATAAATGATACAGTAAGATTATATGGCACAAAATCTAGAAGCTTCTCACATGTATAAACATTACCAAAAATCTAACAGAGTGAAAACATAAGAAAACAATTCCATTTACATTTAAAGCAGAAATAATAAAACAAAAAATAATAAAATACCTAGGAATAAATATATAAAAATTAATTTTATAAATAAATTATTTACAATAAATAAATTTATACATTTAAAATAAAGGGCTTCCCAGGTGGCTCAAATGGTAAAGAATGCTTTTGCCACTGCAGAAGATGCTAACAGGAGAGACGAGTTCTACCCCTCGGTCAGGATGATCCCCTGGTGGTGGCATTGGCAATCCACTTCAGTACTGTTGTCTGTAAAATGCCATAGATAGTGGAGTCTTGGGGATTACAGTCCATGGGGTTGCAAAGAGTTGTACATGACTTAGCGAATGTGTGTGCACACAGCAATTTAACCAAAAATGTGGAACACTTACACCCTGAAAACTAGGAGACATTGTTGAAAGAAGACCCCTGTATATGCTGTCTACAAGAGACCCACCTCAAACCAAGGGACACATACAGACTGAAAATGAAAGGCTGGAAAAAGATATTTCATGCAGATGGAGACCAAAAGAAAGCAAGAATAGCAATAGTCACATCAGAGAAAAAAGACTTTGAAATAAAGACTGTGAAAAGAGACTAAGAAGGACGTTACATAATGATCAAAGGATCAATCGAAGAAGAAGATATAACAATTATAAATGTATATGCACCCAACAAAGGAGCACCTCAATATGTAAGGCAAATGCTAACAAGTATGAAAGGGGAAATTAACAGTAACACAACAATAGTGGGAGACTTTAATACCCCACTCACACCTATGGATAGATCAACCAAACAAAATTAACAAGGAAGCACAATCTTTAAATGATCCTATGGACCAGTTAGACCTAGTTGTATCTATAGGACATTTCACCCCAAAACAATGAATTTCACCTTTTTCTCATGTGCACACATAACATATTCCAGGATAGATCACATCCTAGGTCATAAATCTAGCCTTGGAAAATTCAAAAAGAAAAAAAAAAAAAAAGAAAGAAATCATTTCAAGCATCTTTTCTGACCACAATCAAGTAAGGTTACATATCAACTACAGGAAAAAGTATATTAAAAATACAAACACATGGAGGCTAAATAATGCACTTCTGAATAACCAACATAACAAAGAAGAAATCAAAAAGGAAATCAAAGTATGCATAGAAATGAATGAAAATGAAAACACAACAACCCAAAACCTATGGAATTCACTAAAATCAGTGCTAAGGGAAAGGTTCATAGTGATACAAGTTCACCTCAAGAAACAAGAGAAAAATCAAATAAATAACCTAACTTTACACGTAAAGCCAACCCACTCCAATATTCTTTCCTGGAGAGCCCCAAGGATGGAGGAGCCTGGTGGGCTGCTGTTCATGGGGTCACACAGTATTGGACACAACTGAAGCGACTTAGCAGCAGCAGCAGCAGCACACCTAAAGCAACAAGAAAAAGAAGAAAGGAAGGATGACAGGATTAGTAAACGGAAAGAAATCATAAAAATTAGGGCAGAAATAAATGAAAAAGAAACACAAGAGACTATAGCAAAAATCAATAATATTAAAATCTGGTTCTCTGAGAAGATAAATAAAATAGACAAATCATCTCCCAGAAAAAAGGGAGAAGAATCAAATCAACAAAATTAGAAATGAAAATGGAAAAATCACAACAGATAACACAGAAATACAAAGGATCATAAAAGACTACTATCAACAACTATATGACAATAAAATGGACAACTTTGAAGAAATGGATGAATTCTTAGAAAAGTATAACCTTCCAAAACTGAACCATGAAGAAACAGAAAATCATAACAGACACATCACAAGCATGGAAATAGAAACTGTAATCAAAAATCTTCCAGCAAACAAAAGCCCAGGACCAGATGGCTTCACAGCTGAATTCTACCAAAAATTTAGGGAAGAGCTAACACCTACCCTACTCAAACTCTTCCAGAATATTGCAGAGGAAGGTAAACTCCCAAACTCATTATATGAGGCCACCATCACCCTAATACCAAATCCAGACAAAGATGCCACAAAAAAAAAAAAGAAAAAGAAAAGCACACTCCCATATCATTGATGAACATAGATGCAAAAATCCTCACCAAAATTCTAGCAAATAGAAACTGACAACATATTAAAAATATCACACACCGTGACCAAATGGGCTTTATCCCTGGGGTGCAAGGATAATTCAATATTCACAAATCAATCAATGTGATACACCACATTAAAAAACTGAAAGATAGAACCCATATGATTATCTCAATAGATTCAGAGAAAGCCTCTGACAAAATTCACCACCCAATTATGACCAAAACCCTCAGGAAAGTAGGCATAGAAGGAAAATACCTCAACATAATAAAAGCCATATATTATAAACCGACAGCAAATATTATCTTCAATAGCAAAACAAAATGAAAACATTTCCCCTAAGGTCAGGAAGAAGAAAAGTGTGCCTATTCTCACCACTCCTATTCAACAGAAGTTTTAGGCAGAGTGATCAGAGAAGAAAAAGAAATAAAAGAAATACAGATCAGAAAAGAAGTATAACTCTCAGTGTTTACAGATGAAAGAATCTTATACATAGAAAAGACACCATGAGAAAATTACTGCAGCTAATCAATGAATATAATACAGTTACAGGGTATACAATTAACACACAGAAATACCTTGTATTCCTATACACTAACAATGAGAAAACAGAAAGAGAAAGTAGGGAAAAAATTCCATTCACCACTGAGAAAAAGAATAAATTACTTAGGAATAAATCTACCTAAAGACACACAAGATCTATATACAGAAAACTATAAAACACTGATGAAAGAAATCAAAGATGACATAAATAAATGGAGAAATATATCATGTTCATGGATCAGAAGAATCAATATAGTGAAAATGAGTATACTACCCAAAGCAATCTATAGATTCAATGCAATCCCTACCAAGCTACCAACGGTAGACAGAACTAGAACAAATAATTTCACAGTTTGGTTGGAAATACAAAAAAAAAAAAAAAAACAAAAAAACAAAAAAAAAACCCTCAAATAGCTAAAAAAAAAAAATCTTGAGAAAGAAGAATGGAACTGGAGGAACCAACCTACCTGACTTCAGACCATACTACAAAGCTAGTCATCAAGACAGTATGGTACTGGAACAAAGACAGAAATATAGATCAATGAAACAAAATAAAAAGCCCAGAGATAAATCCATGCACCTATGGGCACCTTATTTTTGACAAAGGAGGCAAGAATATGCAATGGAGAAAAGACAACCTCTTTAACAAGTGGTGCTGGGAAAACTGGTCACCCACTTGTAGAAGAATGAAACTAGAACACTTTCTAACATCACACACACACACATACACACACACACAAAAAAAAAAAACTCAATATGGATTAAAGATCTAAATGCAAATCCATAAACTATAAAACTCTCGGAGGAAAACATAGGCAAAACACTCTGACATAAATCACAGCAAGATCCTCCAAGAACCTCCTCCCAGACTATTGGAAATAAAAACATAAATAAAAAACAGTTCATTTCATTTCAGTCACTCAACCGTGTCTGACTCTTTGAGACCCCATGAACTACAGTATGCCAGGCCTCCCTGTACATCACCAACTCCCAGAGTCCACCCAAACCCATGTCCATTAAGTCGGTGATGCCATCCAACCATCTCATCCTCTGTCGTCCCCTTCTCCTGCTGCCCTCAAACTTTCCCAACATAAGGGTATTTTTCAATGAGTCAGCTCTTTGCATCAGGTGGCCAAAGTATTGGTGTTTCAGCTTCAGCATCAGTCCTTCCAATGAACACCCAGGACTGATCTCCTTTAGGATGGACTGGTTGGATCTCCTTGCAGTCCAAGGGACTCTCAAGAGTCTTCTCCAACAACACAGTTCAAAAGCAACAATCTTCAGTGCTCAGCTTTCTTTATAGTCCAACTCTCATATCCATACATGACCACTGGAAAAACCACAGCCTTGACTATTTGGCCCTTTGTTGACAAAGTAATGTCTCTGCTTTTTAATATGCTGTCTAGGTTAGTCATAACTGTCCTTCCAAGGAGTAAGCATCTTTCAATTTCATGACTACAATCACCATCTGCAGTGATTTTGGAGCCCAGGAAAATAAAGTCAACCATTGTTTCCACTGTTTCCCCATCTATTTTCCATGAGGTGATGGGACCAGATGCCATGATTTTAGTTCTCTGAATGTTGAGCTTTAAGCCAACTTTTTCACTCTCTTCTTTCACTTTCATCAAGAGGCTCTTTAGTTCTTCACTTTCATCCATAAGGGTGGTGTCATCTGCATATCTGAGGTTATTGATATTTCTCCCAGCAATCTTGATTCCAGCTTGTACTTCCTCCAGCTCAGCGTTTCTCATGGTGTACACTGCATATAAGTTAAATAAGCTTCCTGACCTGCATACAGGTTTCTCAAGAGGCAGGTCAGGTGGTCTGGTATTCCCATCTGTTTCAGAATTTTCCGCAGTTTATTGTTATCCACACAGTCAAAGGCTTTGGTATAGTCAATAAAGCAGAAATAGATGGTTTTCTGGATCTCTCTTGCTTTTTCGATGATCTAGCGGATGTTGACGATTTGATCTCTGGTTCCTCTTCCTCTTCTAAAACCAGCTTGAACATCTGGAAGCTCACAGTTAACGTATTGCTGAAGTCTGGCTTGGGGAATTTTGAGCGTTACTTTACTAGCGTGTGAGATGAGTGCAATTGTGTGGTAGTTTGAGCATTCTTTCTTTGGGATTGGAATGAAAACTGACCTTTTCCAGTCCTGTGGCCACTGCTGAGTTTTCCATATCTGCTCTTATATTGAGTGTAGCACTTTCACAGCATCATCTTTTAGAATTTGAAATAGCTCAACTGGAATTCCATCACCTCCACTAGCTTTGTTCGTAGTGATGCTTCCTAAGGCCCACTTGACTTCACATTCCAGGATGTCTGGCTCTAGGTAAGTGATCACATCATCATGATTATCTGGGTCGTGAAGATCTTTTTTGTACAGTTCTTCTGTGTATTCTTGCCACTTCTTCTTAATATCTTCTGCTTCTGGTAGGTCCGTACCATTTCTGTCCTTTATTGAGCCCATCTTTGCCTGAAATGTTCCCTTGGTATCTCTAATTTTCTTGAAAAAATCTCTCATCTTTCCCATTCTATTGTTTTCCTCTAATGCTTTGCACTGATTACTGAGGAAGGCTTTCTTATCTCTCCTTGCTATTCTTTGGAACTCTGCATTCAAATGGGTATATCTTTCATTTTCTCCTTTGCTTTTGGTCTCTCTTCTTTTCACAGCTATTTGTAAGACTTCCTTACACAGCCATTTTGCTTTTTTGCATTTCTTTTTATTGGGGATGGTTTTGATTCCTGTCTCCTGTACAAGGTTATGAACCTCCGTCCATAGTTCATCAGGCACTCTGTCTATCAGATCTAGTCCCTTAAATCTATTTCTCACATCCACTATACAATCATTAGTGATTTGATTTAGGTCATACCCTAATGGTCTAGTGGTTCTCCCTACTTTCTTCAATTTAAGTCTGAATTTGGCAATAAGGAGTTCATTATCTGAGCCACAGGCAGGTCCCAGTCTTGTATTTTCTGACTGTATAGAGCTTCTCCTCCTTTGGCTGCAAAGAATATAATCAATCTGATTTTGGTATTGACCATCTGGTGATGTCCATATGTAGAGTCTTGTCTTGTGTAGTTGGAAGAGGGTGTTTGCTATGACCAGTGTGTTCTCTTGGCAGAACTCTATTAGCCTCTGCCCTGCTTCATTCTGTACTCCATGGCCAAATTTGCCTGCTACTCTGAGTGTTTCTTGACTTCCTACTTTTGTATTCTAGTCCGTTTTTATGAAAAGGACAAGTGGGAACTAATTAAACTTAAATACTTTTGCACAATGAAGGAAACTACAGGCAAGGGGAAAAGACAGCCTTCAGAATTGGAGAAAATAATAGCAAATGAAGCAAATGACAAAGAATTAATCTCAAAAATATACAAGCAGCTCATGCAACTCATTTCCAGATAAATAAGCAATCCAACTAAAAAAAAAAATTGGACCAAAGAGCTAAACAGACATTTCTCCAAAAAGACAAACAGAAGCATAACAAACACATGAAAAAATGCTCAATATCACTCATTTTCAAAGAAGTGCAAATCAAAAGCATAATGTGGTACCATCTCACCCTGGTCAGAATGGCTGCTATCAAAACGTCTACAAACATTAAATGCTGGAGAGAGTGTGAAGAAAAGGGAACCATCTTACACTATTTGTGGGCATGCAAACTAGTGCAGCCACTATAGAGAAGACTGTGGTGATTCCTTAAAAAACAAAATAGAACTGCCATAGAACCCAGCAATCCCACTGCTGGGCCTACACACTGAGGAAACCAGAATTGAAAGAGACAAGTGTACCCTAATGTTCATCGCAGCACTGTTTATAATAGCCAGGACATGGAAGCAATCTAGATGTCCATCAGCAGAGAAATGGATAAGAAAGCTGTGGTACACATACACAATAGAATATTACTCAGCTACTAAAAAGAATGCATTTGAATCAGTTTTAATGAGGTGGATGAAACTGGAGCCTATTTTACAGAGTGAAGTAAGTCGGAAAGAGAAACATCAATACAGTATGTTAATGCATATATATGGAATTTAGAAAGATGGTAAGGAGGACCCTATATGCAAGTCAGTAAAAGAGACACAAATATAAAGAACAGACTTTTGGACTCTTTGGGTGAAGATGAGGGTGGGATGATGTGAGAGAATAGCATTGAAACAGGTATATTACCATATGTGAAATAGATGACCAGTCCACGTTTAATGTATGAAACAGGGCACTCAAAGCTGGTGCACTGGGACAACCCAGAGGGATGGGATGGAGAGGGAAGAGGGAGGGGTTTTGAGATGTGTGAAACATGTACAACTGTGATTAGTGTCAATGTATGGCAACAACACCACAATATTTTAAAGTAATTAGCCTCCAATTAAAATAAATAATTTTAAAAAAATAAAATAAAACACAAACTGGAAAACAAAACTGAAGCAGAGTGCCATTTGGTAAATAAAGCGAGGAAAACCAAACTAACAAACAGTGAAATAAAGAAGAAATGAAGGAAAATAAGAGGTCGATAAGCAAAGTTAATTAGAAGTGTAAAAAATGATTAATTCATATATATATATATATGAATATATATATATAATTACAGCAATAAAAGAACAATGAGAAAAGCAAACAAAAAAGCCAAAAAATTAAACAAATCCTACAAGAGTGCAAAATCCAATGTAGAGTTAGAAGTATATAAAGGAAATAAAAAGTGTAATGTAAAAAAGAAGTTTTCAAAAGTTTAAATAGAGTTAATAGTAAAAATAAAATCAACAACCACAGCAAAAGAAAAAAAAGTGAAAATAAATTCAGAGCCAACTACAGAAGAAATCAAAATATAAGAATAATAAATGTCTTTCTGGGATCTCAGCTATCAGCATCGTTTCCCTCCCTGTGAGTCACAGTCCACCTCTGCCTTCCTAGAATGCCTTCCACTACTAATCTGTTCTCTGGACTTGCTATGGGGAGAGCTCAGGGTCTAATCTGGCCCTACTCCTAGGTGTTCTTACCTCCAATGTTCACAGCTACAAGAGCTAGTGTGTTTTCTTTTGTGGGAGCTCTCATTGTCCTTCTATATGTTTCTTAGACACAGGGTCCACCTAGTTGATCATGTGGATTTAATCTGCAACTTGTCCAGCTAGTGGGAAGCTTTTTGATCATCTTTTTTGGCCACACTGCCCATACAGTTCAATTGTGGTTTTATCATCACCACTGCATGTGGATCATCTATAGGAGTTTGCTCCTGAGGCTGGCCCTGGAGGACTTGAGTCTGTCCCAATGAGGGCCATATGGGGTGGTGATGCAACTATTTGGATCACAAGGGTCTTGGAAAAGGAAATAAGGTGCCATTAGTGTTTTTCCCAGCTTCTGACTCTCAGCCCCAGTGAGGATCAAACATGCAGGTAGTGTAGCTGCTTGGATTGTGAGGACCCTGACATTACCAAGTGTGCAGGGATGCCAGCAGCCTCAGGCACAGGAATTATGCTACTATTAGAGTCTTTTTCTAGCCTCTGGCAGCTGGCATTCAAAGGGCCTCCCTTGCTAGTCCTTCTCTGTTGCTTGGCGCAGCAGGCCTTCAAAGATCTCCCTGTGGCTGGGGTCCTTCTCTATTGTTTAAAGGGCCACCCTCTCTGGGGTCTTTATTGATCAGTTTCCTGCACTGGCAGTTGGGGGGAGAGAGAGGCTACAGTGATGGCTCCATCCCCTGCACATGACACAGCCGTACTGCCTTGACTCTATGACTGCCTGGTTTTCCTCAAAGGCATTCCCCACTGCGATCTTCTCCCTCACATCCCCTCGGCCAGTCTCCCTGCAGTCAACAGCAGACCTCATCTTGGGGTTGTTCCCCATTTCCTATGTTTCAGCTCCCAGCCTCAGCACATTCCATGGGACGTATGTCCCAGTCCTGGGTATGTAGGGCTGTAACAAGTATTGTCTGTGTAGTTCTTATTCTATTCCGACTGTCACAGATCAGCTGTTGCACTCTCCTACAGGCCCAAATGCTTCCCCTCTGTCCAAACAGTTGCCTCAATGTGGGGATCTGACACCTGCTTCAGTTCCCCCACTCCTCAGGTACAGTTCCAGTCCTGCTCACTCTCCTCTTTTTCCCTTCCTTGCGTCATCTTACCAAGTTTTGTGTGAGTCTCTATATTCCCTTCCAATGGTCAAGGACTCTTGCCCACTCTCAGCTAGTGTTCTGTGAGATCTTCTGCATCTGAAGGTGTGTTTCTGATGCACTCATGGAGAGAGATGTGCTCCACATCCACCTACTCCTCCACCATCTTGTCTCTCCTTACAGCTAGCAGTTTTATGATATACCATGATATATTTTGAAATAAAAATCAGTAGAGAAATTTGATTGATACAATAATATATTCAGAACCTGAAAATTTGGCAAAATAATACCAAGGAAAAATTATAAGCCTTAATTAATGACCCAGTTAGCTCAGTTGGTAAAGAGTTCACCTGCATTTCAGGAGACCTTGGTTTGATTCCTGGATCAGGAAGATCCGCTAGAGAAGGGATAGGCTATCCACTCTAGTATTCTTGGGCTTCCCTTGTGGCTCAGTTGGTAAAGAATCCACCTGCACTTCAGGAGACCTGGGTTAGATCCCTGGGTTGGGAAGATCCCTTGTAGCAGAGTAAGCCTACCCACTCCAGTATTCTAGCCTGGAGAATTTCATGGACTGTGCTTCGCTGGTGGCTCAGAGGTTAAAGCATCTCCCTGCAATGCAGGAGACCCGGCTTCAGTCCCTGAGTCAGGAAGATCCCCTGGAGAAGGAAATGGCAACCCACTTCAGTATTGTTGTCTGGAGAATCCCATGGAGGGAGGAGCCTGGTAGGCCACAGTCCATGGGGTCGCAAAGAGTCGGACATGACTGAGCAACTTCACTCACTCACTCACTCATAGTCCGTGAGGTCCCAAAGAGTCGGACATGACTGAGTGACTTTCACTTCATGGTAGCGAGTGAGTGAGTGAAAGTTGCTCAGTAGCATCTGACTCTTTTTGATCCCATGGACTGCAGCCCACAAGGCTCCTCTCTGTCCATGGTATTCTCCAGGCAAGAATACTGGAATGGGTTGCCATTCCCTTCTCCTACTTCATGGTAACTCATATTCAATATAATTTTGATTAAAAAAATGAAATAATTCAAGCAGTTCCTTAGAGTTCATTTTACTGAGATTTAACTCAATTTAAACACTGCAAAGATTCTTATAAATTCTAAAGTATAACATAAATTTTATATTAGATAAAAATGTGTACTTTGTTTTAGACTTTGATATGTATTTTTATTTATTATCTGATGTTTTCTTCAAATTCTTGGAAGATAAAGAGGCAGAAATTATGGCTCAATAAGCAAATGTGATTTAGCCAATGTCAGATAGCAAGGCTCTTGTTACAACTGTTAAATAAGGGCTTACACTAACCTGAAGAAAAAAATATCAAAGGATTGTCAACTACGTCTAATGTCTAGTTTGTGAACTTGGTGCCTACTGTTTTGTCTGAAATATGCCCTAGTGCTACACGTGGGAGCACACATGTGTATGTGTTGACATTGAAGTATGATTTTGCCTGTGTAGTACTATTTTGTTAATAAAGTGCACTATCACTCCTGGGATTTAAAAAAATGAAATAAAGCTTTAACTATGATACATTTCTCTTGACTTCTAGTTCATTGTTATTTGTATTGTTTGTCTGCCTCTCTAATAGAATATGAGGAAATAAAACACTGATGATTTCCACAAAGAACATTTATTATGCAATAATTTATATTTAAGTCAATATTACCCACTCATGTGGAAACTATATATGCTAAATACCACGAAAAATGATTTGAGTTGGCAGCTGATATAAAAAATATCAAATAACCTACTATCTGCCACATTATATCCTTTCCATTACAGTAAGCCATTATTCCTGACACAATTTTTCTTCCAAATATACACCAGTAATTTATCAGATTCTTGGAGCTTTGCCCATATCACTTTTATATCATTTATATTTTATACCAGATTGGAATTATTTGCATATATCCATTTCTCCTAATAGACATCACCCTACAGAACAGTTTATTAATCATTCAGAAAAGCCTAAGCAGTTAGTACTGTGTGTATATATACACACACACCTATATATGTGCATGTGTGTGTTATGTGTTCCATAAGTATTTTTTTTTTTAAATCTCAGACTTAGTCTGTCTATTCAGATCACCTAAAAATGTACCTTTAAAGTATTTTACCATCAAATGAATATTTTTCTTCTTGGCCTTAGAAGTCTTTTGAGGACTGGAGACATTAACATTTTCTATATGTCCCCATATCATACAGAAGCCATACATGGGAACTCAGAAAACACTCTTGACAGCTAGAGTGTGAGACAAGATGCACTCCATGATAAGGGCAAGTTTTTTATTTTGTAATTACTTTCTGTGATTGCCTTGTAAGTGGTATGTAAACTTTCATGATAGCCGGTGATATTTTCACTTGGCTGTTATCAATCTCTATCTATTCAATCAGTCAGATATTTTCTTCAGCACATCCTCTAAGAAATAAGAACATTTGAAAGTATAACTATTAGCATATGAGATGAAAAAAAATTCATCTCAATGAAAAAATGGATGTCTTACATTCTAAAAGATAGAGTAAGTACCTAGATAGAAATATTCTATAGATACATAAGAGTTTCTCAGTGATCAGTATTCTATAACCAAGAATATTTGACATAAAGTTAATCCTGTCAATTTTATCCAAACTCTCAAGCTTTACACAGCCTCTTTACTTTTGAATTATATCTGGGAGAAATAATTACTTCTGTGAGAATTTGATAAAACTTTGTCTTGATCATGCCATTCAAGTTTTGTCAAAATAAAGGTAATTTTCTCTTCTAAACAAGAGGTTCAGATATCAACTAAAGAAGAAATGAAAAGAATCACCCAGTGTTAAGTATCAGTAAAAGCATTTACGTTCGAGAATTACAATGGCATGACAGAGAATCAACTAGCACTAATATATGGGCTTCCTTGGTAGCTCAGATGGTAAACAATCCACCTGCAATGCAGGAGACCCAGGTTTGATCCCTGGGCCGGGAAGATCCCCTGGAGAAGAGAATGGCAATTCACTCCAGTATTCTTGCCTGGAGAATCCCATGAACAGTGGAGCCTGTTGGGCTGCAGTCCATGGGGTTACAAAGAGTCAGACATGACTGAGAGACTAAGCACACAAGAAACACTAATATATACTCTACATTTCAAAGTGTTCACATAAACATGCATGATGTGATACCTTACACAGAAATTGACTTTAATAAATATCACTGTAGGATTTAGGTTTATTCAAGTAAAAACAACTCATAGAGCATTTTGTTAGAGCAATGAGTTAATACATGACCTCTTTTCCATTGAACACAATGAAGCATTACACTTAAATAAGTGAAATCTATTTAAATTACTAAGACATAATCCATTAAAAGTAATCATTTCCATCATATTTAGTGGCATAAATGCAGTATGTTTAAAATGTAATATGGTGCTTTAGTTGCTAAGTTGTGTCCGACTGCAATCTCAAAGAGGCTCCCACCTGGCTCCTCTGTCCATGGGATTTTCCAGACAAGAACACTGGAATAGCTTGCCATTTCCTTCTCCAGAGGATTTCCCTGACCCAGGGATCAAGCCTTGGTCTCTTGCACTGCAGGCAGACTCTTTGCCATCTGAGCCACCAGAGAAGCTGTCATGAATTAATGAAAATAATATCTTGCTATAATATTCTTCTCACAAATGTAATGATCTTTCTTTCAGAGTGTGCTAAAGTCTTTCAGTATTTACTCTTGGACTTTATTTTATACACTTTTGTTATTTTGATTATCTTTTCTGAGTTACCACTATTTGATCTTATATGTTTCAATTGTGAAGATTAAAAAGTGAATTTACAAGTCCAAAAGTGTCTCAGTGAATGATGAGTACAGTAAAATGCTTATCTTGGCTACTAGTCAAGATGTCCCTATTTTTGATATCTATTTTGTGTAAAAATCATATTCAGAATTTAATTTTAAAAAATAGATGACATATGCAAAATGAAACTTACTGATTATTATATTTAGCTCATTTACAAATCAGTCTTATAGATTATTATAACTTTATTACCATTATCCATTCAATGCATAGCAAATTACTCATATATACTAGACTGGGTAAATACTTATTGAATTAATAATTAGTCAAGCCAGTAATTAGGAGTTCCATGAGAAATCAACAAGTCACTAGCTTCAGAATCTTTCATCTTGGTCTGGTTCATCTTCATTTACCCATTCCACACTGCCAGCTTTCCAGGAAGTTATATAACCTTCTGACTTAGAACGACTGTATTTCACACCAGAAGGCACTGTATAATCACCTGCTGAAAAGTGGAGAAAAATTAAGAGTAACAAATTTTATCAGAATTACTTACACTAAGACTGTAACTAAAGGAAAATAAAAGAGGAAAAACTTTGAGTTACATTTAGTTACACTGTTGAGTTACATTTAGTTATACAAAAATCTAGTGTCCTCTCATTTCCCCCATGTATTCATAAATTGGGTCAGGGAGATAAAGAATAGGGAATAAGCTTAGGAAAATATTTTAATTCTGAATTCAATGAAAAGCCCATATCGTTCTTGTATATCAATAAAAGAATAGCACTGCCATTCAGAGGTGCACCTATAAAACTTGTGCCTACTCCTATTCGCCTCCTCTGCTGCTAAGTCACCTCAGTCGTGTCCGACTCTGTGCGACCCCATCCCTGGGATTCTCCAGGCAAGAACACTGGAGTGGGTTGCCATTTCCTTCTCCAATGCATAAAAGTGAAAAGTGAAAGTGAAGTCGCTCAGTCATGTCTGACTCTTTGCGACCCCATGGACTGCAGCCTACCAGGCTCCTCCGTCCATGGGATTTTCCAGGCAAGAGTACTGGATTGGGGTGCCATTGCCTTCTCCATCCCCTCCTCTAGAAAGATACTAATAGAGATAATGAGGATATGCTTAGAATGAAGTTTGAATTTTAAAATCATGGTCACATTTAACATACATGAAATTTCAAATAGTTTTCAAAGAAGCTATATAAATAGCCAGTCAATAGCAATCCAGGGGCAAAAAAAAAAGTGGTTATCCAGGATTTTTAATGTCAGTGCTATTTGTAAAACCTGAAATACATTCTTCTTTAGGAATTGCTAATTGCTGATATTCCTGGAAATTCTGGCAATGAAGACTGCATATTAGAAAACCTTCATCCACCATACTATGGACACTCACTGATTCTTTCTTTGACAACATAATGTGATGTAGTTAATAAGCTATTTTGAGAGGAGGTCCTAGTTGCCTGAAGGAAATTATAAGCCTTCCCTTTTTAAAGCATATAAAAGAAGTGAAGACTACTCCTTTCATCTGCCACCCATTATATCTCCATTTATTTCTCCAGTGACTATAAATTACTTACAACCCAGAATTTCAAGTGGAAATCTTGTCATTCTGTACATAAAATTTCAAAAGTTGTCTTTCAAATGTTGATGAAAGAAATAACTCCTGAAAAGCATTAGAGCATTTTGCTCCATATTTTAGGACTAATGGAGGCCCTTTCCAATTTTAAGGTAATCATCAGGAAAGAATTCCCTTTAAATAAGAAAGCAAGAGGAAGAAATGAAAAAAAAAAAAAAAACAAAGTGAAGCGTTCTGTTTCTTCTCATATAGCAGGTGAGAAGAACAAGGTTATGGTTAACCAATTGACTTTTGCTCTCTATTATTTAGTTTATTGGTTGAAGAGAAAAATAATAGTGAACCATTTATTTTCAAATTCATCTATGTGTCTGAGATTTCTAATATGAAGGGAACAGCTGTTTAATTGGCCAGATGGCAAGAAATATCTTTTAAAGTAGAAGCAACCAAAAAGGCCAAAACAGCCATCTGACTGACTGAACAAAAGTATCCATTGGCTTATGTGTTTTGTCATATTTTCCCAATTTGGGAAAAAAAATCTAGGTATAAATACAATCAAGGGATCAAGGAGGGGGGCAGATAAAAAGGGCTTCTAGAATGGTACGCAAACCATCAACATTTCAGCAAACACAAATGCATTTTGTGTCAGACTTCTATCAAAGAAAAGAAATGCCACCCTCTCTGAACTTTTGAATAACTGACTAATGTCACAAGGGAGAGAGAAGAAGTTCAAATACATTCCCAAATCCTGCATAATAATGCTAGGTTCACTATTTCAGATGAAAAAAAAACTTTATTAACTGTATAGTCTTTGAACAGTAAACACATTCAAAGCAGACTATTGACTACAAATATAACTTTTAAATTATGTAAAATAACGTTTCTTGTCAGCACATTTGCTGTTAGGATCCAAATATTATAGGAAAAGAATTTCCATGTTCATAAAACATTTAAGTGTCATCTGCCCCTTTACCCAAAGGCATCATAATGAGGCATCCTCAATTTTACACTTATTTATTCACAATTCTTACCCAGTTCCTTTTGTAACCAATGGCTTACAACAATATTTATTTTTATAAGATTGAAAACTTACCAATTAAATGCAGGCACATGTTATCATTTATTCTGGAGTCACTGAAAGGTAGGGCAACTGACCATGGTTCAGGATGTAGTTTTCAACAGGGAATGAGAGTGAAACTAACAGGTCCATATGTGACGAAGGCTATGATCCTGCACTCAATTAAATTAACTATTTGAGCTAACTCAATAAATGAACTTAAATTAGTTGAACATGTGCATGGTTGTCAATCAGATTAGAATGGGTTGACATGAATAGGAAAATAAATAGAATAAATTTAGCATAAAAGTTCAAATGATGAGCCTCGATAGTTATGAGATTCTCCAGGCAAGAATAATGGAGTGGGTAGCCATTTCCCCTCTCCAGGGGATCTTCCTGACCCAAAGGTCAAACCCACAAAAGAACCCCAAATAAAAAGCATTAATGACAGGATCACTGTTAGTTTATCAACTAAGGCTATAGGAGGTTACAGAATTTATTTTAGTCAAATTATTTTAGGGGAAGTAAAGTGTGGTTAATGGTTTCATTATACAGACATTATTAAGTTCTGTCAAGTATTTTTAGAATTTATAAAAATAAGCAAACCCACTATTTCCTACTGACTTAGAATATTGATATGTGCATATATAAATTCACACAAGTGGCCAGAGGCAACATTGAAAATTGACTTCTAATTTTTATATTAAATACTTTGAAACCTTAAATTATGAGGAAAAACTAGACAAGTGAGGCTTTCATCAGTTAATTTGATAGAGTATTTCTGAGTGCTACATTGTTAACAAAATGATCAGTTATTGTAACTACTGGAAACTGGAAACATGCACCTGAACACCCATCACATTGTATGTGATGGAAAATATGGCAAATATCACCACAATGAAAACATTAAGAGGGACAACATCTATAGTTATATTATTGCAAACTTACTAGTGAATGACTGGCATCGTTTATCCATTCTTTCAGAACCATCATGTGATAAAGAATAGGTATCTCTCTAAAATTAAAAGATAAAATGAATTGTTATACTCATAAAAACTGCTTGCACAATTATTAATGCAGTTTGTATTTATTAAAACTATATTATTCACTGTTATTTTTCATCCCTTATTTATGAATTGATAAGACAATGTAAAACAATAACATTATTTATCAAAATAAATATATTAATATTACAAAGATATTCAAGAATAAATTTGTCAAAACATATTTCTGATTCCTTAAAAGCATCCCTGAATTACATGGAAGTGAATTAATAAGTATGATCTGTGACAAGCTCAGAATCTGGAATGAAAATCAAACTAACAATTAAATAGTTCAAGTGGAATAAAATTAATCTTCTTAATGCCAAGTAAAACAAGAGATAGCTAGCAATGCACACCTGACAACTTTTGCTGACAGAGTTTGTTCAATTTCACCCTTCAGAATCATTTTCTTAACACAGATTTGTTCTTAGGAACAAAGTGGTGGTTGGCCTCATCTATAGTTCTAAAAGGCCAGATATACAGATCATTAAATTATTGCATTAAATAAGCCACCTTAAATATAGAAATACATACATAATACATACAACATAAAACTCCCAATTTCTCACTCTTCCCAGCCCCTAACAACCACAATTATATTTTCTGTTTCTATGAATTTGACTACTCTAGATATCTCCTAAAAGTAGAGTCAAGCATTGTTTATCTTATGTGACTGACTTGTTTCATTTAGCATGATATCTTCAAGTTTCATTCATATTGCAACATGTGCGCTAACTTCCTTTATTTTTAAACCTAAATGGTATTCTGTTGTATGCATATGCTATGTTTTGTTCATCAGTGGATGATGAACAATGGATACTGTGTTGCTTCCATCTTTTGGCTTGTGAATAATGCTGCTATGAACATGAGTATGCAAACATCTCTTCAAGACCTCACTTTCAATTCTTTTTATATATACTCAGATTTGGAATTGCTGGGTCATATATTAATTCCCTGCTTTAATTTTTTGAGGAACCATCATATTATTTTCCATAGTGGATGCATCATTTTACATTCCCATCAACAAGGCACAAGGATTTGAATTTATCCACATCCTTGCCAACACTTGTTATATTCTATGTATTTCTTTTTAAATAGCAACCATCCTAATGGATGTGAAGGGTAACATGTGGCTTTGATTTGCATTTCCTTAATGATTAGTAGTATTGAGCTTCTTTTTATATGATTGCTTGCCATTTGAAATACACATATATTCTATAAAGAAATAAGAGTT
Organism: Cervus elaphus; assembly: GCF_910594005.1. Classification (NCBI taxonomy): domain Eukaryota; kingdom Metazoa; phylum Chordata; class Mammalia; order Artiodactyla; family Cervidae; genus Cervus; species Cervus elaphus. The sequence goes on from NC_057848.1 coordinate 102,305,679, forward strand.
CTGTGTTTATTCTGGATAATATCCCCCTACCATATATATAATTTGCAAATATTTTCTCCCACTTCATAGGTTGACTTTTCACTGTTTATTGTTTACTTTGATGCAATTTTTTAATTCAATTCAATTTATCTGCTTTTATTTCTCTGCCTTTGCTTTGGAGTCATGGCAAAGAAAGCATTGCCAAATCCAATGTCATGAAGATTTTCCCCTACATTTTTCCTAAGTGTTTTACAGTTTTAACAATTAAATGTAGGTCTTTAATTTGTTTTGACGTAATTTTTGTATATGTTATAGGGTAAGACCCAACTTCATTCTTTTGCCTCTGTATATACAGTTTTTATATCACCATTTGTTGAAGAGACTGTCCTTTCTCCATTGAATGATCTTAGTACCCTCATCAAAAATTGTTGATATGTATAAAAGTTTATTTCTAGGCTCTTCATTATATTCATAATTACTTTTCTTATGACCACAGAGTTTTCTAGCTAAAGAATAACATTCTCCACATTTGTCTTCCCACATGCTTAACCCAAAATATATAAGTTCTGCTACAGACTGAATGTATGTGTTCCCCCAAAAATCCATATGTTGAAACTCTAATCCCTAATGGGATAGTATTCGGAGATGGGGACTTTTAGAAATAATTAAGACATAAGTGTGGAGCCTTCATAAAAGGATTAATGCCTTTATAAAACAAAGCATGTGATAGCTTCCTCTCTGCTTTCTAACATGTGAGGATATGACAATAAGATGGCTGTATGTAACCAGGAAAAGAGCTTTCACCAATAACTTGACCATGCTGACACTCTGATCTTGGATTTTCAGCCTCCAGAACTGTGATAAGTACATTTTTGTTATTTAAGCCATCCAGTCTATGGTATTCTGTTATATCAGCACAAACTGAGTAAGACAACTTGTGGACAGGTCACCTGACACCTTGAAATGATTCTAAATTGTATTGTGACTATCCTTTAATTCTAATGTTTCTCTTAAAATTTGAATACATCATAGAAATTATTTCTCATATATTATAATTCAGAAGGCACATTCACATTACATTTTACTAATTTTTTCATATAAGTCTGACATATGCACAGTTTTATATTAATTCACAGATTCATAGAGTAGATATCAAGCCACTAAATTTACTTACCTAAGATCATGTAGTAATCAAAGTAAGACTAAACCTATAATTTCCTTTTATAGTTTTGTGTTCTCACTACTATATTGCCTTCTAGTCATATGGTAGTGATTCAACATGTATTTATTGTTTGACTGTTTAAGCTTGAATTATTACTCAAAAGCTACTCCATAAAACCAATAATCTTGGACAAGTGATTGCATATGAGAGTCTCCTTAACTTTCAGTTGTTATTCAGAAATCATTAATCTCTTCTTTATATTACAGGTTAATGTAAACATAAGTATGACACAGTAAACAGGAATTTATGAAATGCTGTAGAAGAACTTCAATATGGTGGTAAGGAATAAATTGCACCACAATTAAATGCAGAAAAATAAACTAAAATTTTCCTAACAGATTTTTTTTTTAATTTAAAAAGAAAGAAGCAAAAAATGAAGAAAGGGAGGGTGGGAGACAAAATAAGAAAAGGAGGGAGGGAAGAAAGAATAAAGAAAAGGAAAAGGAGATATAATATAAGAAAGAGAGAGAGGCCAAACCACATGAAGCACTTTTCACAGTAGATAATATAAAACTGCAATAGATAGTTCTGGTTTTTTGCAAACATTTTTGAAATAATGATATATGATCTACCAAGAGCAAGTGTGCATGTCTTATGCTTACCTTGACTATTTACTTGAAAAAGGCAATAATTTAGAACTTCAAAGCATGAAATAATTAATATTCCCTTTTTCATTACTAAAAGACCTTCATGGCAAATCATTTCTATTAGGTCTTTTCTCTGTAACCTATAAAACTAGGCATGGATACTGAAGCTAGTAGTTAGACTAAGACAGTTAAATTATTGTTGCACCTTTAAAACTTGACAGAGGTCAAAAGCAGGGCTTACTACATATGCTGCACCATCAATATGACATTTTTTTTCCTATCAAAAATGGTCTATATTAAATCTGAGTAAGACAAGTAGAGATATAGATATAGAGGGTATAGGGAGGGGGAAGAAGAATGGAGGTAATACAAATGGAATAATAGAAACTTGAGTATGTTTCATGACAATAACTGGGTGAGAAAATTAAAGTAGTAACTTATAGAATGCAGTTGATATGATAGAGCAAAGAAGTAGATAAGTGTAACAACAATGCACTTAGTCATAAGAATTTCAAAAGTGTAGTTCCCAAGAATATAAGGGGTGAAACATAGTGCTGGCCCGACTTTAAAATAAATAAGTAGCTTAAGATAATGAGAAATGTAGGGATCTAAAATCATACTACACCCAGAGAGATGTCAAATAATAAAATCAAACTAATTTAATAAAAATTAATAAATATAAATGTGTTAATTAGTTTTAGGTGGTAAAAGAAAATATTTGAATACAAAATATCAATATCTTTAAACTACTTTTTCAAGTAGCCAGGAGAAAGAAAGATAATTGTAAAAGAATTAATTTATTCTGCTTACTAGTCAAAGTAGGTAGACCTGATCTCCAATTCTGATCATTAGTTCAAAAAGCTACACAGTTTCTTCTTCTTTCTTCTTCCACATGCAGCTGGTGCTGGCTTCTCTCTAGCAGTTTCAGAAAGGCAAGCCACAAATAATAGTTCAGGAGTAATTTCTGACCAAATGAAATGTTGACTCAGAAATTGTTCCCAGAATAATAGGAACCTAACATATTAAAGAGAGCCCAAATTCTATCACTATGCCAGAAATAAACATTTCATGCAGGAACACGTATGTGGATCATTCAGTTCAATTCAGCTCAGTCGTGTCCAACTCTTTGCGAGCCCATGAATCACAGCACACCAGGCCTCCCGTCCATCACCAACTCTCGGAGTTTACTCAAACCCATGTCCATCGAGTCGGTTATGCCATCCAACCATCTCATCCTCTGTCGTCCCCTTCTCCTCCTGCCCTCAATCCTTCCCAGCATCAGGGTCTTTTCCAATGAGTCAACTCTTTGCATGAGGTGGCCAAAGTACTGGAGTTTCAGCATCAGTCCTTCCAATGAATACCCAGGACTGATCTCCTTTAGGATGGACTGGTTGGATCTCCTTGCAGTCCAAGGGACTCTCAAGACTCTTCTCTAACACCACAGTTCAAAAGCATCAATTTTTCAGTGCTCAGCTTTCTTCACAATCCAACTCTCACATCCATACATGGCCACTGGAAAAACCATAGCCTTGACCAGACAGACCTTTGTTGGCAAAGTAATGTCTCTGCTTTTTAATATTCTATCTAGGTTGGTCATAACTTTCCTTCCAAGGAGTAAGCGTCTTTTAATTCCATGGCTACAATCACCGTCTGCAGTAATTTGGGGGCCCAACAAATTAAAGGCTGACACTGTTTCCACTGTCTCCCCACCTATTTCCCATGAAGTGATGGGACCAGGTGTCATGATCTTAGTTTTCTGAATGTTAAGCTTTAAACCAACTTTTTCACTCTCTTCTTTCACTTTCATCAAGAGGTTTTTTAGTTCCTCTTCACTTTCTGCCATAAGGGTGGTGTCATCTGCATGTCTGAGGTTATTGATATTTCTCCCAGCAATCTTGATTCCAGCTTGTGCTTCTTCCAGCCCAGCGTTTCTCATGATGTACTCTACATATAAGTTAAATAAGCAGGGTGACAATATACAGCCTTGACATACTGCTTTTTCTATTGGGAACCAGTCTGTTGTTCCATATCCAGTTCTAACTGTTGCTTCCTGACCTGCATACAGGTTTCTCAAGAGGCAGATCAGGTGATCTGGTATTCCCATCTCTTTCAGAGTTTTCCACAGTTTATTGTGATCCACACAGTCAAAGGCTTTGGCATAGTCAATAAAGCAGAAATAGATGTTTTTCTGGAACTCTATTGCTTTATCGATGATCCAGTGGATGTCGGCAATTTGATCTCTGGTTCCTCTGCCTTTTCTAAAACCAGCTTGAACATTTGGAAGTTCACGGTTCACATATTGCTGAAGCCTGGCTTGGAGAATTCTGAGCATTACTTTACTAGCGTGTGAGATGAGTGCAATTGTGTGGTAGTTTGAGCATTCTTTGGGATTGCCTTTCTTAGAGACTGGAATGAAAACTGACCTTTTCCAGTCCTGTGGCCACTGCTGAGTTTTCCAAAATTGCTGTCATAGTGATGACTAATTAATCAGCTCTTTGCGACCCCATAGACTGCAGCACACCAGGCTTCCATGCCCATTACCAACTCCTGGAGTTTACTCAAACTCATGTCCATTGAGTTGGTGATGCCATCCAACCATCTCATCCTCTGTCACCATCTTCTTTTGCCTTCAATATTTTCCAGCATCGGGTTATTTTCCAATGAGTCAGCTGTTCACATCAGGTGGCCAAAGTATTGGAGCTTTAGCTTTAGCATCAGTCTTTTCAAAGAGTATTCAAAGTTGATTTCCTTCATGATTGACTGATTTGTTTTCCCTGCTTTCAACGCGACTCTCAAAATTATTCTCCAGCACAACAGTTTGAAAGCATCAATTCTTTGCCACTCTGTGGCACAACCGTGCTAAAATCAAATCCCATACTCGCCAGATAGTTGATCACAAATAAGAAAATAATTATACCTTAGAAGTTCTCCTAAAAAAGTGAACGTTCTGAGCTCCATGTCAGTCTTCCCAGCCTGGGCATCTGGCCATAGGAAGAGGAGACATCAAAGAATCTGGCTTTGAAGACCAGCAGGGTTTGATCACAGAAATTCCACAAGACTGAGGGAAACAGAAAAGCCATTCTTGAAAGGTATGCACAGGGTCTTGTGCACACAAGGACAAGGGGAAAAAGCAGTGACCATGTAAGAAACTGGGGCAGACCAACCTGCTAGTAATGGAGGGTATTCTGCTGGAATCAAGGGGGGAGCTTTGTCTTACTTTGGGATCAAGGATACTGGCAATGAGAGTTCTGATGAATACTCACTGGCATGAACCCTCCAGGAGGCTAATATTTTCTCACTGAGACCTAGCCCCACCAACAGCTTATTAGCTCTAGTGATGGGACACCTCAGGCCAAATAAACAACAGAGAAGGAAGTCAGCCATAACCATCATCAGATATGCTGCTTATAGTTTTTCTGATCACATAGCTGCCTGAAAAACATACCCACTGACACAGACCTGTACAACAGAGAGACATAAACCAGTCCCCACCACCAGTAAGCCTGAACAAATCTGTTAGACAGCCTCTTTTATCAGGGGACAGAACACAGACACAAAAAGACATAATCACAGAAAGCTAGAAAAAAATGTGATGATGGAGGAATATGTCCCAGATGAAGGGAAAGACGAAAAGGCAGAAGAACAGCTAAGTGAAGTAGAGATAGGAAACCTAATTGAAAAATAATTCAAAATAATGAGAGTAAAGATGGCCCAAGATCTCAGAAAAGAACAGAGGCACAGGCCGAGAAAATACATGAAAAGTTTAACAAAACCTTAGAAGAATTAAAAACAAACATATATGAAGAAAATAACTGAAATGAAAAATTCACTAGAAGAACCCAATAGCAGAACAACCAAGGCAGAAGAATGGATAAGTCACCAGGAAAATGGAATGATGAAAATCTTGAAAAGGAACAGAAAAAAGAGAAAAGAATGAAAAGAAATTAAGACAGTCGCAGAGATCTATGGACAATATTAAACACAAAAACAGCTGAGTTATAAGAGTCCCAGAAAAAGAAGGGGAAAAAAGGGACTTGTGAAATTATTTGAAGAGATTATAGTGGAAAACTTCCCTGACATTGGGAAGGAAATAGTCACTCAAGTTCCAGAAAGATGAACACACACACACACACACACACACAAACATGCCAAGATATATGTTAATCAAATTAATAAAAATTAAAGAAGAAGAAAAACATTAAAACAACAAAGGAAAAGCAACAAATAACATACAAGAAAATGTCCACAAGGTTATCAGCTGATTTCCAGGCAGGTATTTTGCAGACCAGAAGGGAATGACTTGATATATTTAAAGTGATGAAAGGGAAGAACTTACGAACAAGAGTACTCTACCTATCAAGGATCTCATTTGGATTTGATGGAGAAATCAAAAACTGTAGAGAGAAGCAAAAGTTAAGAGAATTCAGCACCACCAGACTAGCTCTGCAAATAATGCTACAAGAACTCTTCTAATTAGAAACACAAAAAAACGATATGAATGGGAAAGGTCTGAAGGTATTGAAATTATACAGAGTCTATTCTCTTATAACTGTGATATTATGTTAGAAATCAATATTAAAAGATATTTGAAAATAACCTACATATTTTCAAGTGCAATGTGACATTTACCAAGAGAGATCTTCGACTTAGCCATCAAAAGCCTCATAAATTTAGACTGAAAAAAACAGAGGGTGATTAGAGAGAAGAAAGTATTTAAATGAGAAATTAGCATCACAGTGAGAAATTAGTATGAAATATACTATAAGCAAAATCAGATGATTTGGAAATTAAATGTCCACTTTTAAATGATGGGTGTATCAAAAAAGCCATAGCAAGGAAAATTGAATATATTTGAAATAGAATAAAATAAAATAAAAATTTACCAGAATTTGTTAATGCAACTGAAGCTGTTTAATGCAATTAAATACAATGTGGAGTCTTGGATAGGGTATGAAAACAAATAATGGACACTAGTATAAAATTTTGTAAAAAGTGAACAAAATCTGTACTTCATTAATACTACATCACTTGTTAATTTCCTGTTGTTTTACAACACAGTATTTCTTTATATTTTCAGAATTAAATTAAAAGTTTCAAGTATCTTTCAATTTTTTTAAACACTAAGGTAATATATTTCAAGAGTTTTAGCTATAATACTAGATGTGAAAATACATGAAAGTATATCAAAATTTTGAGTGAATATAAATTAGAAATCTAGCATTCTATTCATCCTAAGGCAAAAAAGTAGAATTGAAATATCATAATTTTTTCAGCTAGCAAAAATTATTGTTTTCTAAAATATATATATATAATATACACACATTATCTATACATATATATATATATACTAAAGCTTTTCTACAATGCTTCATAAAGGATTGAGAAAGGACAACATTAAAAAGATAAGGAAAATTAGAAAACATAAACTAATGAAATGTGATCACTGAATATGAAATAGAAAAAGTGAAACAGACTAGATAAAAGTAAAAGATTTTGATATAGACAAGTTGTTTTTAAACATGGTTGCTCATTAGAAACATATCTGGAGCTTTGGAGAAAAAAAGCAATACCTGTGCATTTGTATTTAGCAAAAAGTTTCAAGATAATTCTGAAACGCATCTAGATTTTACAAAGTGATTACAAGTTTTTCTGTTAAATGGCAGATTTAGTGATAATTCTGTTATTTTCTCTTGATCAGTCATGATAAATAAAAAAAGGTATTAAGCAAATAACAGTTACAAAATCACAATATAAAAAGGTGTTTAGCAGTTTTTACAATCAATAGCAGGACAAAAAATGAAAGATAATTACAATTGCAAGCCATAATGGAAGCAGGATTAACCTAACAATATAAAATAATTACATACAATTTGGGGTTAACTAGAGGGTTAACTAGGGTAATGCAGTAAGTGGAAGTGCCTAAATGCACATGTTTTACATCTGCCCAGCAAGTCTGTGTCTTCTGATTTGTGCATTGAATTCATTTACATCTAAGGTAATTATCCATATGTATGACTCTATCAACAATTTATTAATTGTTTGTGGTTTATTTTTTGTAGACCTTTTCCTTCTCTTGTATTTCCTGCCTAGAGAAGTTCCTAGAGCATTTGTTGTAAAGCTGGGTTGGTGGTGCTGAATTCCTTAACTTTTGTTTGTGTATAAATCTTTTGATTTCTCCTTCAAACCTGAATGAGGAGAGTCTTCCTGTGTAGAATATTCTTGGTTGTATGTTCTTCCCTTTCATCACTTTAAATATATCGTGCTATTCTGTCCTAGATTGAGAGCTTCTGTTGAGAAATCAGCTGATAGCTTTATGGGAATTTCCTAGTATGTTATTTGTCATATTTTTCTTGTTGCTTTTAATATTTTATCTTTGTCTTTAATTTTCATCATTTTGATTAATATGTGTCTCGATGTCTTGTCTTTATCCTGCTTGGGACTCTGCAATTCCTGGACTTGTTTGACTATTTCCTTTCCCATGTTAGGGAAGAATGGCTATTATTTCTTCAAATGTTTTCTCAGGTATTTCTTACTCCCTTCTCCTTCTGTTGCAATTGTTTGTGCAATTAATGTCTTGGGTCTCTTAGGCTGTCTTCATTATTTTATTTTATTTTTTTTTACATTTTTTTCCTATATTCTGTTTATCCCATAGACAGAGGAGCCCGGCAGGCTACAGTTCATGGGGTCACAAAGTTGGACATGACTTAGCAACTAGACTACTACTACTACTAGGATGTCTTCATTATTTTTTACATTTTTTCTATATTGTTTTATAACAATAATTTCCACCATTCTGTCTTCCATGTCACTTAACCATTCTCTTGCATCAGTTATTCTACTACTTATTCCTTCTAGTGTATTATTTTGTAAAGTAAACAAGAAGGCAGAGTAGAAGGACACGTGCTCATATTCTCCTGGAAAACCTCCAAAATTGCAACTCGCTGCTGAGCAACCACTGACAGGAGAATGTGGGATCGACCAAAAAAATATACCCCACATCCAAGTGCAAAGGAGAAGACCAAATAAGATAGTAGGAGGGTTAAATCACATTTAGAGTCAAACCCCATACCAGCCAGAGATGCTCGGAGGGCTCAGACAAAACCTTGTGTGCACCAGGACGGAGATGTCCCACAGCAATTGAGTTAAACTTGCTTTTGAGCATCTCCTGTGGAGGCAAGGGTCAGCAGTGGCATGTCACAGGGACAGAGACTCTGGCTGCAGCAGATCTAAGTCATGCAGCAGGTGGCATAAACCCTGGAGGAGGTCACCATTAGCCCCCACCATAGAGCCATTGAGCAGACAACCCGCAAGCTGCAGAAAAATTATACCAAAAAAATTCTTGCACAGTTACAAAATTTCTAGGACTCACAACAGATTTGCCAACCTGGGGATCTAGCAAAGAGAGTGAGAACTCCCAGCGAAATTGACTTTGGAGATCAGGGAATTTGATTATAGGACTTTCACAGAACTGGGGAAACAGCCTCTTGAAGAGCAGAAAGAAAGCCTTGTGTGCACCAGGACCCAGGAGAAAGGAGCAGTGTCCCCACAAGAGACTGAGTCAGACTTGCCTGTGAGTATCCAGGAGTCACCAGTGGAGACAAGTGTAGACAGTTTGGCCTCAGGCAAAGCAATAGGGAGGGAATACAGCCCCACCCATCAACAGAAAATTGGATTAAAGATTTACTGAGCATGGTCTTGCCCATCAGAACAAGACCCAGTTTCCCCCACAATCAGTCTCTCATCAGGAAGCTTCCATAAGCCTCTTATCTTTATTCATCAGAGGGAAGACAGAATGAAAACCACAATCATAGAAAACTAACCAAACTGATCATATGGACCACAGCCTTGTCTAAATCAATGAAACTATGAGCCATGCCTTGTAGGGCCACTCAAGACAGATGGGCCATGGAGAAAGGTTCTGGCAAAGCATTGTCGCCTAGAGAAGGGAATGGAAAACCACTTCAGTATTCTTGCCTTGAGAACCCCATAAAGAGTATGAAAAGACAAAAATACATGACACTGGTAGTCATGCTCCCCAGGTCAGTAGGTGCCCAATATGCTACTGGAGAACAGTGGAGAAATAACTCCAGAAAGAATGAAGAGTTGGAGACAAAGGAAAAGTAACATCCCGTTGTGGATGTGACTGATGATGGAAGTAAAGTGTGATGCTGTAAAGAACAATATTGCCTAGGAAGCTGTAGTGGTAGGTCTATGAATCAAGGTAAATTGAAAGTAGTCAAACAGGAGATGGCAAGAGTGAACATTGACATTTTAGGAATTGGTGAACTAAAATAGACTGGAATGGGTGAGTTTAACTCAGGAGAGCATTATATCTACTACTGATGACAATAATCCCTCAGAAGAAATGGATAAGCCCTTATAGTCAACAAAGGGTCTGAAATGCAGTAATTAGGAGCAATTTCAAAAATGACAGAATGATCTCTGTTCATTTCCAAGGCAAAACATTCAATATCACAGTAATTCAAGTCTATGCCCCAACCACTAAGAGAATCTGGAGTTGAATGGTTATGAAGACCTACAAGACCTTCTAGAACTAACACCCAAAAAAAGATGTCCTTTTTATCATAGGAGACTGGAATGCAAAAGTAGGAAGCCAGGAGATACCTGGATTAACAGGCAAGTTTGGCCTTGGAGTATAAAATGAAGCAGAGCAAAGTTTAACAGTTTTTCCAAGAGAATATACTGGTCATAGCAAACACTCTCTTCCAACAAAATAAGAGAAGACGCTACACATGGACATTACCAGATGGTCAATACCAAAGTCAGATTGATTATATTCTTTGCAGCCAAAGATGGAGAAGCTCTACACAGTCAGAAAAAACAAGAACAGGAGTTGACTGTGGTTCAGATCCTGAACTCCTTCCTGCCAAATTCAGACTTAAATTGAAGAAAGTAGGGGAAACCACTAGACCATTCAGGTAAGACCTAAATCAAATCCCTTATGATTAAACAGTGGAAGTGACAAAAAAATTCAAGGGATTACATCTGATAGAGTGCCTGAAGACTGATGGACAGAGGTTCATGACATTGTACAGAAGACAATGATGAAGACCATCCCAAGAAAAAGAAATGCAAAAAGGCAAGATGGTTGCATGAGAAGGCCTTACAAATAGCTGAGAAAAGAAGAGAAGCAAAAGGCAAATGAGAAACTGAAAGATAAACCCATCTGAATGCACTGATCCAAAGAATAGCAAGGAAAGATAAGAAAGCCTTTCTCCAGATTTCTTCAAGAAAAAGAGAGATGACAAGGGAAAATTCCATGCAACGATGGCCATAATAAAGGTATGGACCTAACAGAAGCAGAAGATATTAAGAAGAGGTGGCAAGAATACACAGAAGAACTGTACAAAAAAGATTTCAATGACCAAGATAATCATGAGGGTGTGATCTCTCACCTAGAGCCAGACTTTGTGAACTCTGAAGTTGTGGCCTTTAGGGAAAATTACTGCAAACAAAGCTAATGAAGGTGAAGGAATTCCAGCTGAGTTATTACAAGTCTTAAAATATGATGCTGTTAAAGTGCTGCACTCAATATATCAGTAAAGTTGGAAAACTCAGTGGTGGTTACATGACTGGAAAAGGTCAGTTATCATTCCAATTCCAAAGAAAGACAATGCCAAAGAATGTTCAAACTGCCACTCAATTGTGCTCATCACACACAGTAGTAAAGTAATGCTCAAAAATCCTCAAGCTAGGCTTCAATAGTATGTGAACTGAGAACTTCCAGATGTTCAAGCTGGATTTAGAAAAGGCAGAGGAACCAGAGATCAAATTTCCAACATCTGTTGGATCATACAAAAAGAGAGTTCCAGAAAAACATCTACTTTTCCATAACTACACCAAAGCCTTTAACTGTGTGAATATAACAAACTGTGGGAAATTATTAAAGAGATGGGAATACCAGATCACCTTACCTGCCTCCTGAGAAATCTGTATGCAGGCCAAGAAACAACAGCTAGAATTGGACATGGAAGAATGGAATGGTTCCAAGTTAGGAAAGGAGTACATCAAGGCTGTATATTGTTACCCTGTTTGTTTAACTTATATGCAGAGTACATCAAGTGAAATGCCAGGCTGGATGAAGCACAATCTGGAATCAAGAGTGCCAGGAGAAACATCAATAACCTCATATATGTAGATGACACCACCCTTATAGAGAAAGTGAAGAAGAGCTGAAGAATCTCTTGTTGAAAGTGAAAGTGGAGAGTGAAAAAGCTGGCCTAAGACTCAACATTCAAAAAACTAAGATCATGGCATTTGGTCCCATCACTTCGTGCAAATAGATGGGGAAACAACGGAAACAGTGACAGACTTTATTTTCTTGGGCTCCAAAATCACTGCAGATGGTGACTGCAGCCATGAAATTAAAAGACACTTGCTCCTTGGAATGAAAGCTATGACCAATCTAGGCAGCATATTAAAAAGCAGATATATTACTTTGCCAACAAAAGCCCATCTAGTCAAAGCTATTTTTTTTTTCCAGCAGTCGTGTATGGATGTCAGAGTTGAACCATAATGAGAGCTGAGAGCCAAAGAACTGATGCTTTTGAACTGTGGTGTTGGTGAAGACTCTTGAGAGTCCCTTGAACTACATGGAGATCAAGCCTAAAGGAAATCAGTCCTGAACATTCATTGGAAGGACTGATGCTGAAACTGAAGTTCCAATACTTTGGCCACCTGATGTGAAGAACTGACTCATTGGAAAAGATCCTGATGCTGGCAAAGATTGAAGGCAAGTGGAGAAGGGAGTGACAGAGGATGAGATGGCTGGATGGCATCACTGACTCAATAGACATGAGTTTTAGCAAGCTCCGGGAGTTGGTGAGGGACGGGGAAGCCTGGTGTTCTTCATTCCATGGGGTCACAAACAGTCAGATATGACTGAGTGATTGAACTGAACTTAATGTATTATCTCTGTTTGTTCTTTAGTTCTTCTATGGTTTTGGTAGTCATTTCCTGCGTCTTCTAAATATTTGTCTCCATTATTTTCCAAGATCCTGGATCATGTTCACTATCATTATTCTGAATTTTTTTTTTTTTTTTTCAGAAAGGTTGCCTATCTTCACTTCATTGGTTGCTTTTCTGAGGTTTTTTTATCCCTTCGTCTAGGACAAAACCCTCTTATTTTTCATCCTGGTTAACTTTCTGTGATGTGGTTTTGGCTCAAGCCATGCAGGACTGTGATTCTTCATGCTTCCCTGTCTTCCCTGTAGGGGGTGAGGCTGAGAGGCTTGTATTAGCTTCCTGATGATCAAGGCCATGCTCAGTGAAACTTTAATACAATTATCCACTGATAGGTGGGGTTGTTCTCCCTCCTTGTTAATTGTCTGGCCTGAGGCACCCCAGCCCTGGAGTCTATGGGCTTTATGGTAAGGTTAATGGCGACCTCCGAGAGCTCTTACACCAAGGGGCCCCTTCCAGGATTTTTGCTGCCAGTGTCTCTGTTCCCACAGTGAGACACTGCCAATCCACACCTCCACAGGAGATCCTCTAATACTAGCAGGTAAGTGTGCTTCAGTCTCCTGTGGGGTCACAGCTCCTTTCCCCTGGGTCTTGGTGTGCAGAAGATTTTGCTTGTGCCCTCCAAGAGTAGAGTCTCTGCTTCTCCCAGTCCTATGGAGTTTCTGTAATAAAATCCCACTGGTCTTCAATGTAGGGTTCCCTGAAAATTCCAAGTCCATTTGCTGAACCCCCAGGCCAGGAAGCCTGACATGAGGCTCAGAACCTTCACAAAAGTGGGAGAACTTCTTTGGTATTATTGTCATGCAAACTATGGGTCTGAAGGTATGGGATTTCAAGCTAGTGGAGTAGGAAGATATGTGCTCTTCTCCTCTTACAAGAACTTCCCTGGTGGCTCAGATGGTAAAGCATCTGCCTACAATTCAGGAGACCCGGGTTTGATCCCTGGGTTGGGAAAATCCCCTGCAGAAGGAAATGGCAATCCACTCCAGCACTCTTGCCTGGAAAATCCCGTGGATGGAGGACCCTGGTAGGCTACAGTCCATGGGATCACAAAGAGTCGGACACAGCTGAACGACTTCACTCACTCTTATTACAAAAGCACCGAAATTACAACTAGCTATTGGACAACCATTGACAGTAGGATGCTGGAACCCACCAAAAAAAATCAGATACTCCACATTCAAAGACAAAGAAGTCACAATGAGAAAGTCAGAGGGGTGCAAACATATTGTGTTTCTATACATTAGCAATGACAGAGCATAAAGAGTAAGTATAAAATGATCTCATTTACCATTGCATTGAAAAGAATAAAATACTTGGGAATAAACCTACCTAAAGAGCCAAAACTCCCATACTCAGAAAACAGTAAGACATTGATGAATGAAATAAAAAATGACACAAACAGATGGAAAGATATACTATGTTCTTCGATTGGAAGAATCAACATTGTCAAAATGACTATAATACTGAAAGAAAACTACAGATTCTATTAAATTTCTATCAAATTATCAATGACAGTTTTTCACAGAAGTATAACAAAGAATCTTAAAATTTGTATGGAGATACAAGAAACCCCTAATATGCAGAGCAACCTTGAGAAAGAAAAATGGAGATGGAGGACTCTGTTTCCTGAATTTCAGACTATATTACAAAGCTACAGCCAGTAAAACAATATGATACTGACACAGAGGTAGGAAATTATATCAATGGAATGGAATTGAGACCACAGAAGTAACTCACACTTTTATGGTAAATTAATTTATGACAAAGGAAGTAAGATCATACAATGGAGGAAAGACTGTGTCTTCAGTAAATGATGCTGAGAAAACTGGACAACTGTTAATATATGTAAAAAAATGAAATTAGAAAATTATTTAACACCATACAGGAAAATAAAGTCAAAATGAATAAGATCTAAATTTAAGACTGTGTACTTTAAAACTCTTAAAGGAAGATATAGGCATAACACTCTTTGACATAAATCATGAGAATATATTTTTGGATCCACTTCCTAGAGTAATGGAAATAAAATTCATGTTGATGTATGGCAAAAACAACCATAATAGTGTCAAATAATTATCCTCCAGTTATTTAAAATAAATCAAATTTTTTAAAATTTTGAATTAAAAAATTAATTAAAAAATAAATGGGACCTATGTAAGCATAAAAGTGTTTGCCCAGCAAAAGAGACCATAATCAAAACACAAAGACAACCCACATATTGGGGGAAAATATTTGCTAACAATGAGACTCACAAGGAATTAATATCCAAAATACACAAATATCTCATAAAACTCAATATTAAAACAAATCATGGGCAGAATATCAAAATATATTTCTCCAAAGAAGACACAGAGATAGTCTGGGGTCACATGAGAAAGTGCTCAAAAATCCCTAATTATTAGATAAATGCAAATAAAATCTTCAATCAGATAGCACCTAACACCAATCAGAATAGTCAACATCAAAAAGTCTACAAGTAGTGCTTGGGCCTGGTGCACTGGGAAGACCCAGAGGAATCGGGTGGAGAGGGAGGTGGGAGGGGGGATCGGGATGGGAAATACATGTAAATCCAAGGCTGATTCATGTCAATGTATGATAAAAACCACTACAATATTGTAAAGTAATTAGCATCCAACTAATAAAAATAAATGAAAAAATAAATAAATAAATAAATAAAGTATATAATTTACATTAAAAAAAAAGTCTACAAGTAATCAATGGTGGAGAGGATGTGGAGAAGAGGGAATCCTCCTACAATGTTGGTGGAATTGTAAATCGGTATAAATACTACAGAGAACAGTATGGAATTTTCTTAAGAAACTAAAATAAAGATAATGTATGATCCCACAATCCAACTCCTGGGAGTATATCCAAAGATAAACATGGTTTGAAAAGTTACAAGCATCCCAATGTTCATTGCAGTTATGTTAACAATAGCCAATACATGGAAGCAACCTTAATATCCACCAACAGATTAATGGAAAAACAAAATATGGTATATATATACAGATGTATATATGTACTATGGGATATTACTCAGCAATTAAAAGGAATGAAATAACACCACCTACAGCAACAAGAATAGACCTTGCTATCATACTAAAGAAATTACTGTACTAAGTGAAGTAATTCAGACAGAGAAAGACAAATCCCATACGATAGTGCTTATATGTAGAAACCTTAAAAAATGGTAAAAAGAAAAAAAAAAAACTAACTAAACTAACTTACAAAACAGAAAGCAATTTATAGACCTGGAGAACAACTTATGGTTACTGGGGGGAAAAGCTCAGGGGAGGCATAGATGGGGAGGTTGGGATTGACATGTACAACTACTATACTTTAAATATACAAACAACAAGGATGTAATTTGTAGCACAGGGTTCTCTGTTCAATACTTTTCAATAACCTAAATGGGAGAAGAATTTGAAACTGTATCTAAAAAATAGTGGATATATGTATATGTATAACTGATTCACTTCACTCTACTTCATTGACTATGCTAAAACCTTTGACTGTGTGGATCACAACAAACTGGAAAACTCTTCAAGTGATGGGAATATCAGACCATTTTACCAGCCTCCAGGCTTCCCTTCTGGCTCAGCTGGTAAAGAAACCGCCCACAATGTGGGAGACCTGTGTTTGATCCCTGAGTTGGGAAGATCCGCTGGAGAAGGGAAAAGCTACCCACTCCAGTATTCTGGCCTGGAGAATTCCATGGACTGTATGGTCCATGGCTTCACAAAGAGTCAGACACGACTGAGTGATTTTCACTTTTACCTGCCTCTTGAGAAATCTGTATGCAGGTAAAGAAGCAACAATTAGAACCAGACATGAAACAACAAACTGGGGCCAAATAGGGAAAAGAGTACATCAAGGCCTTATATTGCCTCCCTGCTTATCTAACTTACATGCAGGGTACATCATGCAAAATGCTTGACTGGATGAATCACAAACTGGAATCAAGATTGCCGGGAGAAATATCAATAATCTCAGCTATGCAGATGACAACACCTTTATGGCAGAAAGCAAAGAGCAACTAAAGAGCCTCTTGAAGAAGATGAAAGGGTAGAATGAAAAAGAGGGCTTAAAACGCAACATTCAAAAACGAAGATCATGGCATCTGGTCCCATCACTTCATAGCAAATAGACGGGGAAGCAATGGAAACAGTTTACTTTGGGATACATGGAAATAATAATAAATAAATTTATAAATAATAAACATTTATTGTAATAATAATAAATAAATGTACTTATTTTCTTGGGCCAAAAATCACTGCAAATAGTGACTACAACCATGAAATTAAAAGACACATGCTTCATTGAAGAAAAGCTATGAAAAACCTAGACAGCATATTAAAAAGCAAAGACACTTCACCGCCAAAGGTCCGTATATTTAAAGCTATGGTTTTTCCAGTAGTCATGTTCTTTATTGACTATGACAAAGCCATAGACTTTGTGGATCACAATAAACTGTGGAAAATTCTGAAAGTGATGGGCATACCAGACCACCTGACCTGCCTCTTGAGAAACCTGTAGGCAGATCAGGAAGCAACAGTTAGAACAGGACATGGAAAAACAGACTGGTTCCAAATAGGAAAAAGAGTATGTCAAGGCTGCATATTGTCACCCTGCTTGTTTAACTTATATGCAGAGTACATCATGAGAAATGCTGGGCTGGAAGAAGCACAAGCTGGAATCAAGATTGCCGGGAGAAATATCAATAATCTCAGATATGCAGATGACACAACCCTTATGGATGAAAGTGAAGAACTACAGAGTCTCTTGATGAAAGTGAAAGAGGAGAGTGAAAAAGTTTGCTTAAAGCTCAACATTCAGAAAACTAAGATCATGGTATCTGGTCCCATCACTTCATGGCAAATAGATGGGGAAACAGTGGGAACAGTGGCTGAATTCATTTTTCTGGGCTCCAAAGTCACTGCAGATGATGATTGCAGTCATGAAATTAAAAGACGCTTACTCCTTGGAAGGAAAGTTATGACCAACCTAGACAGCATATTAAAAAGCACAGACATTACTTTGCCAACAAAGGTCCATCTAGTCAAGGCTATGGTTTTTCCAGTGGTCATGTATGGATATGAGAGTTGGAATATAAAGAAAGCTGAGCACCAAAGAATTTCTGCTTTTGAACTGTGGTGTTGGAGAAGACTCTTGAGAATCCCTTGGACTGCAAGGAGATCCAACCAGTCCATCCTAAAGGAGATCACTCTGGGTGTTCATTGGAAGGATTGATGTTGAAGCTGAAACTCCAATAATTTGGCCACCTGATGTGAAGAGCTGACTCATTGGAAAAGACCCTGATGCTGGGAAAGATTGAGGGCAGGAGAAGGGGACAACAGAGGATGAGATGGTTGGATGACATTACTGACTCAATGGACATGGGTTTGGGTAGACTCTGGGAGTTGGTGATGGACAGGGAGGCCTGGCATGGTGCAGTCCTGGGGTCACAAAGAGTCGGACACAACTGAGCAACTGAACTGTACTGAAATATATGGATGTGAGAGACCACAAAGAAGGCTGAGAGTCAAAAAGTTGATGTTTTCGAATTGTGGTTTTGGAGAAGACTCTTGAGAGTCCTTGGACTGCAAATAGATCAACCAGTCAATCCTAACAGAGATCAATCCTGAATATTCATTGGAAGAACTGATGCTGAAACTGAAGCTTCCTTACAGAAGGAAACCTCCCCAACTCATTCTATACAGCCACCATCACCCAGATATCAAAACCAGACAAAGATGACACACACACAAAAAGAAAGCTAGAGGCCAATATCACTGATGAACCAGATGCAAAAATTCCCAGCAAACATATATTAAACAGAAATCAACAACACATTAAAAAGGTCATACAGCATGATCAAGTGGGCTTTATCCCATGAACGCAAGGATTCTTCAATATACATAAATCAATCAATGTGATATATCATATTAAAAAATTGAAAGATAAAAGTCATGTGATCATCTAGTTAGATGCAGAGAAAGCATTTGACAAAATTTAACAACCATTTATGATAAAAACTCTCTGGAAAACAGGCATAGAAGAACATACCTCAACATAATTAAGGCCATATACAACAAATCCACAGAAAGTATCATTCTCAATGGTGAAAAACTGAAAGCATTTTCTCTAAAATTAGGAAAAGACAAGGATGCTCACTCTCACCACTATTATTCAACACACTTTTGGAAGTCCTTGTCACAACAATCACAGAAGAAAAAGAAAAAAATTAATCCAGATTGGAAAGGAAGTAAAAATCAGTGTTTGCAGATGACATTATATCATATGTAGAAAACCCTAAGGTCGCCACCAGAAAATTGCCAAAGCTAATCAATGAATATAGTAAAGTCACAGGATATAAAATTAATACACAGAAAGCACTAGCATTCCTGCTGCTGTTGCTGCTGCTAAGTCATTTCAGTCATGACCGACTCTTTGTTACCCAATGGACTGTAGCCTGCCTGGCTCCCCTGTCCATGGGCTTCTCCAGGCAAGAATACTAGAGTGTGTTGCCCTCCTCCAGGGGATCTTCCCAACCCAAGTATCAAACCCATTTCTCTTGTGTCTCTTTCATTGGCAGACAGGTTCTTTATCACTATGGCCACCTGGGAAGCCTCAGCATGACTATACACTAAGATCATGGAATCTGGTCCCATCACTTCATGGCAAATAGATGGGGAAACAGTGGAAACAGTGTCAGACTTTATTTTTGGGGGCTCCAAAATCACTGCAGATGGTGATTGCAGCCATGAAATTAAAAGATGCTTACTCCTTGGATGGAAAAGTATGACTAACTTAGATAGCATATTAAAAAGCAGAGACATTACTTTGCCAACAAAGGTCTATCTTGTCAAGGTTATGGTTTTTCCTTGGTCATGTATGGATGTGAGAGTTGGACTGTGAAGAAAGCTGAGCACCAAAGAATTTCTGCTTTTGAACTGTGGTGTTGGAGAAGACTCTTGAGAGTCCCTTGGACTGCAAGGAGATCCAACCAGTCCATCTTAAAGGAGATAAGTCCTGGGTGTTCATTGGAAGGACTGATCCTGAAGCTGAAACTCCAATTCTTTGGCCACCTGATGTGAAGAATTGACTCATTGGAAAAGACCCTGATGCTGGGAGAGATTGGGGGCAGGAGGAGAAGGGGCAGACAGAGGATGAGATGGCTGGGTGGCATCACTGACTCGATGGATATGAGTTTAAGTAAACTCCAGAAGTTGGTGATGGACAGGGAGGCCTGGCGTGCTGAGATTCATGGGGTCGCAAAGAGTCGGGCATGAGCAACTGAACTGAACTGAGCAATGAAAAACCTTAAAATGAAATTAAGGAAACAGCCCCATTCATCACTACAACAAAAATAATAAAATGCCTAGGGCTAAATCTACATAAAAAAACAGAAGACTTGTATGCATAAAACTATAAAACACTGATGAAAGAAATCAAAGACAACGCAAACAGATGGAGAGATATACCATGTTCATGGATTGAAAGAATGGATATTTTGAAAATTACTCTACCACCAAAAACAATCTATAAATTCAATGAAATCTCTATCAAACTACCAATGATATTTCTCACAGAACTAGAACAAATGCTTTCACAATTTGTATGGAAATGCAAAAAATCCCAAATAGCCAAAGGAATTTTGAGAAAGAAGAATGGAGCTGGAGGAATCAAGTTGCCAGACTTCAGACTATACTACAAAGCTACAATCATCAGGACAGTATGGTACTGGAACAAAAGCAGAAATAAAGAGCAACAGAACAAGATAGAAAGTCCAGATATAAACCCAGGCACCTTTGGGCATCTTATCTTTTACAAAGTAGGCAAGAATATGCAATGGAGAAAAGACAGTCTCTTTAATAACTGGTGCTGGAAAAACTAGACAGTTACATGCAAAAGAAAGAAATTATAATACCTTCTAACACCATTCAGGGACTTCTCTTGTGGCTCAGACGGTAAACAGTCTGCCTGCAGTGCAGGAGACCTGGGATCAATCCCTGGGTCAGGAAGACCCCCTGCAGAAGGAAATAGCAAACCACACGAGTATTCTTACCTGGAAAATTCCATGGATGGAGGAGCCTGGTAGGCTACAGTCCATGGGGTTACAAACAGTTGGACATGACTGAGTGACTTCACTTTCTTTGGGCTTCACTGGTAGTGCAGAGGGTAAAGCATCTGCCTGAAATGTGGGAGACCTGGGTTCTATCCCCGGGTCAGGAAGATCCCCCAGAGAAGGAAATGGCAACTCACTCCAGTACTCTTGCCTGGAAAATTCCATGGATGGAGGAGCCTTGTAGGCTACAGTCCATGGGATCACAAGGAGTCACACATGGCTGAGCAACTTCACTAACTCCATTCACAAAAATAATCTCAAAATGGATTAAAGATCTAAATGTAAGACTGTGTCCAAGTCTTGCGACTCCATGGACTGTAATCTGCCAGGTTCCTCTGCCCATGGGACTTTCCAGGCAAGAATACTGGGGTGGATTGCCATTTCCTTCTCCAGGAGATCTTCCCAACCCAGGAATCAAACCCAGGCAGACAGATTCTTTACCAACTTAGCTATGAGGGAAGTCCAAAATGTAAGACCAGAAACTATGAAACTCTTAGAGGAAAACATAGGCAGAACACTCTGACATAAGTCACAGCAAAATTCCCTCTGACTCACCTCCTAGAGTAAAGGAAATAAAAACTGAAACAAACAAATGGGACCTAGTGAAACTTAAAAACTTTTGCACAGAGAAAGAAACTACAAACAGTGAAAAGACAGCCCTCAGAATGGGAGAAAATAATAGCAGATGAAATAACTGACAAAGGATTAATCTCCAAATATACAGCTTATGCAGCTCAATATCAGAAAAACAATCCAAAAAAGAAGTGGGCAGAAGATGCAATCATTTCTCCAAAGAAGATGTACAGATGGTTAATAAACACATAAAAAAAAAAAAAAGACAAAGCTCAGCACTGCTCATTATTAGAGAGCAAATCAAAACTACACTGAGGTATAACCTCAAACCAATCAGAATGACTGTCATCAAAAAAATCTACAAACAATAATGCTGGAGAGAGTGTGGACAAAAAGGAACCTTCTTGCACTATCAGTGGGAATGCAAGTTGATACAGCCACTGAGGAAACCATAATTGAAAAGACACATGTACCCTAATGTTCGTTGTAGCTCTATTTTGAAAGCACTGAGATGTCCATTGGCAGATGAGTGTTTAAAGAAGTTGTGGTACATATATACAATGGAATATTGCTCAGTTATAAAAAAGGATTGTATTTAAGTCAGTGCTAATGATGTGGGTGAACCTAGAGCCTATTACACAGAGTGAAGTAAATCAGAAAGAGAAAAACAAATATCATATATTAACACATATATGTGGAATTTAGAAAGATGACGCTGATGAGCCTATTTGTAGAGAAGGAAAGGAGATGCAGACATAAGGAAAAGACTTGCGGAAACAGTGGGGGAAAGAGAAGGTGGGACGAATTGAGAGGGTAGCATTGAAACATACATGTTATCATATGTAAAACAGGTAGGTAGTGGGAATTTGCTGCATGACACACAGCTCAAATCCAATGTTCTCTGACAACCTATATGAGTGGGATGGGGTGGGAGGTGGGAGGTAGGAAACATATGTATGCCTATGGATGATTTATGTTGATGTATGGCAGAAACCAACAAAATATTGTAAAATAATTATCCTATTAAAATAAATTAATTAAATTAAAAAATAAAAGCACTTTTTAAAAGTTGTATTTAAAGAAAGTATTTATTTTGTGTCTATTGTGACATAGAGAGCAAAGGAAGAAAAAACTAGTGAAGAGGGACATGTGAGTTATGAATAGAAGTACAATGATTACATTTGTGAATAATATTGAAGTGGAAAGTCAATGTGAAAGGTGCTAGAAATTTCTATATCTGTCTCTGGCTCTCTTGTTTCCTTGGACCTTAGCCCTCAAACAGTTTGATTTTTCTCACCCCTTTGCATTTCTTCAGATAACTTCTCAGTCCAGCTCCCATGCTTTTGTGAAACCACACCTACAAGCTAGCACTTGACTCCTGAAAAAGATGGGAAGGATGCTTTGGGCACTTTTCCTAGAATCTACCATATACCCCATCATCCACATAGGTATATAATAGATGAGATCATGATCACATCTCATTGAGGCTTCTGGAAATGTGTACTACCTAGGATAACATTCTATAGTGCTACTTGATCCAACCTTTCCCAATCCCCCTTAGGAGAGATTAAAGGAAATCTTAGCAACATATTAGACTTTGTTCTGCTATTACAGCTATAACTGGATATATGGATACATGGCTTGTTGCAGAGCTTTTACTAATACCTGAATTTTTGCATCACCTTCACAAGCCAATTTTAACAAGACTGAACATGTGGGATGTATACCTCCTTGTCTAAATCATAAAAATGGGCAAATGAAAGCATTTGCAAATTTACCTCATGGAAATTGAAAAGATATTGATGTTATTTGTTGCCTGAAATACTCCCACTATCTTCTAACTGCTCAAGAACAGGATTTTTAAAAAGTTTTCAAGACAGTGCTTTAATCATTTGCCTGCATAAATCCCTATTTATTCACTGAAGATAGATTCTCACAAAACCATAGGCTTGGGAAGTCTAAAGAGATAACAACTATACCACCTCTTCACAAATCTTGATGAAGGCAAGTTAAAGAGTTTTGAAATTGAGTTCCTAGACCACATCCTAGCTGAACAAGATTTCAATATGACACTAAATGTCTATGATCTTGGATTGAGAAGCCCTCAATTATCAGAGCACAGTGGTTCCTGGAGTTCACAAGGTACTACTAATATCTCATCTTTCATTTCTGTACTGTCCCCAATAACCTTTTCAAAAATAAGAGTCTAATGCATACCATATCTATATCATCCCAAGGGTTTAAAATTATTCATTTTCATCATAATTCTGACCTATCAAAGTAAATCCAAATTTCAGTGTAATGAAAACTTCCCAAAACTGGTTGGGCCAACTTGTCGCAAATGACCCCAACATGAATTCCAGGCTTCCTATGTGGTGTACTGTTAAAGAATCTGCCTGCCAATGTAGGAGACACAAGAGACACAAGTTCAATCCCTGGGTCAGGAAGATTCCCTAGAGTAGGAAATGATAACCCACTCCAGTGTTCCTTGCCTGGAAAATTCCATAGACAGAGGAGCTAGGTGGGCATAGTCCATGGGGTTTGAAAGAGTCAGACACGACTGAGCAACTGAGCACATTCACACACATGAATGACTTTTATAACCTGTGTATATTCCTTAAGAATGTGTCTACTGAGTGATATGACCTATGGTTTGTAGGAAGTATTGCTATATTAGTGATCACAGTCACCTTTGAAATATGAGGATAAGACATGCCAAGGTATTCCTATCCCTGTTTTCTTGTTGTTGCCATTTGCATGAAATATCTTTTCCATCCGCTCACTTTCAGTCTGTGGCAGCATATGGAAGAGTCTTTTTTTTTTTTTTTTTTTTAATCCAATCAGCCACCCTACATCTCTTGTTTGGAACATTTAGTCCATTGACATGTAATTATTGATAGATACATTCTTACTGCCACTTTATTACTTGATTTCCAATTGTTTTTGTAGTTGCTCTTTTTGTTCCTTCCCTTTTGGTTTGTGCTTTTCTGTAGTTTCTTTCTTTTTGGTTTTTTTTATACCTACTGTATGTTTTTGATTTGCAGTTACCATGGAGTTCATATATGTTGCCTTATAACTGTATCTACTTGTTTTAAACTCATAGTCATTTAACTTCAAACATATTTTAAAAGATCTACATTTTTTTACTCTCTCCATCTTGTGCTTTAACATCATATTTTGCATCTTCATGTTTATTATTTCACTGTTTATTATAGTTAATAATTGCTCTTATAATTTTTCTCTTTTAATTTTTTTTTACTGGCTTGCTTAAATGGTTGATCCTCAGTTCTTACTATATATTTGCCTTTCCTGGGATTTCCCCCTTCCTACAGATTTTTGCTTCTCTTCCCCTTAGAGAAGATTCTTCAACATTATTTTAGGGTAGGGTTTTATTGATGAACTCTCTGAGTTTCTACTTAACTGAAAAGTCCTTTATCTCTCCTTCTATTCTAAATGATAATCTTGCTATTTTGAATATCCTAGGTTGCATGCTTTTCCCTTTCTGCATTTTGAATATGTTATGACACGCCCTTCTGGTTTGCAAATTTTCTGCAGAGAAATCAACCAATAGCCTTATAAGGATCCCCTTGTATATGACTTTTCATTTTTCTAGTGCATCTTTTATTATTCTCTCTTTTGCTTTAACTTTTGCGATTTTTATTATGTGTTCGGGTGTGTCTACTTGAGTTCATCTTTTTGGGACCTACTGTGTTTCCTGTGCCTAGATATCTGTTCCCTTCTTCAGATTTGGGATGCGTTCATCTATAATTTCCTCAAATACATTTTCACTTCCCTTCCATGTCTCTTTTCCTTCTGAGACCTCTATAATGTGAATGTTGACATGCTTAAAATTATCTTAGATACTTCTTCAGTTGGCTTTCATTTTTAAATGTTTTTCAACTTGCTATTTGGATTAGGTGATTTCCACTCTATCTCCCAGATCGCAAATGCATTGTTCTGTACCACATAGTCTTCTAGTTATTCCTTGTAGCATGTTATTTTTTTTTTTTTAATTTTAGCTACTGAATTCTTTAGTTCTGATTAGGGTTTTGTTTATAGTTGTGAGATCCTCAGTGATTTGTTCATTGTTTACATCAATTCTTTCCCCTAATTCAGTTAACATGTATATTACGATTATTTTTAATTCCTTATCTGGTAAATTATTTCTGTTTCATTAGTTATTTTTTCAGAGGATTTCTCTTGACCTTTCAATTGAAAGTAGTTCCTCTACCTTTATATTTTGCTAAACTTTTTATGCCTCTCAATTTATGTGAAAGAGTTACCTATTACATTCTTGAAAGGGTATTCTTGTATGGGAGCATCTCTATGCAGATTGCATGTGCCTAATGCCTTTGGTGGGAGAACCGGTTTTGACATGAATAGAAGTTGCTAACAAAAAGATGCTCAACATCACTCATTATCAGAGAAATGCAAATCAAAACCACAATGAGGTACCATTACACACCAGTCAGGATGGCTGCTATCCAAAAGTCTACAAGCAATAAATGCTGGAGAGGGTGTGGAGAAAAGGGAACCCTCTTACACTGTTGGTGGGAATGCACACTAGTACAGCCGCTATGGAAAACAGTGTGGAGATTTCTTACAAAACTGGAATTAGAACTGCCATATGACCCAGCAATACCGTTTCTGGGCATACACACCGAGGAAACCAGATATGAAAGAGACACATGCACCCCAATGTTCATCGCAGCACTGTTTATAATAGCCAGGACATGGAAGCAACCTAGATTCCCATCAGCAGAAGAATGGATAATGAAGCTGTGGTACATATACATCATGGAATATTACTCAGCCATTAAAAAGAATTCATTTGAATCAGTTCTGATGAGATGGATGAAACTGGAGCCCATTATACAGAGTGAAGTAAACCAGAAAGATAAAGACCAATACAGTATACTAATGCATATATATGGAATTTAGAAAGATGGTAATGATAACCCTATATGCAAAACAGAAGTTGCATCTTTCTTTAGAGTGTGTTGGTGGCTCTCAGCTTGGTATGAGGTGGGGCTGCAATGGAGAGACTTGAGACAGAGTAGGGAATTAAATCCGACCCCCCCCCCCACACACACACACTCAATAACCTGCCCTATAGGTGATGGGGTCTGATCTGAAGTTGCTGGAGCAGAAGCTCTAAGATTCATGCATGAGCTGCTTCTGCTCCTTTTCAGTGTTTACTTTTCCCTCTCCCTGAACCAGGATTCTTGCCCAGGAGCAGGGGGCAGAGGGAGGGTACTAATGCAATGGGGCCCATACTCAGACAATGGTCTGATGTGCTCTTTGTGCTGAGCTCCACTCAGATGCAGTCCTGAGTGCAATTACCCTTCTCCCCTCAGAGCTGATCACTTCCCCCAGCTTCCACCACCTCCTCTCTGTTATGGAATCTCAGCAGGGCAGGAAGGACACATGTGGACTCTCAGCATAATTCTGAGTACAAGTTGCGATGGAGTGACTGTGGCAGAGACTTTGGCAGTTCCTGAGATGCTACTTGAGTAAGCTCCAACAATGGCCACTGCCACCTCACCCAGGTTACAGCCCAGGACCAGGTTGCCTCTGCATTCCAGGGCTGCACTGCAACAGAGAGTGGATGGGACCAGTGATTTCACTCAGCTTGGCTGGGAGCTTAGTGAGATAGTCACAGGAAACCTGGAAGCTGCTAGGGCAGATCTCTTTCTGCCCTGACTCAAGCCAAGACCCTTTGTCCCTCACAGTTGATCACTGTTCCCAGCCTCTATTGTTCCTATCTTGTAGAATCACTCCACAGGGCAGGCAGGGCCCATTTGGACTCTCAGCACATATCAGGGAGTATGCTGTGGCAAAGCAGCTTCCATCAAAGATCTGGGAGTCTTCTGAGGTGTCCCCTGGGTAAGCACCACCAATTGTCACCACAGCTCCATCCAGCCTCCACTGCAAGACTAGGTCACCTCTGTGTCCCACAGTCAAGTCTTTTCCCCAGTCAAGGGCACACCAGATCCAGTGTTCTCTGTGAACTGGAGTTAGTGGGGCCAGAATCTCCACTTGTCTTGGGATGAGACACATGGAAAAGCAGTCACAGGAAACCCTGTAGCTACTAAGGTTGACCTCCTCTTGCCCTGCCTTGGGAGCTAGCCAGCACACATGAGCTCCTCAAGCACAGAGCCCAGGCTTCCCACAGCCCTTCTATTTTTCCCAGTGGCCCTCCAACCAGTCAAGAGGCTTGTCTTCTCTACATATAATCCCAGGACTAAGGCACCTAGTCTGTGGCTAAAACTGCTAATTTTCCAGGGTAGGTGTTCACCCAAGTGATCTCCCTTTTCCTGAGTCCCTTCCCAGAGGCATTGTCCCAATATGATTGTTTTTCTTTCCTTCCTATCTGATTAGTTTGTATTTTTCTTACAGCTTTGATTGTACAGGAGTCTTTCTGTAGGTGTCCAGTCAGTTTTCATTGAGAATTGCTCCACATGTAAATGTATTTTTAATGTGTTCATGGGGGTGGTTAGTTCCATGTCTTTTTACTCCATCATCTTGATCCCACCTCCAAATGACATGCATTTTTAATACAGCAAAAGTGGAATCTTTGTGACTTTTACTACTAATTTTGAAGAACTCAGATATAGAAGAAGAAAGTGAGAATTACACAAGGTTGAGGAATGGTAAGCTAGAAGTAGTAGGTCAAGGAGTCAATATTTTACTGTGATAAGTTATTTCTTTGTGCTCTTTTAAAATAGCATCTTTCAATTAATAGAAAACAAATATTTGTTCAATGAGCAAACTAAAAGAAAAACCTATTAATATCACCTTATGAGGCCATTCAATTTAATAGTGAATTCTTTAAAGTCATAAAAGGACTTTTCAATTCACAATCACTTGAAAGAGGCAGTTTTTTCACTTTCCTGAATTCTCCTAAGGTAACAAAATGTGTAATAACCCAGGCTTCTATAGTGCAAGCAAGTTTTAAATTTTGTTTTGTTTGTATATGTCAGGATAATAAAATATAAAATATAAACAATACCTACAATGATTCTTTCTGTGAGACTGGCAATAAGTGTGTTCTAATTTTTAAAACATAGTGACTATGTACTTTAAATACTTTATATAAAATCATAGCAGTCTTCTAAAAATGTATTCTCTGAAAAACACTTATGCTCTCATTTTAGGACAGGGAGCTTAGGCCTAAAGTATGTAAAGGTTGAGCCCTTTCTTCTATCACAAGCAATGTATAAGTTCCTATTCAATATTTGATTAACACTGAAAAATCATGATAATTCTCACAGCATTGGCTTTATTAATCTTTTGTCATCTTTTGTGATTTGAATTCTGACGGTTCCATCTTGTGGTGAAAATCAGTATAGGTTCTGTGCAGTTGTATTTTTGCTTTGTTTTGCCTGTAGAAGTTCTGAAATAAAAACAAGTATAAAAATTAAAATTTAGAAACTTACCTATTTCAGAAGTGTTTGAATATACTTTCCTTCCCTCAAGAAATTTATGGTCTGGTAGGAAAAAGTTTCACATGTAGATATTTCAATGTAAGATGGAAATAATGCACAGAATAATTGTATAAAAAAGAACTTAATGAACCAGATCGCTATGATGGTGTGGGTAGTTACCCAGAGCCAGACATTATGGAGTGCAAAGTCAAAGTGGGCCTTGAAAAGCACTGTTGTTAAGGCTAGTGGATGTGATGAAATTCCAGCAGAACTATTAAAATCCCTAAATGATGATCCCATCAAAGGTTTGCATTCATTATGTCTGCAAATCTGGAAGACCCAGCAGTGGCCACAGGACTGGAAAAGGGCAATCCTCATCCCAGGTCCCAAGAAGGGTAATACCAAAGAATGTGTTAACCATCAGACGGTTACACTCATCTTCCATGCTAGTAAGATCATGCTTAAAACCTTGCATGCTAAGCTTCAGCATTATGTGAATCAAGAACTTCCAGATGGCCAAGTTGGGTTTAGAAAAGGAAGAGGAATGAAAGCAAGGGAATTAAAAAAAAAAAAAAAAAAAAGACATTGATCTCTGTTTCATTGACTACGCTCAAGCCTTTGACTATGTGGATCACAACAAACTGTGGAAAGCTCTTAGACCTGTCTCCTGAGAAACCTGTATGCGGGTCAAGAAGCAACCATTAGATCCCTGTATGGAAAAAATGATTGGTAAAAGTTTGAAAAAGAAGTAAGACTGAGCAGTCTGCTGGCAACCTGTTTGTTTAACCTATATGCTGAACACATCATGAAAAATGCTGGGTTGGATGGTTTACAAGCTGGAATCAAGATAGGTGGGAGAAACATCAGCAACCACAGATATGCAGATGATACCACCCTAATGGCAGAAAGCAAAGAGGAACTAAAGAGCCTCTTGATGAGGGTGAAGGAGGAGAGTAAAAGAGCCGGCTTAAGACTAGATATTAAAAAATAAAAGAAAAAAAAGAAACTAAGATCATGGCATCCAGCTCCAATACTGCATGGGAAATAGAAGGGGAAAAGGTGGAAGTAGTGACCGTTTTCCTCTTCTTGGGCTCCAAAACACTGCAGATAGTGACTGTAGTCATAAAATCAGAAGATGATTGCTTCTTGGCAGGAAAGCAATGACAAACTTAGACAGTGTGGTTGAAAAGCAGAGACATTACTCTGCCAACAAATGTCTGTATAGTCAAGGGTATGGTGTTTCCAGTGGTCACATATGGTTGCGAGAGCTGGACTGTAGATAAGGCAGGACACCAAAGAATCAATGCCTTTGAACTGTGATCCTGGAGAAGACTCCTGAAAGTCCCTTGGACAGCAGGGAAATCAAACCAGTCAATATTAAGAGAGATAAACCCTGAATATTCACTGGAAAGACTGACGCTGAAACTGAAGCTCCAGTATTTTGGTCATCTGATGCCTACAGATGACTAATTGGAAAATTTACTTATGCATGGTAAGATTAAGGGCAGAAGGAGAAGAGGGCATCAGAGCATGAGATGGCTGGATGGCATCACCAATGCAATGAACTTGGGCAAACTCTGGGAGATAGTAAGGGACAGGGAGGCCTGGCCAGCTGCAGTCCATGGAGTCGCAAAGAGTCGGACATGACTGGGCAGCGGAGCAACAACAACATGATTGATATTAAAAGAGAATGATAAAATCTCAAAACTAAAGTCAGAGATGGAGACTGAGATAAATATAAGATGCCAAAATTGAAAGCTAAATAAGGGTCAAATATCCAGATATTATGTTAGAGAGGAGCAATTGATAGAGATAGACAAAAAGAAAATAATGTGGAAATTTTCTAAAGATAATAAGAAGCTGATGAAATGGGATTGTGAAGGCAAGGGAAAGAGTTTAGACTTCCAATTGGCATGGAATTTTAAGTTCATTGTCTGAGACACTACTCTGTACCAAACATATAATAATTTTAGGTAAAATATAGAAAAAAATTAACAACATAATCAGGCCAACAAATAAAACATTATCTGTGAATCCTAAATTTAAAAAAAAATATATATAGCAATGAGTAAAGCTAAAGCTACGATCTGCTGTTCTTTGGGCCCAAAATCAGGCAATCGATCTAGGAATGAATCTGCAAGAGTCCTGAGAGGTCAAAGTGTTTCAGGTAAGTTTGTAAACTAAAGTTAGGCTTGCTGATTAAACCAAGATCTAGGACTGAGTCCTCCCACTCATGAAAGAAGTTTGAAGAAAGCTAGCAATCAACTTATGGCAGATTATGTGAAGCAGCATATGTTGGGAGACTCAAGAACACAGACCACAGAATCATGAGCAGAAACTGAGTCAGGTTCCTGTAGACTGAATGATTGAATTCAAACTATGTCCAATATAAATGTGAGACAGCAGTCCTGAACCATCAACATATCCTACATACTAGACACTACTAGTGTTTCACACTAATCTGACTTCATAATGCCAAACAGTGTATTTCGTTACCAGATTTTATTTGGCATTTAAAATACTATTTGTCACCCATACAACAAACCAGAGATGCCAGAGAATTAATGTCCCCCAGAGTAGCCCTCAACCAATGCTTTGTGAAAATTGGTGGATAAATATTCCAGCTCCTTCATTCCTTTAGGAAGATAAGTCTGAGGAGGGTAATTTACACTGTATCTCATAATTTTCCAGAAGAATAAAGCTTCATTTGTCCAGAGTGATAATTTTCTTAATAATAAACTTTTTTGACTACTTTCCTGTTTCTACCTCATCTTCACTACATTTACAGAAATTTCTTGTATCAACTTTAAAATAAACAGTTAAACTGAAATTATTGTTTCAGATTCTGAATCAATAGTAGGGCTCTACCTTAGTTATGGTAGCCCAAACTAGACACACTGGTTTTGGAGTGAAGATACAAGGGGGCTGGGTGAAGGTAAGAGAAAAATGCTAGAAAAGGAGAGCTTGAGAGAAAATGAGGGAAAATATCTCCAAGTCAAAAAGCAACAGACTATAAAATAAGTAATCTTAGACTATAAAATAAGTAAATTCACAGAGATGGATGAATAATATTTATAAGAAAAATAAAAGAAAAGCAGGCAGAATCAAAATAAGATATGATGGATATGAATACATTAGAAACTTTAAAAAGGAAAATTTTACTAATTGAAATAAAACTATGGCTCTTGAACAACAAGAGTTTATAATAGTTTCAGAAGAATAAAATAAGAAGACGAATAAAAGTGACATTTGAAGAGGTAAGAGTTAAATTTTTTGAGAATTGAAGATACATGAATTCTCAGACTCAAAATTGGTTCTATATACTAAGCACAATAAAGATAAATTTACCTGCAGGTGTATCAAATATATAACAACTTAGGAAACAATCTTAAAACCTAATGGAATTAAGTAGAACTTAAATTAAAATACCAATAATAATTACAGAGATAGTGCACAAAAAGAAAATCTAAAAATTTCAATCAACCCATAACTTTTATACAACTGATAATAGAGGCTCAAAATATAAAAAGTAAAACAGTGAAAATCTGATGTTGACACATCTATGACCATGGTGCAAGATTTTAAAGTACCTCTACCAAAAACCAATAGCTTGAGCAGGTAAAAAAATAATTAAGATATAAAAGATTTGAGTGTGAGAATAGGTATATTCAATAAAGGATCAAATTGGAAGGTACTAAGACTCCAGAACATTCCAAGAATGTTTCAGCAAGACCAAGGTAGAGTCCTTGACTTGAATTTCCTTTTAGATGGATCCTGCCTTTATCAAAAGTGGATTGTCATTAATTTCTCACCTTTTTTTTAAATTTATTTATTACTGGCTAGGGGTAGCCCAGAGGAAACATGGCCTAAGTATTCAGACAGATGGCATAAATATGCCATGTATCTTTCAAAAGATTTTATGCTCTTTGCTTGTTAAATGCAAGTATTGTAATACACAGAAAAACTGAGCAAGATCATCATCAGGTGAAAGAAAACTCTAATAGAAATAAGTGGTACCTGGTAATCTAATTTATGTGAAGGTAGAAATGGCCCAAAGTTAAGAAGATATCCATACTTCTAAGCAACGTACAGTGACCTACCCTCTTAACCAGAGCTACTCCCGGTCATTGAGGAAGTACAGTGGAGGTACTGGTGCTGAACCATTCCTTCTCTTGGGGATTCCATATAGGCCTGAAAAACTTTATCAGAACTTCACTGTGATCTGAGCATCTTTTTGCCCAGTTCTTTCTTCCTTCTATTCTTTTACAGGTTTCATACTTGAATCATAAGTATCTTGAATCACAACTGAAGTTCCCTCCATTATTCATAGATGTTTCAAAAATAACTTTCTTGCACACATAATGCAGTCTTAACAGTTTCTCTCTAGAAGAATTAACATAGAGACCATGCCAAATACTATTCTAACTCTGGACTACAAGTGTTTATCAGACTAACCCTTCAGCTGAGAAATAGAAAGGACCAATAATTTTAAATCCAGGAGTTGGTGTTAGACAGGGAGGCCCGGCATGCTGCAAATCATGGAGTTGCAAAGAGTCGGATATAACTGAGTGACTGAACTGGACTGAATACTTTAAAAAAAAAATTACATGAAGGAATCAAAGAGCTATCAGGAATATGATTCTGAACATATGATAAACATCTATAGGGAACATGCAGACTGTTTCACATCTCAAGGCATTTTTTTTTTCAATTTTCAGTTCATAAGTGAGGCCAAGAGGTTGAGAGGCTGAGCAGAGATTTCCAACATCTGAAAGAATTGAAGCAAGAATTGTAGTTTGAGGCCGAGGAAGGTGGAAGGTTTGAGTTGAATCCTCTATGTGAATATAATCAACATTAACAGCAAAACCCAGAAATAAACAAGCTCTCTAAAAGAATAAAAGTCAGACTTCATTTAGCTAATCAGTAATTGGATTAAGATGGCAATCTTCCACTTTAACTGCCTAGCAGGGAAAAAAAAAAAAAAAAAAGGTAAATCTTTCCTGAAGAAGATATAATAAATACCTTCAAATTATATCTACCAGTTTTCATACACAATATACAATATTCAAAAAGAAGTGTATGATATAATGGATTTTTAAATTGACCAAAATACAAGAGAAAAATACTCAAAGGTACAGATCCACATGAGTTCCAGATATCAGAGTTATCAGAAAGAAACAAAACAAACAAAAAGAAAAAAAAACTATAAATAGTATGTTCATAAAAAAATAGTGGGTAAAATATAGGATAGCAGCAAAGAAGTAAAATCAGTTTAAAAAAAATAATCAAATGTCAATACTAAACCTGAAGAACCAAAATTAAGGATTTTAATAGATGTGATTAACAGTATTTAGTGGAAAAGACAATTAGTAAAATGGAAGGCAACCAAAAGGCATAGATTAACTGAATGAAACTAAAAACAAGATATAAATATATATATACCGCCTACAAGAGACCTCTTTCAGATCTAGGGACACACACAGACTGAAAGTGAGGGGATGGAAAAAGATATTCCATGTAAATGAAAATCAAAAGAAAGCTAGAATAGCAACACCCATATCAGGCAAATTAAACTTTAAAAAGACTGTTACAAGAGACAAAAAAGGACACTACATAAAGACCAAGAATCCATTCAAGAAGTATGTAGCAATTGTAAATATACATGCAGCCAACATAGGAGCACCTCAATATGTAAGGCAATACTAACAGCCATAAAAGGAGAAATCAACAGTAACACAGTAAGAGTGGGAGACTTTAACATGTCACTTTCATCAGTAGACATACCATCCAGACAAATTCAATAAGGAAACACAGGCCTTAAATGATTCATTAGGCCAGATGAACTTAACTGATATTTATAGAGCATTTAATCCAAAAGCAATAGAATGCACAAATCAAACAGTGTGATACACCACAGCAATAAATTGAAGAATAAAAACCTTATGATCATCTCAATAAATGCAGAAAAAGCTGAA
This sequence comes from Cervus elaphus, assembly GCF_910594005.1. Lineage (NCBI taxonomy): Eukaryota > Metazoa > Chordata > Mammalia > Artiodactyla > Cervidae > Cervus > Cervus elaphus. Next base: position 102,340,556 of record NC_057848.1, read on the forward strand.
TTCAACACCAATTTATGACAAAATGCTCTCTATAAAAGGGGCACAGAGGAAACATACCTCAACATAATAAAGACAATACATGACAAATGTACAGCTAACACCACATATAATGTTGGAACAAGACAAAGATGCTCACCCTCACCACTTTTATTCAACATACTTTTGGAAGTCAAAGCCACAGTAATCAGAGAAGAAAATAAATAAAACAAATCTAAATTAGAAAAGAAGTAAAACTGTCACCGTTTGCAGATAACATGATACTATATATAGAAAAAACCTAAAGAAGCTGAAGCTCCAATACTTTGGTCACATGATGCAAAGAACTGACTCATTGGAATAAAACGATGCTGGGAAATATTGAAGGCAGGAGGAAAAGGAGATGGCAGAGGATTTGGTGGTCGGATGGCATCACTGACTCAGTGGACATGAGTTTGAGCAAGCTCTGGGAGTTGGTAATGGACAGGGAACCCATGGGGTTGCAAAGAGTCAGACATGACTGAGCGACTGAACTGAACTGAAAGATGCTACCAGAAAGCTACCTGAACTCATCAATGCATCTAATAGTTTGCAGAATACAACATTAATACAGAGAAATATGTCACATTTCTATAGAGGAAATGAAAGTCAGAATGAAAGTCACTAAAAATGAAAGTCAGAAAAAAAATTAAACAACCCCAATTACCAATGTATCAATATTAACATTATGTCTAGGAATAAACCCACTTAAGTAGGAAAAATACCTATAATCCTAAAACCAACCACTTTACGAAAGAAATGAAAGATGACACAACCAGATGGAGAGATATACCATATACCATTCTTCCAGTCTATGTTCCTGGACTGGAAGAATCAACATTGTTACAATTACTATACTACCCAAGGCAATCTACAGATTCAGTGCAATAACTGTCAAACTGTCAAGACATGGAAGCAACCTATTTAAATGTCCATCAATAGGTGGGTAGATAAATAAGATGTAGTACATATATAAAATGAAATGTTACTTGGCCATTAAAAAGAATGAAATAATGCCATTTGCAGCCACATGGATGAACCTGGAAATTATCATACTAAGTGAAGTATGTCAGATAGAGGAAATCAAATACTGTATGATATCACTTATATGCAGAATCTAAAAAAATATGTTACATAATGAATATATTTGCAAAGTGTAAAGAGATTCACAGACTTAGAGGATGAACTTATAGTTACCAGAGGTGTAACTGTGGTGGGGAGGGATAGATTGGGAGTTTAGGATTGACATGTATACACTGTTATATTTAAAATAGACAACCAAGAAGGACATACTGTATAAGACAGGGAGATCTGCACAATATTCTGTAATAACTTAAATGGGAAGAATTTGAAAAAGAATAAATACATGTATATATTTTACACTGAATCTAATACAACATTGTTAACCATATATACCCCAATTTAAAATAAAAATTTTAGAAATAAAATAAAAAATAAATAACAAATTTATAAACTTTTAGAAATTTATTTCTAAAAATCAAATAAATATGTTAATTTTATAACTTTGAATGCACAGTAATAATAATATTAATACAAATGATAGTAATAATATTAAGATATATTAAATACTGATGTATCAGACATTAAGCACCTCACATACACTATTATATTTAATCCTTACAACAATAACATTAGTTCAAGTAAAATTATTTTTCAGACAAATCAATTGAGATTTAAAGTAACAAAGTACATTGCCCAAAGTCATAAAACCAGTACCTGAGAGAGCTGGGATTTAAATTTAATCAGTCTGACCTTAGGCTCTATATTGTGAACTATTATGTTATACTGCCATTTAGTTAAGTCTTGGATCAGGAGTTGGTTCAAAATATGCCTAATTCTTCCATATATTCCACGGCCAGACCCAAATACATATATATATTTGCTACCATTATTTTTATTCAGTCATATAATAGCATCACTAATGACCTTCTATTTTGGAACTAAATTATAATAGAACTTGGTGTTCATTATTGATATCCACTCATGTTTGAGAATCTCAGTGGACAGACCATGAACGATGATACCTCTTTCTGTGAGACAGGCTATGTTAGTTTGTAAGTGCTCTAATACCACCTGTTCCACTAAAGAAGAAACTGGAAAAATATTTTCTTGCACCCTAAGTTTCAGCTCTATGACAAAGGAAACAGCTGACTTTTGACCCAAGGTTAACAAGTCCATACCATGATATATTCAGGGATATCAGATAGTTTTATAAATCAACTCCAGCTTCAGCATGCTCAGTAGCTCACATTACTCTTGGTATAGAGAATAACCTAGTAAATCAGTTCATTCATTCAAACATTCTTGGTTTTATCATAGAATTTTTGAGGACCTACGCTGAACATATTAGAATTCTGATTCTTTGGACTAGTTATCTACTTTTCCTTATTTATCAATTACTTCATTTTTAAATGGAGCATAATGATAGTAAGCATAGTGTTAGTCACTTAGTTGTGTCCGACTGTTTGTGACCCCACAAACTGTAGCCCACCAGACTCCTCTGTCCATAGAATTCTCCAGGCAAAAATACTGAAGTGGGTTGCCATTCCCTTCTCCAGGAGATCTTTCTGACCCAGGGATCAAACCCAGGCCTCCTGCACTGCAAGCAGATCCTTTACTGTCTGAGTTACCAGGGGAGCCCATAATGGTAATTGCATCAAAGGGATTGTGAGAATTACATGAGATAAAGTAAAATGTTTAAAATGGTTACTGAATATATACTAAAAATATTACATCATGTTACTTATTATATCAATACTATTATTACTAATTACTACACAGTAGGCTATTGCCAGGTACTGGAAACAGAGTGGTAAACAAGACAATAATAGCCCACTATTTTAAGGAATTTAGAATCTAGCTCACAAAGACTATATATTGAAGCCAAACACAAACTGCCTTCTTCCCCAATTCTCACTTTCTACTAATGGAATTCCTACTTAGAAAATCCAGGTGAGCTGGAAGATGGCAGAGGAATAGGATGGGGAGACCACTTTCTCCCCCACAAATTCATCAAGGGATCATTTGAACGCTGAGCAAACTCCACAAAACAACTTCTGATCGCTAGCAGAGGACATCAAACACCCAGAAAAGCAGCCCATTGTCTTCAAAAAGAGGTAGGACAAAATATAAAAGATAAAAAGAGAGACAATAGAATTAGGGACAGAGATCCGTCCCAGGAAGGGAGTCTTAATAGAGGAAGTTTCCAAACACCAAGAAACCCTCTCACTGGCAGGTCTGGGGGAAGTTTTAGAATCTCAGAGGGCAACCTAACTGGGATGAAAAATAAATAAAACCCACATATTACATGCTTAAAAACAACTCCCAGCAGAAAAGTACCCCAGACGCTTGCATCTGCCACCAGCAAGTGGGGGCTGAACGGAGAGGAGTGGGCGGTGGCATTGCTTAGGGTAAGGACTGGGCCTGAAATCCCTGAGGGCAATCTGAGGGAGCTAACAAGAGATAGCAACTTAAACTGTGGGATAGCAAGAGAGAGAGAGAATTAACCTGGGAAAAGCCTTAAACTTAGGCACTAACTGCCCATTCCCAGAACAAAGGACTGAGCAAATACCAGAGAAGAGCTAGCCGGCTGCAGACTGGCCCATCCCCCACCAGAGGCAGGAGGCAGGGGGGAGGGGAAAGGGGCAAACTCGGCCCCAGAGACGGCATCCCCTACCAAACTGCAAATAGGCTTCCAGTCTCTAACCAAAGACTTCCTGAGATTCTGGATGGCTGACATCCACTGGGAGGGTTGCAGCCAGAAATAAGCTCTCCAGAAGAGACACAAGGCACACCTGAACTGCATGCCTGGAAACTGAGGCTGGGACCTTGGAGGGAATAAGGCACACCACACCCAGGGAGAGTGTGCTCATCAAGCTCCTGTGTGCTCCTCAAGCTCCTGGTTGCCTGAGCTACTCAGATGGGGAAGGCACAAAACACAGGCCCAACTGAGTCTGTGCCTTTGTGGAGTACCCAAAAACCTGAACCTGAGCGGCTTAGGCCTGGGAAGTGCACGCAAATCAGGGCCCGCTCCCTGTAGAGAAACCTGGAGCCTGATCAGTGTAGATGGGGAAAGCACACACGCTGTGAGTGGGGGCAAACCCACTGTGGCTGGAACCCTGTGGGTCCTCCCCACACACGCCAGTGATACTTGTCTGCAGTGCCCCTCCCTCCCCACAGCAGGACTGAACAAGCAAACCTAAACAAGAGACCACCTCCACCCCCTTGTGTCAGGGCAGAAATTAGACACTGAAGAGACATGCAAACAGAAGCCAAATAAACAAAGGGAACCACTTTAGAAGTGACAGGTGCAACAGATTAAAATCCCTGTAGTTAACACTGACTACACAGGAAGGGGCCTATAGAGATTGAGAAGTGTAAGCTGGAACAAGGAGCTATCTTAAACTGAACTGAACCCACACTGCCCAAAAGAACTCCAGAGAAATTCAAAGATATATGATATGTTTTTACTATTATTTTTTTAATTAAAAAAAATTCTCTTTCTTTTTTTTAAAGCCCTCAATTACTCCTCTATTACTCCTTAATTTTCATTTTTAAAACCCACTATAACCTGGCCAAAAAAAAAAAAAAAAAGACCCTATTTTAAAGCAAACTTCACATATATTTCTTAAATTTTTTGTGTTTCTGTATTTTTTAATATTGTATTTTTAAGAGTCTAACCACTACTCTAGATTTTTAATCTTTGTTTTTCAGTATTTGATATCAATTTTGGACATTTAAGAATCCAAACTTCAGCAACGATTTTTACTCAGGAGTGTGATTACTGGTGTGATCACTCTCTCCCCCTTTTGACTCTCCTTTTTCTCCCCCAGATCACCTCTATTTCCTCCCTCCCCTTTCTCTTCTCAATCCAATTATGTGAATCTCTGTGGGTGTTCTGGGCTGTGGAGAACATTTAGGGAACAGAGTACTGAATAGATTTGTATCTCTTCTTTTGAATCCCCCTTTTTCTCCTCCTGCTCACCTCTATCTCCTTCCTCCCTCTCCTCTCCTTCATGTAACTCTGTGAACCTCTCTGGGTGTCCCTCACTGTGGAGAATCCTTTCACCATTAACCTAGAAGTTTTATTATCAGTGCTGTATGGATGGAGAAGTCTTGAGGCTACTGGAAGAATAAGACTGAAATCCAGAGGCAAGAGGCTTAAGCCCCAAACCTAGAACACCAGAGAACTCCTGACTCCAGGGAACATTAATTAATAAGAGATCATCCAAAAGCCTCCATACCTACACTGAAACCAACCATCACCCAAGAGCCAATAAGTTCCAGAGCAAGATATACCACACAAATTCTCCAGGAACACAGGAACATAGCCCTGAGCATCAATATACAGGCTGGCCAAAGTCACACCAATCCCATAGACCCATCTCAAAACTCACTACAGGACACTCCATTGCACTCCAGAGAGAAGAAATCCAGCTCCACCCACCAGAACACCAACACAGGCGTCCCTAACCAGCAAACCTTGGAAAGCCAAACGTCCAGGTCCACCCACTGAGAGAAACCTCCACAATGAAAAGGAACTGCAGACTACCAGAATACAGAAAGGGCACCCCAAACACAGAAATCTAAATAAGATGAAAAGGCAGAGAAATACCCAGAAGGTAAAGGGACATGAAAAATGCCCACCAAGCCAAACAAAAGGGGAGAAGATAGGGAATCTACCTGAAAAAAGAATTTAGAATAATGATAATAAAAAATGATCCAAAATTTTGAAAACAAAATAGAGTTACAGATAAATAGCCTGGAGACAAGGATTGAGAAGATGCAAGAAATGTTTAACAAGGACCTGGAAGAAATAAAAAAGAGTCAATTGAAAATGAATAATGCCTTATTGATTTTCAATTGACTATTTTTTATTTCTTCCAGGTAAAGTAATTAGCCTCCAACTAATAAAAATAAATGGAAAATTAATTAATCAATTAATTAATTAATTAAAAAAAACGAAAATCACATTCTGATGAAAAATATAAAAAAAATAATAAAAAGAGAATAATGCAATAAATGAGATCAAAAACACTCTGGAGGGAACCAACAGTAGAAAAACGGAGGCAGAAGATAGGATAAGTGAGGTAGAAGATAAAATGGTGAAAATAAATGAAGCAGAGAGGAAGAAAGAAAAAAAAAAAGAATTAAAACAAATGAGGACAAACTCAGGGACCTCTGGGAAAATGTGAAATGCACCAACATTCGAATCATAAGAGTCCCAGAAGAAGAAAACAAAAAGAAAGGCCATGAGAAAATACTCAAAGAGATAATAGCTGAAAACTTCCCCCAAATGGGGAAGGAAATAGTGACACAAGTCCAAGAAACCCAGACAGTCCCAAACAGGATAAACCCAAGGCAAAACACCCCAAGACACATATTAATCAAATTAACAAAGATCAAACACAAAGAACAAATATTAAAGGCAGCAAGGGAGAAACAACAAATAACCCAGAAAGGGATTCTCATAAGGCTAACAGCTGATCTTTCAATAGAAACTCTTCAGGCCAGAAGGGAATGGCAGGACATACTTAAAGTAATGGAAGAGAATGACCTACAAACCAGATTACTGTACTGAACACGTATCTCACTCAGATATGAAGGAGAATTCAAAAGCTTTACAGACAAGCAAAAGCTGAGAGAATTCAGCACCACCAAACCAGCTCTCCAACAAATGCTAAAGGATCTTCTCTAGACAGGAAACACAAAAAGGTTGTATAAACGTGAACCCAAAACAACAAAGCAAATGGCAACGGGACCATACCTATCAATAATTACCTTAAATGTAAATGGGTTGAATGCCCCAACCAAAAGACAAAGATTGGCTGAATGAATACAAAAGCAAGACCCCTATATATGCTGTCTATAAGAGACCCACCTCAAAACGAGGGACACATACAGACTAAAAGTGAAGGGCTGGAAAAAAATATTTCATGCAAAAGGAGACCAAAAGAAAGCAGGAGTCGCAATACTCATATGAGATAAAATAAGCTTTAAAATAAAGTCTGTGAAAAGAGACAAAGAAGGACACTACATAATGATCAAAGGATCAATCCAAGAAGAAGATATAACAATTATAAATATATATGCATCCAACATAGGAGCACCGCAATATGTAAGGCAAATGATAACACGAATGAAAGGGGAAATTAACAATAACACAATAATAGTGGGAGACTTTAATACCCCACTCACACGTATTGATCGATCAACAAAACAGAAAATTAACAAGGAAACACAAAGTTTAAATGACACAATGGTCCAGCTAGACCTAATTGATATCTATTGGACATTTCACCACAAAACAATCAACTTCACCTTTTTCTCAAATGCACATGGAACCTTCTCCAGAATAGATCACATCCTGGGCCATAAGTCTAGCCCTGGTAAATTCAAAATATTTTAAATCATTCCAATCATCTTTTCTGACCACAATGCAGTAAGATGAGATCTCAATCACAGGAAAACAAAACAAACAAACAAACAAACTATTAAAAATTCCAACATATGGAGGCTAAATAACACGCTTCTGAATAACCAACAAATCATAGAAGAAATTTAAAAAGAAATAAAAATATGCATAGAAATGAAAGAAAACAACCCAAACCTATGGGACACTGTAAAATCAGTGCTAAAGGGAAGGATCATAGCAATACAGGCTTACCTCAAAAAACAAGATAAAAATCAAAGAAATAACCTAACTCTAAACCTAAAGCAACTGGAGAAGGAATAAATTAAGAACCCCAGGGTTAGTAGAAGGAAATAATTATTTTTTTTTCTTTTTTTTTTCTTTTCATTTATTTTTATTAGTTGGAGGCTAATTACTTCACAACTTTGCAGTGGGGTTTGTCATACATTGACATGAATCAGCCATGGAGTTACATGTGTTGCCCATTCTGATCCCCCCTCCCACCTCCTCCACCTGATTCTGCTGGGTCTTCCCAGTGCACCAGTCCTGAGCACTTGTCTCATGCATCCAACCTGGGCTGCTGATCTGTTTCCCTATAGATAATATACATGCTGTTCTCTCGAAACATCCCACCTTCGCCTACACCCACAGAGTCCAAAAGTCTGTTCTGTACATCTGTGTCTCTTTTTCTGTTTTGCATATAGGGTTATCATTACCAACTTTCTAAATTCCATATATATGTGTTAGTATGCTGTAATGATCTTTATCTTTCTGGCTTACTTCACTCTGTATAATGGGCTCCAGATTCATCCATCTCATTAGAACTGATTCAAATTAATTCTTTTTAATGGCTGAGTAATATTCCATTGTGTATATATACCACAGCTTCCTTATCCATTCATCTGCTGATGGGCATCTAGGTTGCTTCCATGTCCTGGCTATTATAAACAGTGCTGCGATGAACATTGCGGTGCACGTGTCTCTTTCAGATCTGGTTTCCTCAGTGTGTATGCCCAGAAGTGGGATTCCTGGGTCATATGGCAGTTCTATTTCCAGTTTTTTAAGAAATCTCCACACTGTTTTCCATAGTGGCTGTACTAGTTTGCATTCCCACCAACAGTGTAAGAGGGTTCCCTTTTCTCCACAGCCTCTCCAGCATTTATTGCTTGTAGACTTTTGGATAGCAGCCATCCTGACTGGCATGTAATGGTACCTCATTGTGGTTTTGATTTGCATTTCTCTGATAATGAGTGATGTTGAGCATCTTTTCATGTGTTTGTTAGCCATCTGTATGTCTTCTTTGGAGAAATGTCTGTTTAGTTCTTTGGCCCACTTTTTGATTGGGTCATTTATTTTTCTGGACTTGAGCTGCAGGAGTTGCTTGTATATTTTTGGACAAATTCTTAGAAAAGTATAACTTTCCAAAACTGAACCAGGAAGAAATATAAGATCTTAACAGAACCATCACAAGCAAGGAAATCGAAACTGTAATCAAAAATCTTCCAGCAAACAAAAGCCCAGGACCTGATGGCTTCACAGCTGAATTCTACCAAAAATTTAGAGAAGAGCTAACACCTATCTTACTCAAATTCTTCCAGAAAATTGCAGAAGAAGGTAAACTTCCAAACTCATTCTATGAGGCCACCATCACCCTAATTCCAAAACAAGACAAAGATGCCACAAACAAAGAAAACGACAGGCCAATATCAATGATGAACATAGATGCAAAAATCCTTAACAAAATTCTAGCAAACAGAATCCAACAACATATTAAAAAATCATACACCATGACCAAGTGGGCTTTATCCCAGGAATGCAAGGATTCTTTAATATCTGCAAATCAATCAATGTAATACACCACATTAACAAATTGAAAGATAAAAACCATATGATTATCTCAATAGATGCAGAGAAAGCCTTTGACAAAATTCAACATCCATTTATGATTAAAACTCTCCAGAAAGCAGGAATAGAAGGAACATACCTCAACATAATAAAAGCTACATATGACAAACCCACAGCAAGTATCACCCTCAATGGTGAAAAATTGAAAGCATTTCCCCTGAAATCAGGAACAAGACAAGGGTTCCCACTCTCACCACTACTATTTAACATCATGTTGGACGTTTTGGCCACAGCAATCAGAGCAGAAAAAGAAATAAAATGAATCCAGATAGGAAAAGAAGAAGTGAAACTCTCACTGTTTGCAGATGACATGATCCTCTACATAGAAAACCCTAAAGACTCTACCAGAAAATTTTTAGAGCTAATCAATGAATATAGTAAAGTTGCAGGATATAAAATTAACACACAGAAACCCCTTGCATTCCTATACACTAACAATGAGAAAACAGAAAGAGAAACTAAGGAAACAATACCATTCACCATTGCAACAAAAAGAATAAAATACTTAGGAGTATATCTACCTAAAGAAACAAAAGACCTATACATAGAAAACTATAAAACACTGATGAAAGAAATCAAAGAGGACACAAACAGATGGAGAAACATACCGTGTTCATGGATTGGAAGAATCAATATTGTCAAAATGGCTATTCTACCCAAAGCAATCTATAGATTCAATGCAATCCCTATCAAGCTACCAACGGTATTCTTCACAGAACTAGAACAAATAACTTTACAATTTGTATGGAAATACAAAAAACCTCGAATAGCCAAAATAATCTTGAGAAAGAAGAATGGAACTGGAGGAACCAACCTGCCTGACTTCAGGCTATACTACAAAGCCACAGTCATCAAGACAGTATGGTACTGGCACAAAGACAGAAATATAGATCAATGGAACAGAATGGAAAGCCCAGAGATAAATCCACGAACCTATGGGCACCTTATCTTCGACAAAGGAGGCAAGAATATGCAATGGAAAAAAGACAACCTCTTTAACAATTGGTGATGTGAAAACTGGTCAACCACTTGTAAAAGAATGGAACTAGAACACTTTCTAACACCATAGACAAAAATAAACTCAAAATGGATTAAAGATCTAAATATAAGACCAGAAACTATAAAACTCCTAGAGGAGAACATAGGCAAAACACTCTCCGACATAAATCACAGCAGGATCCTCTATGACCCACCTCCCAGAATATTGGAAATAAAAGCAAAAATAAACAAATGGGACCTACTGAAACTTAAAAGCTTTTGCACAACAAAAGAAACTATAAGTAAGGTGAGAAGACAGCTCTCAGTTTGGGAGAAAATAATAGCAAATGAAGCAACAGATAAAGCATTAATCTCAAAAATATACAAGGAAAGAACTCAAAAATTCGGGCAGAAATAAATGTAGAAGATACTAAAGAGACCATAGCAAAAATCAACAAAGCTAAAAGCCAGTTTTATGAAAAGATAATTAAAATTGACAAACTGTTAGCCAGACTCATCAAGAAATAAAGGGAGAAGGACCAAATCAACAAAATTAGAAATGAAAATGGAGCGAACACAGCAGACAACACTGAAATACAAAAGATCATAAGAGACTACTAACAGCAGCTATATACCAACAAAATGAACAGCTTAGAAGAAATGGACGAATTCTTAGAAAAGTGTAACTTTCGAAAACTGAACCAGAAAGAAATAGAAGATCTTAACAGACCCATCAAAAGCATGGAAATCAAAACTTTAATCAGAAATCTTCCAGCAAACAAAAGCCCAGGACCAGATGGCTTCACACCTGAATTCTACCAAAAATTTAGAGGAGAGCTAACACCTGTCTTACTCAAACTCTTCCATAAAATTGCAGAAGAAGGCAAACTTCCAAACTCATTCTATGAGGTCAACATCACCTTAATTCCAAAACCAGACAAAGATGCCACAAAAAAGAAAACTACAGGCCAATATCACTGATGAAGATAGATGCAAAAATCTTTAACAAAATTCTAGCAAACGGAATCAAACAACATATTATAAAGATCATACATCATGACCAAGTGAGCTTTATCCCAGGAATGCAAGGATTCTTTAATACTCACAAATAAAACAATGTGATACACCACATTAACAAATTGAAAGATAAAAACCATATGATTATCTCAATAGATGCAGAGAAAGCCTTTGACAAAATTCAACATCCATTTATGATAAAAACTCTCCAGAAAGCAGGAACACAAGGAACATACCTCAACATAATAAAAGCTATATATGACAAACTCACAGCAGACATTATTCTCAATGGTGAAAAATTGAAAGCATTTCCCTTAAAGTCTGGAACAAAACAACGGTGTCCAATCTCACCACTACTATTCAACATAATTTTGGAAATGTTGGCCACAGCAATCAGAGCAGAAAAAAAAATACAATAAAAGGAATCCAGATAGGAAAAGAAGAAGTGAAACTCTCACTGTTTGCAGATGACATGATCCTCTACATAGAAAACCCTAAAGACTCTTCCAGAAAATTACTAGAGCTAATCAATGAATACAGTAATGTTGCAGGATACAAAATAAACACACAGAAATCCCTTGCATTCCTATACACTAACAATGAGAAAACAGAAAGAGAAATTCAGGAAACAATACCATTTACCATTGCAACAAAAAGAATAAGATATTTAGGAGTATATCTACCTAAAGAAACAAAAGACCTATGCATAGAAAAACTATAAAACAATGATGAAAGAAATCAAAGAGGACACAAATAGATGGAGAAATATGCCGTGTTCATGGATTGGAAGAATCAATACTGTGAAAATGTGTATACTACCCAAAGCAATCTATAGATTCAATGCAATCCCTATCAAGCTACCAACGGTATTCTTCACAGAACTAGAAAAAATAATTTCACATTTTGTATGTAAATACAGAAAAACCTCGAATAGCCAAAGCAATCTCGAGAAAGAAGAATGGAACTGGAGGAATCAACCTGCCTGACTTCAGGCTATACTACAAAGCCACAGTCATCAAGACAGTATGGTCCTGGCACAAAGACAGAAATATAGATCAATGGAACAGAATAGAAAGCCCAGAGATAAATCCATGAACCAAAGGACACCTTATCTTCAACAAAGGAGGCAAGGATATACAATAGAAAAAAGACAACCTCTTTAACAAGTGGTGCTGGGAAAACTGGTCAACCACTTGTAAAAGAATGGAACTAGAACACTTTTGGACACCATACACAACAATAAACTCAAAATGGATTAAAGATCTAAATGTAAGACCAGAAAGTATAAAACTCTTAGAGGAGAACATAGGCAAAACACTCTCCGACATAAATCACAGCAGGATCCTCTATGACCCACCTCCCAGAATATTGGAAATAAAAGCAAAAATAAACAAATGGGACCTAATTAAACTTAAAAGCTTTTGTACTACAAAGGAAACTATAAGTAAGGTGAAAAGACAGCCCTCAGATTGGGAGAAAATAATAGCAAACGAAGCAACAGACAAAGGATTAATCTCAAAAATATACAAGCAACTCCTGAAGCTCAATTTCAGAAAAATAAATGACCCAATCAAAAAATGGGCCAAAGAACTAAACAGACATTTCTCCAAAGAAGACATACAGATGGCTAACAAACACATGAAAAGATGCTCAAAATCACTCATTATCAGAGAAATGCAAATCAAAACCACAATGAGGTACCATTACACGCCAGTCAGGATGGCTGCTATCCAAAAGTCTACAAGCAATAAATGCTGGAGAGGCTGTGGAGAAAAGGGAACCCTCTTACACTGTTGGTGGGAATGCAAACTAGTACAGCCACTATGGAAAACAGTGTGGAGATTCCTTCAAAAACTGGAAATAGAACTGCCATATGACCCAGGAATCCCACTTCTGGGCATACACACTGAGGAAACCAGATCTGAAAGAGACACGTGCACCGCAATGTTCATCGCAGCACTGTTTATAATAGCCAGGACATGGAAGCAACCTAGATGCCCATCAGCAGACGAATGGATAAGGAAGTGGTGGTACATATACACCATGGAATATTACTCAGCTATTAAAAAGAATTTATTTGAATCAGTTCTAATGAGATGGATGAAACTGGAGCACATCAAACAGAGTGAAGTAAGCCAGAAAGATAAAGACCAATACAGTATACTAACACACATATATATATGAAATTTAAAAGGATGGTAATGATAACCCTATATGCAAAACAGAAAGAGAGACACAGATGTACAGAACAGACTTTTGGACTCTGTGGGGAAGGCGAGTGTGGGATGTTCTGAAAGAATAGTATTGAAGCAAGTATACTATCAAAGGTGAAACAGATCAGCAGCCCAGGTTGGATGCATGAGACAAGTGCTCAGGGCTGGTGCACTGGGAAGACCCAGAGGGATGGGATGGGGAGGAAGGTGGGAGGGGGGATCGAGATGGGGAACACATGTAAATCCATGTCTGATTCATGTCATTGTATGGCAAAAGCCACTACAATATTGTAAAGTAATTAGCCTCCAACTAATAAAAATAAATGAAAAAAAGAAAAAGAAAGGAAAAAAAAAAAAGAAAGAAAGAAACAGTGAGCTGCAGGCCAGCTCTGCAAAGGGCCTATAAAAAAAAAAAAAAATGAAAGAAAGAAAGAAAAGAAAAAGACAAAAAAAAAAGAAAATCCAAACTTTTGACTTAACCTCCATATTTTGCCACTAACATTGCCTAAGGGAATTCAGGGCTCCCTTTCTACCTGTATTCCTCCCTCATGTCCACCCTAAATCAGTATGGTAGCTAGCAGGTGATAGAAAATATAGCCCTAAGCCAAAAGTACTAATGAATAGTTTATTTGGTACACAGTTCCCAAGGCACTGCTGTATAGTCATATATAAATCTAGTCTTTAAACTGAGGTCTTCCACTACTGTATCAATAATAATTTGTGACAAGTGTAAATTCGACTTTCCACTTCCCCTGCTAAGGCCTGCCTACTAAGAAGCTGATTAAAAAAATAAAGAAAAGTTCATGTAATCCTGATTCTAGTACAGGAAAGAAAATCTTCCAAATAAGAATTAATTACAACAGAAGAGCTAGAACAAAGAGAAAACAACATTAAATATACCTCTTTTTGAGACTGATCAGAGTCACTTTGAGAAAGACTTTGTTGCAGGCTCTTGTGTCTGCGAATGAGGATTTCCTTTACTTGTTCTGTTGTTCCTCTTTCTCCTGGAAGGGCATACTTGTTATATGTTGGAGCCTGGTCAAAATACACAACACAGAAGTTTCATAATTGAAGCACCACGAATATGAACATTAATGAATAAACTCAATATATATATTAATAAAATTAACATAATTGTTATTGTGTAAAATATATTAGAATTTATCAAAGAAGTTCAAGAATATATGAAATTTATTTTTATCTTTTTTTATAATCCTGCATTAAGCTAAAAATTTGAGGCATATTTATCATCCAAACATATTCAAAATTTCTGCAGCTAAAGAGACTGTAAAAATGTAACAGAACAAAATATTACATTTAACCTCATTTAGATTATATTTAAATTGTTCATCAACTTCTTGATGAAGGTGAAAGATGAGAGTGAAAAAGCTAGCTTAAAACTCAACATTCAAAAAACTAAGATCATGACATCCATTCCCATCACTTCACAGCAAATAGTTGGAGAAACAATAGAAACAGTGAAAGATTTTATTTTCTTTGGCTCCAAAATCACTGCAGATGACAACTGCAGCCATGAGATTAAAAAAAAAAAAAAAAAAAAGCACTTGCTCCTTGGAAGAAAGCTGTAATAAACCTAGACAGTGTATTAGAAAGCAGAGACATCACTTTGCCAACAAAAGTTTATATAGTCAAAGCTATAGTTTTTCCAGTAGTCAGGTATGGATGTGAGAGTTGGACCATAAAGATGCATAAGGACTGATGAATTGATACTTTCAAGCTGTGGTGCTGGAGAAGACACTTGAATGTCCCTTGGACAGGCAAGAAGATCAAAATAGTCAATCCTAAAGGAAATCAGTCCTGAATATTCATTGGAAAGACTGATGCTGAAGCTGAAACTCCAATACTTTGGCCCCTTGATGTGAGGAGCCAACTCATTGGAAAAGACCCTGATTCTGGGATAGACAGGTTTGTAGGAAAAGGGGTTGATAGAGGATGAGATGGTTGGATGGCATCGCTGACTCAATGGACATGACTTTGAGCCAACTCTGGGAAATAGAGGACAGGGAAGCCTGGTGTGCTGCAGTCCATGGCATCACAGAGTTGGACACAACTGAGTAACTGAACAACAGCAACAACAAACAATGTTTATTTTATAATCATATCACATTTTAGAGATTTTGATGATACTTTTGAAACTGAGTATATATCCCAATTTTGGTGACAGAATTAGATCACCATTAGAAAAAAAAAAAAAATATATATATATATATATATATATATATATATTACTTTTTCAAAAGGAAAAAAATGAATACAAACTACCTCTAATTAAAAATCCATTGCCTTTAGATGGAAGGAAAAAACAGTGTAGGAGGAAATAGCAATGAAGTCTAGACTTATCTGAATGTATCCTGCACTATACATGGAACAGTTGAACTAAAAAATATTTTACGTAATTTTTTTAAAAAATAAAAAGGAAAAAAAAATTGAAAACAAAACTGAGTTCCAGCCAAGACAGAGTAACAGAGATCATATTTATCCTGTCTCCTGAAGTAAAGCAATAGATAAAACTATAGCAGAAACAGAAGCAGAAGAGATTAAGAGATGGCAGGAATACACAAAACTATACAAACAAGGGGTCGATGACCCAGATAACCACTATGGTGTGGTCATTCACCTAGCACCAAACATCCTGGATTGTGAAGTCAAGTGGCCTGAGGAAGTAATACTATAAACAATGCTAATGGAGGTGATGGAATTCCAGCTAAAATATTTCAAATCCTGAAAGACAACGCTGTGAAAGTGCTGCACTCAATATGCCAGAACATTTGGAAAACTCATCAGTGGCCACAGGACCAGAAAAGGTCAGTTTTCATTCCAATCCCGAAGAAGGGTAAGGTCAAATAATGTTTAGGCTACCATACAACTGCACTTGTTTCACATAGTGGTAAGTTTATGCTCAAAATCCTTCAAGCTAGGCTTCAGAAGTATGTGAACCAAGAACCAATATGTACAAATTGGCTTTAGAAAAGGCAGAGGAACCAGAGATCAAATTGCCAACATCCATTGGATCATAGAGAAAGCAAGGGATTCCAGAACAGTATCTACTTCTGTTTTATGGACTATGCTAAAGCCTTTGACTCTGTGAATTGGAAAAAAAAAAAAAAAAACTGTGGAAAATTTGTAAAGAGAAGGGAATACCAGACCACTTTACCTATTTCCTGAGAAACCTGTATGAAGTTCAAGAAGCAAAAATGAGAATCAGACATGGAAAAACAGACTGGTTCCAAATTGTGAAAGGAGTATGACAACACTGTATATTGCCACCCTGCTTATTTAACCTCTGTGCAGAGTACAGAAGGACAGGGTTTCCATGGCGGTTCAATGGGTAACGAATCCACCTGAGATGCAGGACACCCTGGTTTGATCCCTGGTTCAGGAAGATCCCCTGGAGAAGAAAATGGCAACCCACTCCAGTATTCTTGCCTGGAGAATCTCATGGACAGAGTACCCTAGCAGGCTATAGTCCATGGGGTCACAAAGAGTTAGACACTGCTGTTGCTGCTGCTAAGTTGCTTCAGTCATGTCTGACTCTATGCGACCCCATAGACGGCAGCCCACCAGGCTCCGCCATCCCTGGGGAGGTAGACACTACTGAGTGGCTAAAACTTTCACTTTCATGCAGATTATGTCATGTGAAATGCTGGGCTGAATGAATCACAATTTGGAATCAAGATAAGTGGGAGAAACATCAACAACCTCAGATACACAGATGACACCACCCTTATGGCAAAAAATGAAGAGGAAACTAAAGAGCCTCTTAATGAGGGTGAAAGAGAAGAGTGAAAAACCTGGCTTAAAACTCAACATTCAAAAAACTAAGATCACACCATCTGGTCCCATCACTTCCTGAAAAATAAAAGGAGAAAAAGTGGAAGCAGTGACAGATTTTATTTTCTTTGGCTCTAAAATCACTGCAAATGGTGACTGCAGCCATGAAATTAAAAGAAGTAAAGCTATGACAAACTAGACAGCATATTAAAAACAGAGATATCATTTTCCCGACAAAGGTTCCTATAGTTAAAGCTATGTTTTTTTTGTTTGTTTGTTTGTTTTTTGTTTTTTTACTAGAAAAAGTATTTTATTTTTCAAATACATAATTGATTCTTTACCCTCTTTTATCTTTTTATTAAGACTAAATACATATAAATAATTTCATCTTTTCTCAAATTAATGACAATGGTGTAATTGTGATTATCTTTTAGCAACCAAACTCTATTTCCAGAGGTTTGAACTTGATATGAGAAAAACACTGCATCAAGTCCATTGTACCTGATTTGGTGCTGAGGTTGAACTGGTGAAATGGTTTGCTCCAGGATCCAGAGGCTATTGTAAGCTTGAAAGCAAAGTGAAACGCTTAGGTTGACCTTGGCTGCTTAAGGATCCTCTGGATGGGGGTGAGGGGTGCCTGGTTCTGTTTTGCACAGGACGGCTCGTCCTCAGGCCAAGCTGGAATCTCTGGGAACAGTGTGTGTGTGTGTGTGTGTGTGTTGCTCAATCGTGCCTGACTCTTCACAATCTCATGGACTGTAGCCCGCCAGGTTCCTCTGTCCATGGGATTCTCTGGGCAAGATTACTGGAGTGGGTTGCCATTTCCTTCTCCAAAAGCTATGGTTTTTAAGCTGTCATGTACAGATGCGAGATTTAGGGTGACTAAATAATAATGAAGGGTGATTGTTGAAGAATAGATGCTTTTGAATTATGGTGCTGGAGAAAACTCTTGAGAGTCCCTTGAACTGCAAGATCAAACCAGTCAATCCTAAAGGAAACCAACCCTGAATATTCATTGGAAGGACTGATGCTGAAGTTGAAGCTCCAAATCTTTGACTACCTGACTGGAAGAGCTGACTCAATGGAAAAGACCCTGGTGCTGAGAAACATTGAAGGTAAAAGGAGAAGGGGGTGGCAGAGGGTGAGATGGTTCGATAGCACCATTGACTCAATGGACATGAGTTTGACAAACTCTTAAAGACAGTGAAGTACTGAGAAGTCTGGTGTGCTGCAGTTCAGGGGTTTCCAAAGAGTTGGTCATGACTTAGAGATTGAAAATCAACAAATAGGAAAAAAAAAAAGATGAGCAAAACACTAAATCAAGCTATGGAAGAGAGCGAAGCCAGAAAAATGGGCAACTAAGGAGATAATGCTTGAAATTGCCTCAGCTAATTGCCTTGGGAGAGCTCTCATGCCCTGATGCAGGGAGAGGAAGCCTGCAATAAGGTGGGTCATTTCACAATGATAAAACATTCCATCCTGGAGTGATGCCAGCAAATATGGCAGAAAAGGACATCCCTAGTCCTTGACCTCTACAGAAACAGTAATTGTTAGTTATCCACAGAGGAGAATACCTTTGAGAGAATTCCAAATTCCAGGGGAGAGGTTACAGCACTATAATAGAACACCAAAAAATGAGAAAAATGCATCCAAAGAGAGTAAGGAAAAAAGGTTTACTTTTTTAGGTGTTTTACTTTTTTTCATATTGCTGTTCCCCAAAATCAGCATAGCACATTTCTAAGGATATATAATGTTTGTAATTTTTCCAGTGAGGGAAAGAGAAACTGAAGTGGACTTTGAACTTTGCTAACTTTGAGAGAAATGCCTCAGAGGCCCATTTCTGTTCATGCAGAACACTGGAGGAATTAGTACAGGTAGACTACTTACAGACACCTAGAAAAAAAGTAAAAGGTGCAGGGGAATCTCAGCAGGAAACATACACAGATCTGAAAAGTCATTCTGCAGTCTCTGACAGCTGTATGGCAAGATGACAGCCCCTAACAGCAACCTCATCTAACCACAGAACAGTGCCACCTGTACCTACCCAAAAGAGGAGGTTTCCAGTAGCTTAGCCCAACCCTAGAGTACCACCTGCAGCCTTATCCAACAGAGGTCCCTATAGGCTGACCCATGAAACTGCAGTCAATCCAGTCTGCTACACCCAAATTTGGAACTAAGCCAACCACCCCTGACTGACCATGGAGCCCTAAATGTGGCATCAGCAAAGCCCAGAGCCTGCCAGTTGACCCAATGCAACTCTAGAGCCCAACTAGCCCCTCTTGGGTACAGAGC
The DNA here is from genome assembly GCF_910594005.1 of Cervus elaphus. NCBI lineage: Eukaryota > Metazoa > Chordata > Mammalia > Artiodactyla > Cervidae > Cervus > Cervus elaphus. Next base: position 102,360,200 of record NC_057848.1, read on the forward strand.
CAAACCAGCAGGCTCTGCCTATCCACAATGCCTACCCATTCCTTGAAGTCCTGCCTTCAGCCCCTGACTGATGGTAGAATCCTGCCAACAACTCTGACATACCACTGTTTGGAGTCAACATCTGAGCATAGATTCTAGCAACAGGCCCATCAGATCCACAGAAACTGACAGCAATTCTCTGCTACTAGCAGACCCTGGAATAAGTCACTGCCTGTTTATGGTCATAGTCAGTTTACATTCCCAGAATACAAGTCTCTGCTGATTAATGACTGTCTTGTTCTCCTGAAGTCAGCCTGTAAGGCTAGAAGAGGTGATCATATCTTCAAATGTGCAAAAGGAAACTCAAGGATCACAAAGAATCAGGGAAGCATGATATTATCAAAGGAAGCTAATAAGTCTCCAACAAATAATCCTACAGAAATTGAGGTCAAAGAACTACCTGACAAATAATTCAAAATAATAATCTTTAAAAAGTTCAGTGAACTAAAAGAACACAGGAAAAACAATGCATGAACAGTTCAAAATTAAATTTTATGTAAAGAAAAGAAACCATGGCTGGGGGGAGGTGGATACAGAAATCCAAGAGCTGAATAATTACTGAATAGAAAATTTCAGTACCATGGTTCATATATAAATTTCATTCAAGCAAAAAAACAATTCTTGAACTTGAAGCCAATTCATTTCAGATTACATAATCAGAGGAACAAGAGGAAAAAGAATGAAGAAAGCCTATGAGGCTTTCAGAAACCATCAAGTAAATCAATATATGCACAATAGGAGTACCAGAAGTAAATAAGAAAGAGTATAAAAGCTTATTAAAATAAGCTATTGTAAGATAAAATTATGACTGAAATATATAAATATTGAGAGAAAAATGGACATCATATTCAGATTAACCCCCAAATATGTTAAACCTGAAGAGGTCTATATAAGATACATTATTACTAAATTGTCAAAAGTCAGAGACAAAGAGAATTTTTAAAGTAACATGAGAAAGTAACATGAGAAAAATGACTCACAAATTTAGGAAAGCCACTAATAGAATATATACATTTTTCTCTGCAAAAATCTTGCAGACCAGGAGAAAGTGGAATAATCAATCAAAGTATTGAAAGAAAAATAACCACAAAATAAGTATACTGTAAATGACAAAACTGTTCTTCAAAAATAGGAGAGATAAATATCTTTCTAAAATAAACACAAATTGGAGTTTGTCACCATCAGACCTGCTCTACAAGAAGTGCAAAAGGGAGTTATTCCAATGGAAATGAATAGTTCTTCAAATTGAAATGAGTACTTCAAAATGAAATGAACATCTGTGGTCAAATATTGACTCCTAGTAGTGTCCCATGGTATGTCAGAGTTGATGGCAGGATTCTGCTGTCAGTCAGGGAGTGAAGGCAGGACTTCAGCACTGAGTGAGTTAGCTGGATGAGTTGCCTGATCAGGTGTGGACACTGGCAGAATTTTTCATATTTCAGCAAAATGAAAGGATATTAAGGTATAAATATACCATTGCAACAAAAAAGAATAAAATAATACCTAGGAATAAACCCACCTAAGGAGACAAAAGAGTTGCATACAGAAAACTATAAGATACTGATCAAAGAAATCAAAGACAACATAAACAGATGGAGGGATATTCCATGCTCCTGGGTTGGAAGGATCCATGTGAAATGTGGATGACTGTGAAATGACTGTATTATGTGAAATGACTGAGAAATGGATGTGAAAATGACTATATTACCAAATACAATCTACAGATTCAATGCAAACCCTATCAAATTACCAATGGCATTTTTCACAGAACTAGAACAACAACAACAAAAAATTCACAGTTTGAATGGAAACACAAAAGACCCCGAATACCTTGAGAAAGAAGAATGGAGCTGGAGGAATCAACTTAGTTGATTCCAGACTATACTACAAAGCAACAGTCATCAAGACAGTATGGTACTGGCACAAAAACATAAGTATAGACCCATGGAACAAGGTAGAAAACCCAGAGATAAACCCACACACCTATGGGAACTTTATCTTTGACAAAGGATGCAAGAATATACAAAGATAATGTGCCCATAGGTGTCTGGTTTGTCTCTGGGTTTTCCATCTTGTTACATTGGTCTATAGTTCTGTATTTGTGCCAGTGTCTTGATGACTGTACCACTGTAGTGTTGTCTGAAATCAGGTAAGTTATGGCAAACCACTGCAGTATTCTTGCCTAGAGAATTCCATGGATAGAGGAACCTGGTGGACTACAGTTCATGGGATCACAAAGAGTCAGACACAAATGAGCAACTAACACTTCTTTACTTTCAATAAGTGGTGCTGGGAGAACTGGATAACTATGTGTAAAAGAATGAAATTAGAACACTTTCTTACACCATACTTAAGGATAAACTCAAAGTGAATTAAATACCTAAATATAAGACCAGAAATGATAAAACTCTTAAAAGAAAATATAGGCAGAATACTGTATGACATAAATCATAGCAAGATCTTTTATGACCCACCTCCTATAGAAATGGAAATAATAACAAAAATAAACAAGTGGGGCCTAATTAAATTTAAAAGCTTTTGCACAGTAAAGGAAACTATAAACAAGGTGAAATGACAACCCTCAGAATGGGAGAAAATAATAGCAAATGAAACAACTGATGAAAGATTAGTTTACAAAATATACGAGCAGCTCATACAACTGAATACCAGAAAAACAAACAACTCAATTAAAAAGTGGGCAAAAGTCCTAAACAGATTTCTCTAAAGAAGACATACAGATGGCTAACAAACACATGAAGAGATGCTCAGTATCACTCATTATTAGAGAAGTACAAATCAAAATTACAATGAAGTATCACTTCACACTGGTCTGAATGGCCATCCTCAAAAAAATCCACAAACAACAAGTGCTGGAGTCGGTGTGGAGAAAAGGAACCCTCTTGCACTGCTGATGGGACTGTAAGTTGATCCAGCCACTATGGAAGCAGTATGGAGTTTCCTTAAAAAAAAACTGACAATTAAATAGAAAATGTTATAGGACTTTCCTATGAGTAACAAGTTTGAGTGACTTAAACACTGATTTGTCATTTTATTTACCCTACTAATATTTCTGTGACATATATGGGGAGAAAGTTCATTTGGAATTATAAAAATAAGTGTATATAGATTTATTCCATTTGTTTGATGAATAAAGTAATATGTACTGAATAATAATCTTACCACTCTCCTGATCCTATAAAGGTTTGTAGCCAGTAGGTCTTGAATATTATCCATAGTGTCTTGATCCTGATGTGCTGGGAATGGGACGGACTTGGCTGTTCCATGATGGCGGCTGAAAAAAAAGGTACCTGGATTCATTATAGGCATTCACCACATAAATATACTATTTTCATAAATGCATTCATCAAAGCTAAAATATCAATATATGTATTACAAAGATTGTTTGAAAGACTAATGAGGCTGAGATGGAGAGGGAGACTCAATGAAAAAAAGAAAAATGAACCTTAAGGGTAGCTAATTCAGACATTCAGGGACTTTATACTTCTAAGTCAGTTTATCTTAATATCAGGCTAAAAATATTTCAAAGGACAGTTCTGTTTGTGAGTACTAAATTTTTTATAATCTGTACCCGTGTTCACTCTATACACAACCAAACAAGTTTGTATAAATCATTGACAATGTTTCTTCAAAATGGCTTTAATAAAGATACAGATTGAATATCTGCTGAACTTTAAGTTAAAGTACTTATTCACTCATTATTCAAGGAAAACTGCAGATCTATTTAATTGTGATAACTGAGGCTAGCTATCAGAATTATGCTGTTTCATAGTAGCATTTCAAATGGCTTTTGAGGTTTTTCTTTTATTTCCATTTTAAGTAGTTCAGTAGCAATATATATATTTACAGCTCTTACAACAATCACCACCATTTATCAGTAGAACTTTTTCATCTTTCCCAGCTGACAGTCTGTACCCACTAAACAATAACTCCTGATTCTCACCTTTCTCTAGCTCTGGAACCCACCATTATACTTTCTGTTTATGAATTTGCCTATTTCAGGTACCCATGATGGTGTAGAGGGACATGCACTCATCTTCTCCTGTGAGAACTCCAGAATCGCTGCTGAACAATTATGGACAGGAGATTGTTGGACCACACCAAAAAAAGGTACCTCATGTCCAAGAGCAAAGGAGAAGCCCTAACAAGACTGTAGAAGGGGCAGAATTGCATTTAGAATAGAACCCCATATTTGCCAGAAACACTTGGAGGGCACAAACAAAACCTTGTGCACACCAGGAACTAGAGAGCCCACAGAGACTGAGCCAGACCTGCCTTTGAGTGTTTCAGTGTCTCCTGCAGGGGCACGGGTCAGCAGTGGCCTGTCACAGGGACAGGGTCTCTGGCTGCATCAGGCCTGGGAGGCATGGCATATAGCATAAGTCCTCTGGACGAGGTCGCCATTAGCCTCACCATACAGCCATTGAGCAGATGGTCCACAAACTTGAAACAATTATACCAAAGAAGTTCTCTCACTGTTATAAAAGTACCAGGACCCATGACAGATTTCCCAACCTGGGGATCTGACAAAGGGGCGAGAAGCCCCAGGGAATTTGTCTTTGGAGGCCAGTAGAATTTGATTACAGAACTTCTACAGGACTGGGAAAACAGACTCTTGGAGGACACAAACAAAACCTTGCTTACACCAGGGCCCAGGAGAAAGGAGCAGTGACCTCAGAGACTGAGCATGGCTTGCCTGTGAGTGTGCAGGAGTCTCCAGCAGTGGCATGGGTCAACAGAGGCCTGCTGTGGGGTCAGGGGCACTGAATACAACAGTGCTGGCATAAGTTCTTTGAAGGAGGTCACTATTACCCCTACCATAGTTTGGCCTCAGGCCAAAGAATAAGAGGGAACACAGACCTGTCCATCAACAGAAAATTGGATTAAAGATTTACTGAGCATGGCCTCGCCCATCAGAACAAGACCCAGATTTCCCCACATCAGTCCATCCCATCAGAAAGCTTCTACAAGCCTCTTATCTTTATCCATCAGAGGGCAGATAGAATGAAAATCACAATCACAGAAAAATAACCAAACTGATCATATGGATCACAGCCTTGTCTAACTCAATGAAATATGAGCCATGTCGTGTAGAGCCACCCAAGACGGACAGGTCATGGTGGATAATTCTGACAAAATGTGGTCCACTGGAGAAGGTAATGGCAAACCACTTCAATATTCTTGCCTTGGGAACCCCATGAACAGTATGAAAAGCCAAAAAGATATGGCACTAGTGGGTAGGTGGCCGATTTACTACTGGAAAGCTACGGTTTTTCAAGTAGGCATGTATGGAAATGAGAGCAGGACTATAAAGAAAGCTAAACAATGAAAAATTGATGCTTTTGAACTGTGGTGTTGGAGAAGATTCTTGAGAGTCCCTTGGACTACAAGGAGATCAAACCAATCAATCTTAAAAGAAATCAATCCTGAATACTCATTGGAAGGACTGATGCTGAAGCTGAAACTTCAGTACTTTGGCCACCTGATGTGAAGAACTGACTCATTGGAAAAGACCCTGATGCTGGGAAAGATTGAAGGTGGGGTGAAGGGGACAACAGAGGATGAAATGGTTGGATGGTATCACCGACTCAATGGACATGAGTTTGAGCAAGCTCTGGGAGTTGGTAATCGACAAGAAAGCCTGGCATGTTGCCGTCCTTGGGGTTGCAAAGAGTCAGACACGACTGAGTGACTGAACTGAACTGAAGAGTGGAGAAATAACTCCAGAAAGAATGAAAAGATGGAGCCAAAACAAAAGCCATCCCAGTTGTGGAGGTGACTGGTGATGGAAGTAAAGTTCTATGTTTAAAGAACAATATTGCATAGGAACCTGGAATGTTAGCTCATGAATAAAGATAAATTGGAAGTGGTCAAACAAGAGATGGCAAGAGTGAACATTGATATTTTAGGAATCAATGAACTAAAATGATCCAGAATGGGCAAATTTAATTCAGATGACCATTATACCTACTACTGTGGGCAAGAATCCCTTAGAGTAAATGGAGTAGCCTTCATAGTCAACAAAAGATTCTGAGATGCAGTACTTGGGTGCAATCTCAAGTCAAAGTATGGCAAAACCAATACCATGTTGTAAAGTTTAAAAAAAAAAAGAAGAAGAAGAAGAAGGACAGAATGATCTCTGTTAATTTCCAGGCAAACCATTCAATATCACCATAACTCAAGACTATGCCCCAACCACTAATGCCAATAAAACTGAACAGTCCTATGATGACCTACAAGACCTTCTAGAATTAACATCAAAAAAAAAAAAAAAAAGTGTCCTTTTCATCATAGTGGACTGGAATGCAAAAGTAGGATGTCAAGAGATACCTGGAGTAACAGGAAAGTTTGGCCTGGAATACAAAGTGAAGCAGGTCAAAGGCTAACAGGGTTTTGCCAAGAGAACACACTGGTCATAGCAAATACTCTCTTCCAACAACACACGAGAAGACCTAGACATCACCAGATGGCTAATACCGAATTCTTATTGATTATATTCTAACCTCAGATATGCAGATGACACCAACCTTATGGCAGAAATGAAGAGATATTAAGAACAGATGGCAAGAATACACAGAAAAAAATGATACAAAAAAGTTCTTAAAGACATAGATAACCACAATGGTGCAATCACTCACCTAGAGCCAGGCATCCTGGAGTGTGAAGTCAAGTGGGCCTCAGGAAGCATCACTATGAACAAAACTAGTGGAGGTGATGGAATTCCAGTTGAGCTATTTCAAATACTAAAAGATGATGCCGTTAAACTGCTGCACTCAATATGCCAGCACATTTGGAAAACACAGCAGTGGCCACAGGACTGGAAATGTCAGTTTTCATTCCAATCCCAAAGAAAGGCAATGGCAAAGATTGTTCAAGGTACCACACAATTGTGCTCATCTCACAAGTTAGCAAAACAATACTCAAAATTCTCCAAGCTAGTCTTCAACAGTACATGAATCAAAAACTTCCAGATGTTCAAGCTGGATTTAGGAAAGGCAGAGGAATCAGAGATCAAAGTGCCAACATCCAATGAATCATAGAAAAAGCAAGAGAAATCCAGAAAAACATATATTTCTGCTTTATTGACTATACCAAATCCTTTCATTGTATGGATCAACACAAACTGTGGGAAATTCTTAAAGAGATGGGAATAGTAGACCACTTTCCTCATGGGAAATCTATATGGAGGTCAAGGATCAATGGTTAGAACCGGACATGGGACACCAGACTGGTTCCAAATTGGTAAAGGAGTACACCAAGGTGTCTATTGCCACCTTGCTTATTTAACTTACATGAAGAATATATCATGTGAAATGCCAGGCTTGGATGAAGCACAAGCTGGAATCAAGATCACTGGGAGTAATATAAATAGCCTCAGATATGCAGATGACACCATTCTTAAGCCAGAAAGTGAAGAGGAACTTAAGAGACTCTTGATGAAGGTGAAAGAGGAGAGTTAAAATGCTGGTGTAAAACTCAACATTCAAAAAACTAAAATCATGGCAATTAGTCCCATCACTTCCTGGCAAATAGATGGGCAAACAATGGAAACAGTGACAGACTTTATTTTCTTGGGCTCCATAATTACTGCACATTGTGACTGCAGTCATGAAATTAAAAGAAGATTGTTCCTTGGAAGAAAATCTATGACAAACTTAGTGTATTAAATGTCAGAGATGTTACTTTGCTGACAGAGGTTTGTCTAGTCAAAGCTGTTGTTTTTCCAGTAGTCATGTATGGATGTGAGAGTTGGACCATATAGAAAGCTGAGCACTGAAGAATTGATGCTTTTGAACTGTGGTGTTGGAGAAGACTCTTGAGAGTCCCTTGGACTGCAAGGAGATCAAACCTGCCAATCTTAAAGGAAATCAGTCCTGAATATTCATTGGAAGGACTCATGCTGAAGCTAAAGCTCCAATACTTTGGCCACCTGATGGGAAGAACTGACTCATTGGAAAAGACTCGGAAGCAGGGAAAGACTGAGGGCAGGAGGAGAAGGGGTTGACAGAGGATGAGATGGTTGGATGTCATCACTGACTCAATGCACATGAGTTTGAGTAAGCTCTGGGAATTGATGATGGACAGGGAAGCCTGGCATGCTGCAGTCCATGGGGTCACAGAGTAGGACACAAATGAGTGACTGAACTCAACTGAACTGAGCTGAAAATGGAGAAGCTCTTCATATCAACAAAACAAGACTGGGAGCTTACTGTGGCTCAGATCATGAACTCCCTATTGCTAAATTCAGAGTTACATTTAAAGAAGTAGGAAAAAACACTAGATCATTCAGGTAGGACCTAAATCAAATCCCTTACAATTACACAGTGGAAGTGACAAATAGATTCAAGGGATTAGATCTGATAGACAGAGTGCCTGAAGAACTATGGACAGAGGTTAATGACAATGTACAGGAGGCAGTGATCAAAACCTTCCCCAAGAAAAAGAAATGTGAAAAGGAAAAATGGTTGTCTGAGGAGGCCTTACAAATAGCTGAGAAAAGAAGAGAAGCTAAAGGCAAAGGAGAAAAGGAAAGATATACCCATCTGAATGTAGAGTTCCAAAGAATAGCAAGGAGAGATAAGAAAGCCTTCCTTAATTGATCAATGTAAAGCAATAGAGGAAAACAATAGAATGGGAAAAACAAAGTTCTTCTTAAGAAAATTAGAGATACCAAGGGAATATTTCATGCAAAGATGTGCACAATAAAGGACAGAAACGATATGGACCTAACAGAAGCAGAAGATATTAAGAAGAGATGGTGACAATACACAGAAGAACTATACAAAAAAGATCTTAATGACACAGATAATCATGATGGTGTGATCACTCACCTAGAGTCAGACATCCCGGAGTGCAAAGTCAAATGGCCCTTAGGACGCATCACTGTGAATAAAGCTAGTGAAGGTGATGGAATTATAGTTGAGCTAGTTCAAATTCTAAAAGATGTGTATATATATAATGTATTTACCACAATTTGTGTATTCATTCATCAACGGCCACTTAGGTCACCTCCACATTCTGCCTATTGTAAGTAATGCTGCTACGAACAAAGACATACAAATATCTGTTCAAGTCTCTGCTTTCACTACTTTTGGGTAAATACCCAGAAGTGGAATTGCTAGATCATATGGTAATTTTATGTTTAAATTTCTTGAAGAATCACTGTATCATCTTCCACAGAGGCTGCACCTGTTTACATCCCCAACAGGGTGCCAATCCCAACACAGTCTGGCCAACACATGTTATTTTCTGTCCAATACTTGGTATTTTCTATTTTGTTTTTTTTTTTAACAGCCATTCTAATGGGTATGAAGTGTCTTGAGATTTTAAAGTATGCTACCAAACTTTATTTTTTTGGGCTCCAAAATCACTGCAGATGGTGATTGCAACCATGAAATTAAAAGATGCTTACTCCTTGGAAGGAAAGTTATGACCAACCTAGATAGTGTATTAAAAAGCAGAGACATTGCTTTGCCAACAAAGGTCCATCTAGTCAAGGCTATGGTTTTTCCAGTGGTCATGTATGGATGTGAGAGTTGGACTGTGAAGAAAGCTGAGTGCTGAAAAATTGATGCTTTTGAACTGTGGTGTTGGAGAAGACTCTTGAGAGTCCCTTGGACTGCAAGGAGATCCAACCAGTCCATCCTAAAGGAGATCAGTCCTGGGTGTTCATTGGAAGGACTGATGCTGAAACTGAAACGACAATACTTTGGCCACCTCCTGCGAAGAGTTGACTCATTGGAAAAGACCCTGATGCTGGGAGGGATTGGAGGCAGGAGGAGAAAGGGACGACAGAGGATGAGATGTCTGGATGGCATCACCGACTCGATGAACTTGAGTTTGAGTAAACTCCGGGAGTTGGTGATTGACAGGGAGGCTTGACGTGCTGTGATTCATGAGGTCGCAAAGAGTCGGACATGACTGAGCGACTGAACTGAACCATCTAACGAGAATTGCCTTCTCCTATATAAACAAACTTACAATATTTTTATAACAATTGTGCAATTGAAGCTTTTGTCTCCATTCAAATTCAGAAATATATTATCTTTAGTAAAGGCTTATAAATTACTAAAAGGTTTGCATACTTCTTATCCTAATATTAATGCCAGATTTATATTACTATTTCAAAGGGAAATGTCAATATTTCTGAGGTCATTTCAGACAATGATGTGAGCCTATTTGTGTGATTTACATAAAATAGAATTTACACTTAGAGTCCTGAATAAATCAGAATTGCTATGTATACTATTCAAATACATCAAATTTATTTAGCTCTTAACTGTGTTTTGGTTATTTGTACCTGGCTTAAAAGAAAAATATTAATATTCCTAAATATGTCCAAAGCCTGATCTATTCAAGAGTCTATGGCGTAAAAATTGTTACCCATCTAACTTCCCCTCCCCATAGCCAGCCACCTCTACTTAATACAGAAGATTCAACTGAGACAATAGCGGCAATACTTTATAGCAGAAAATACTTCAGTAGGTCATCTGGTGCAGTTCACTTTAAAAAGGCAAGTCATAAACTCAACAATGAAAAAAAATGTTGTATTCTAAATAATAATCTCTGAAAACAAAAATTATTTTGTACTATATCAAAATATAGTATTCTAGTGTTTATTTCCTAACTTATTGTTGAGAAAAACATCACTTAACTTTGGTCAACTGTTTGGAACCCAGAGGACTCCCATTCTTACACTGTGGAGTTTGGGATCTTTTTTTTTTTCCTTAAGTTCTGTTTTGTTTTGGATTTTGACGATTTCCTTTCCTCAATGGATTTAAGGTTTTTCCCTAAAATTAATGTATACATAACCAAAAATATACAACAATATAAAGAATAACACAAAAATCAAGCAATCTCATTACCTAGAGAAAAATGACAGTTAACTCTTGGTGTACACATTTTCAGAATTTTTATGCACACATACAGATACAGGTAAATAAATTATATTTTCTATAAAAGTGATCATGCTACACTTTCATTTTTCAGTATTCTGATTCTAATCAATATTATGTCCTGGATATAGTTCCATGTCAGTACACACCATTTATATCTAAGGGCTATAATAATGTTCTAGCCAATTACTATTAAACAATGGCTAAACAGCGAGGCCTCAACTTCTGAATGTAAAATAGAGAAATGATCTATCCACTGGTGAAATGCATTCCTGTCAAATCTGCACTTGCTGATTAAGAATGATGGGCCTTAGGGTAAGGTAGTTAATTATTTTGTCCTAGACTAAATATGCAACTACAGTTGCCTCATACCTGTTAAAACAAATTATTCTTGAAGGATCTTAACAATCTATAAAGAATTAATAAAAGAACCTCCCCCCTCCTCAAAATTTTGTGATGCAGGAAAGCATCAATTCCTACTCAGCACCAAATACAGTTAATAATTATTCATAGTAACATAATTTTCTTTCCTTATTTCTTTCCCCTTGTTTTATTTTCCCTTTTCAAGATCTATCTATTCTCTCCAAACAATTACCTAAAGACCTACAGCAAAGAAATCTCTAAATTATATTTCTCTCCATTTGTTCTCTTCAGCAAAATAAAAAAGAAAAACTAAATACCTTTTAACACTCAGTTCAGTTCTTAGTCAACAAAAGCTAATGGTAAATTATTTTACCCAACATGAGTCTTTATTTTTTTTTCATTTATTTTTATTAGTTGGAGGTTAATTACTTAACAATATTGTAGTGGTTTTTGTAATACATTGACATGAATCAGCCATGGATTTACATGTATTCCCCATCCCAATCCCCCCTCCCATCTCCCTCTCTACCTGATCCCTCTGGGTCTTCCCAGTGCACCAGACCTGAGCACTTGTCTCATGCACCCAACCTGGGCTGGTGAATGAGATGGATGAAACTGGAGCCCATTATACAGAGTGAAGTAAGCCAGAAAGATAAAGACCATTACAGTATACTAACACATATATATGGAATTTAGAAAGATGGTAATGATAACCCTATATGCAAATCCAACATGAGTCTTTAAATGAAATAAAAATGCAAACGTATATTTCTTAAAAGAGACAACATTTCTAAACTCTTAGAAGCTGAAGTTTCATAGACAATGTATTCCATTAAGATTTGTTCACCACTGTTTGCTAAACAATGCAGCCTGTGCTACTCAAACATCCTCAATTTACTGAGTTCTTCATATTTTCCCAGGAAGTGATTCAAGGAAAGATGATTGCACTTTTAAGGGATAGAACTTTAAATAATTCTGCAATTTTTGTGTGATATTTCACTAAACCAATGAAAACATAGACACACACATGCATAAATACATGCATGCACTGCACACATGCATAAACACACACATGCACGCACTTACAGCAAAGATGTACTAGATGGTGTGTGCACTAACTGGCCTGCTTCTGCTAGCTCAATAGCATGTTTTCTTTCAAGCTTTTCATAAAGAAGCACAATGCTTGATCTGGACTGATCATATTCTCTGAGCAAAATCTTCTGCAGATACTTGCTGTTCAAATACTCCAATCTGTTCAAGAAGTAAATAAAATAAAAATTCCAGGAAATTAGTGCCATTTATTTCAGGAATTTTTATGCTATAGTTAGAAGGTCCCAGAACTGGTTCACCCACTGCCTATTTCATATGTAACTTGTTTAAATGGAAAATTTACTCTAAGGTGTAAAGAGAAGAAAAAAAAACATAAGAAATTTTAATTTCAAATGTCTTTATTAGGAAATTGCAGCTTTAGGATTATCCCACTATCATCAATCAAGCCAAGGGAAATACAGACTTATGAAGAAAAAATATTTACACCAAAGACAGAAGTACTGGCTATATAGGGTCTATATTTCAGAGAAGGCCACTGAAATATAGTTTATTTCAATGAATGAGAAAAGGACTGGAACACCAGTGTTAACTATTTGCTTAAGGAACCTGATTTTAAACTCACACAGTAAACTCACAAAATGAAAAATAAACCATGTGAAACTACAGTTTCACAACACTTGAGTGAAAATACCAGCTAAATATAGATTTATAGGCAATAAGTTCACATTAAAAAAAAATTCACCACAATCTTGAATAGTTCCCTGAGGTCTATTTCTTTTTTAAATGTTTACATACTTTAAAGTCACTTTCTGATGCTCCAGGAGTTTAAAGCCACCTTGACTCTAGGCTCAAGCCGTCAACATGAAATTTGCTCAGGAAGAGAGTCAATATCAGAAAAACAAAACTTTACAAAGTTAAATAGCAATTTTTGCCAATGAAAAAATTGGACCCAGAAATTTATGGGGCATGGTAGAGATTCTACTTTAGAGGAAGAGGATATTTGTATACAACAGGTGAGAGCAAAGGGAGAAGGAAAGGAGATGACCCAAATCTGTGTAAGTATAAAGTCTTCGAAGTGTGTGTGTAGCTCTTCTACCAACAAAAGTCACTGCATAAAACCACATGGAACATACTTAAGCAGAGAGCCAGGTAATTAGCTCAAATTGTTTATTGTAAAAAAAAAAAAAAAAGTGCTAGGCTGTTTGCATTATTAGAAAGGGCAAGACAGTAAGTGTAGGGGCTTCCCTAGTGGCTCATATGGTAAAGAATCTACTTCCAGTGCAGGAGATCCATATTTGATCCCTGGGTCAGGAAGATACCCTGGAAAAGGGAATGGCAATCCACTCCAGTATTCTTGCCTGGAGAATTCCCATGAACAGAGGAGCTTGGTGGGCTACAGTCTATTGGGTCACAAGGAGTCAGACATGACTGAGGGACTAACACACACAAACATGTCCCAATCATGGTTTATCATGGTCTACATCCCTTCTCTATGATCAAAAGCATGCATCCAAATCAAACATGGAAAAAAAAATGATTTTTGTTAGATCCTTTGCATTTACAAGAAGGGTAAATGAATATTTCCTTATCAGAGTTTAAAATTAACTTTCTTTGAGGATGAACACTAGTAAAATTTCTCTTGGTTCTCTGATCTTAACTTCACCATGGAAGCCATCTCTCCTGTAATGTGGCATAAAAGGATATTGACAAAGTATCGACCCTACTGCTTGTGCCAAGTGTTTGCTGCTAAAGCCGTATTTGTTTTTTTACACAGCTCCTGCAAGGAATCTAGGCTGAAGCAGCAAATTTTAATATGTGTTGCTACCAGGGTACTTATGAATAGGTCTTAATTTAGAATAGTTTAAATATTTGGATTTAAAATCTCAGACTAGATTTAATATCAGCATTAAAAGTATTCCTTTTATAATTCACTCAGTCATTCACTTCTTTATTTAAAAATATTTATCAGGTACCTATTATGTAGGGTTTCCCAGGTGGCGCTAGAAGTAAAAAACCTGCCTGCTAATGAAGGAGACATAAGAGACATGGGCTCGACCTGTGGGTCAGTAAGATACCCTGGAGGAGGGCACAGCAGCCCACTCCAGTATTCTTTCCTGAAGAATCTCATGGACAGAGGAGCCTGGCGGGCTACAGTCTATAGGGTCGCAAAGAGTTGGATAGGAATGAAGTGACTTAGCATGCACACATGCACACCTATTATGTAGAAGGAACTTTTCTAAGTGCTACAGTTACATAACTTAACAATGCAAACAAGGTCTCTGTCCTTTTGCCACTTATATTTTAGTTGGAGAGAAACTTATAAGAATGATATATTTTATATGAATTATATTTTTAAATTAAAATAAAATATCATTTAATAAATAAAAAACATTAAAATATCAGATAATTACAGTACATTGATATAATACAGAATGAATATTAAGGGAATAACTCTTTGAGGAAATGAAATTTTAGCCAAGGCTTAAATGACATGAAGGTACTAGGCATGCAAAAATCAAGTAAAAGAGAATTTCAGGCAACAGGAACATTACATAAAGGCTTTAAGGTAACAATGTGCTGAACTTACTGTGTTAGTAAAGACATGACTACAGTATGGTATATGGCAGAGAGAACAGAAAGAGATGTGGAAGGAAGCTAACAGTAGTTAGAATTGTAAACTGACGTATAAAAAAGTTTGGATACGTTTTAAGTGACAAAATATTAGAGACTTCATTTAGGATAGTAACATGATTTGAAGTAAAATCACTTTCCCTGGAACTGTGCATAATACCCCCCACCCCCACCCCAGGAAGGTCTGAGAATTTTATGACACACTATTTAGTTTTAAGGTCCGGACTTAGGGTTGGTCATATCCTTCATGATAAGAAAAAGAAAGATCTTTGTTTCTTTAGCTGTTATCATTTTTTAAACATGTGAATGAGTAAATCTCAACTATTCCTAACAGAAACATACAGAAAGATACACAGGCTCATTTCCATTTTTCTATGCATGTACACAAGCATATTTTTGGCAAATCCTCACTTGTCTTTCCAGTAATATTGTCCCCAGTGTCCTGATATATCTTCTATGCCAGCCAGCAAATGATCAAAGAACTGAAATAAAACAAAACATATGTCTAAGTATATAGTATACATGAGGAACTTGGTTAGTTAATGCTTAAGGATCTCCTAAAACCATCTTCAAAGTTGTTGATTTCATCTGAGTTGCTTGTTTTTTTTAATCCTAAACTCTTTTCAGGGTAAGCATAAAAAAGAACATCTATATTTATAAATGTGAATGTTTGCAATAATTCTAGCATAAGCATTAGACAGTCTCCATTTAAAAATGAAAATGCACATATTAATCAGTATCATATGATAAATTCATTCAATTACCAAAGTCTAGGCCTGGTAAAGTGAAAGAAATAAAAGATGTAAAAGGCATAATTCTTGCTTCTGAAAGATGTAGAACCGAACTGGAGAGGCAAGATCAAAGCACATACATGATAATTCAATTTAAACCTGGCATGTGTATATGTATAAATGCAGCAAGAAAAGGAATATTTAGGAAAGAAATAGAAAAAGGTGAATTTAGAGAAGGCTTATATGAAACTGTGCAGTGTGAGCTTGCCCTAGAAGAAATGGGGTTATATACGGAAAAAATAAATCATTCTTGTAATGGGAACATCATGAGTAACATACATGGGAGAAAATAAGGAACTTTATAAGAGATTTATGAAAAAAGAACGTTGGATAGATGCACATCAAGGGTGGGGAAAGAAAGCAGTTAACAAAGGATTTTAAGTGCTAAGATTAAAAGTTTAATTTGACATGACATCACAAAAAATAAACTGAATATATTTATAAAGAAATAATAAACCCAATTTGAGTAATATTATATTGATACAAAATATATTCATGAACTTTTCAAAAATGGCAGTGCCATGAAAAGTAACAAAATGTTGAAAAACAGTGTTAGATTAAAGGTAACTGAAAGGATATGACAACTAAATGCAATGTGTGACCAAAAATTTAGAGAAGAGCTAACACATATCTTACTCAAACTCTTCCAGAAAATTGCAGAAGATGGTAAACTTCCAAACTCATTCTATGAGGCCACCATCACCCTAATTCCAAAACCAGACAAAGATGCCACAAAAAAAGAAAACTACAGGCCAATATCACTGATGAACATAGATGCAAAAATCCTTAACAAAATTCTAGCAAACAGAATCCAACAACATATTAAAACAATCATACACCATGACCAAGTGGGCTTTATCCCAGGAATGCAAGGATTCTTTAATATTCGCAAATCAATCAATGTAATACACCACATTAACAAATTGAAAGATAAAAACCATATGATTATCTCAATAGATGCAGAGAAAGCCTTTGACAAAATTCAACACCCATTTATGATTAAAACTCTGCAGAAAGCAGGAATAGAAGGAACATACCTCAACATAATAAAAGCTATATATGACAAACCCACAGCAAGCATTACCCTCAATGGTGAAAAATTGAAAGCATTTCCCCTGAAATCAGGAATAAGACAAGGGTGCCCACTCTCACCACTACTATTCAACATAGTGTTGGAAGTGTTGGCCACAGCAATCAGAGCAGAAAAAGAAGTAAAATGAATCTAGATAGGAAAAGAAGTGAAACTCTCACTGTTTTCAGATGACATGATCCTCTACATAGAAAACCCTAAAGACTCTACCAGAAAATTACTAGAGCTAATCAATGAATATAGTAAAGTTGCAGGATATAAAATTAACACACAGAAATCCCTTGCATTCCTATACACTAACAAGGAGAAAACAGAAAGAGAAATTAAGGAAACAATACCATTCACCATTGCAACAAAAAGAATAAAATACTTAGGAGTATATCTACCTAAAGAAACAAAAGACCTATACATAGAAAACTATAAAACACTGATGAGAGAAATCAAAGAGGACACAAATAGATGGAGAAATATGCCGTGTTCATGGATTGGAAGAATCAATACTGTGAAAATGTGAATCTATAGATTCAATGCAATCCCTATCAAGCTACCAACGGTATTCTTCACAGAACTAGAACAAATAATTTCACAATTTGTATGGAAATACAAAAAACCTCGAATAGCCAAAATAATCTTGAGAAAGAAGAATGGAAATGGAGGAATCAACCTGCCTGACTTCAGGCTATACTACAAAGCCACAGTCATCAAGACAGTATGGTCCTGGCACAAAGACAGAAATATAGATCAATGGAACAGAATAGAAAGCCCAGAGATAAATCCATGAACCAATGGACACCTTATCTTCAACAAAGGAGGCAAGGATATACAGTAGAAAAAAGACAACCTCTTTAACAAGTGGTGCTGGGAAAACTGGTCAACCACTTGTAAAATAATGGAACTAGAACACTTTTGGACACCATACACAACAATAAACTCAAAATGGATTAAAGATCTAAATGTAAGACCAGAAAGTATAAAACTCCTAGAGGAGAACATAGGCAAAACACTCTCCGACATAAACCACAGCAAGATCCTCTATGAACCACCTCCCAGAATATTGGAAATAAAAGCAAAAATAAACAAATGGGACCTAATGAAACTTAAATTCTTTTGCACAACAATGGAAACTATAAGCAAGGTGAAAAGACAGCCCTCAGATTGGGAGAAAATAATAGCAAATGAAGAAACAGACAAAGGATTAATCTCAAAAATATACAAGCAACTCCTGAAGCTCAATTTCAGAAAAATAAATGACCCAATCAAAAAATGGGCCAAAGAACTAAACAGACATTTCTTCAAAGAAGACATACAGATGGCTAACAAACACATGAAAAGATGCTCAACATCACTCATTATCAGAGAAATGCAAATCAAAACCACAATGAGGTACCATTACATGACAGACAGGATGGCTACTATCCAAAAGTCTACAAGCAATAAATGCTGGAGAGGGTGTGGAGAAAAGGGAACCCTCTTACACTGTTGGTGGGAATGCAAACTAGTACAGCCGCTATGGAGAACAGTGTGGAGATTTCTTAAAAAACTGGAAATAGAACTGCCATATGACCCAGCAATCCCACTTCCGGGCATACACACTGAGGAAACCAGATCTGAAAGAGACACGTGCACCCCAATGTTCATCGCAGCACTGTTTATAATAGCCAGGACATGGAAGCAACCTAGATGCCCATTAGCAGACGAATGGATAAGGAAGTGGTGGTACATATACACCATGGAATATTACTCAGCCATTAAAAAGAATTCATTTGAATCAGTTCTAATCAGATGGATGAAACTGGAGCCTATTATACAGAGTGAAGTAAGCCAGAAAGATAAAGAACATTACAGCATACTAACACATACATATGGAATTTAGAAAAATAGTAACGATAACCCTATATGCAAAACAGAAAGAGAGACACAGATGTGCAGAACAGACTTTTGGACTCTGTGGGAGAAAGCAAGGGTGGGATGTTTCGAGAGAACAGCATTGAAACATGTATATTATCTATGGTGAAACAGATCTCCAGCCCAGGTTGGATGCATGAGACAAGTGCTCGGGCCTGGTGCACTGGGAAGACCCAGAGGGATCGGGTGGAGAGGGAGGTGGGAGGGGGGATCAGGATGGGGAATACATGTAACTCCATGGCTGATTCATGTCAATGTATGACAAAACCCACTACAATATTGTAAAACAATTATCCTCCAACTAATAAAAATAAATGAAAAAATAATAATAATTAAATAAATGCAACTTGTGATCCTAGATGAGGAGAAAAATACTATTGTCCCAAAATATTGGAACATTTGGAAAAAATTTGAATACATAATTAAATTAGATAACACTATTGTTAACCTTTCTGAATTTGATTAACAGTTGTGATTTTGTACTAGAATGTCCTTTTACTTAAAAATATAATGCATGCTGAAGCATTTAGAAGTGAATAGTCAGGATGTCTGCAACCTAGTTTCAAATCATTCAGCAAATGACAGTAATAATATATACCAATATAGAGTGGTAAAACTAATGTGGCAAATGTAACAGAGAGTCAAGGTAAAGGGTATATATGTATTCATTGAATTATGTTTGAAATCTGTACACTTGACATCTTTAAAATAAAAAGTTGGAAAAGGAAATAGAATTTGACTTGGTCCTATAAATTGGCTATATTATGTTTTATCAATATAATATATATTATGCAATCATTAAAACTCATCCATATGGTAGGAATAACACAGGAAAAATATGATTTTCCCTATAATAAAATTATCAACATATGCTTATTTTACAACTTGGGCAATTAGCTAATAAAATTTGAAAGAAGAATGTAATCAGTTGAGCTAATCATGTTTATCTGTACACATTCTTAGGCACATGCACGCTTGCTAAGTCGCTTTAGTCTTGTCCAACTCTTTGCAACCCTATAGACCATAGCCCATCAGGCTCCTCTGTCCATTGGATTCTCCCAGCAAGAATACTGTAGTGGCTTGTCATTCCCTTCTCCAGGGAATCTTCCCACCCCAGGGATTGAACCCATGTCTCTTATGTCTTCTGCACTGGCAAGTGGGTTCTTTACCACTAGGGCCACTGGGAAGCCCTCTTAGGCACATAATTATTAATAAAATAAGTATTTTACATATGAAAGTCATTATATGTGCAGAAAATGTATCCCAGAAAATTATGGTCTGTTCCATATTGAAGTTAGAGGTAAGGTGGACAAACCAGCCCTTCCCTTTGACTAAAATTCCCAAAATGTTTCCATATTAATAAAAATAAGAATATCTTGATAGCATTCTTAACATTCTCTATATTTCTATATTCCTATTGCTACATTCTATAAAAGCCCACCAAAGATAAGCAAATAACAATTCTATTTCTATAGGAAGACAAAACCAAGTGACAGAGTTCACATCTTTAAATTTCTCTGATCTTCTCCTTACTTCTAATGTAGAAATAAGGCATTTTTGTCTAAACTCTGGGTAATTTTGAAACTCTGTGTCAAAGAGTATATTTTGCAATTTGCATATGGAAATTTTTAACTTTCTCAATCCTTGGTTGTATATTAAAAACTCCACCAAAGGCTAAAATATCCCAAGAAAAATTTCCCAACTACATAAAGATTACAAGGTCAGTTTGTAAGCAATTGCTTTACAATACCAAACAAAAAATCAATTCAGCTACTGGATAATTTAGTCTAGTATTAAGAATTAATATGTTAAAACCAAAACACTTATAATCATAATTTACAGTAAAAAAATCTTAATTCATAGGTTATTCAACCTGGATGGGCCTTCAGAGATCATGTAAACAGCCATTCAAATTTACTGATTAGGAAACCAAGTGCACAAAAATGTTAAAAGACTTTCCTAAGATAATGTGGGAAGCCAGATAGTAACAGAGTGAAAGGTTGCTGCTGCAAGCCTTGTGTTACATCAGGATTCATGATCTCCAGAGGAGAGGATTTCTATTGGGGGTCAGAGATGAGGCTTGACTACTTGGAGCTATTCGTGCAGCAAAGTTTTATTAAAGCATAACAGAGATAGGGAAAGATTTTGACATAGAGATCAGAAAGGAACAGAAAGAGTGCCCCATTGCTAGTTTTTAGCAAGGTGTTTTATGGCTGTTAGAAAGCTATTAATCAGATAAGAGAGATGCCTCAAGGCTGAGGGAGTTTCACCAGGCCCCTTTCCCACAATATGCATTTTTGAGATAGGATGGTACCATGTCATCCCGTGGCCATAAAACAAGTGACATGAATACTGGTTTGTTGAGCCATTATCAGCCCAAGGTTTGAGAAAAGAAAAGGTCTTAGGCGGAACCATTTTGAAGAAAGGCAGATTCCAAAGCTGATGCTTAGTTTCATTAACATAGCTTAAGAAAAACATTTCCATAAGAAAAATACATTGGTTAGCTCAAGGCAGAACCGGGTGTCTTCAACACAGAATTAAAAGAAGCATCTTTTAATTTTGTGTATAGAAGGAAAAAAAAAATGTCTGCCACTGGGCTTCCCTGGTGGCTCAGCTGGTAAAGAATCCCGCCTGCAATGCGGGAAACCTTGGTTGGGAGGATCTCCTGGAGAAGGGAACAGGCTACCCACTCCAGTGTTCTGGGCTGGAGAATTCCATGAACTGTATAGGTTATGGGGTCACAAAGAGTTGGACATGACTGAGCGACTTTCACTTTCACTTGCAGTTTATTTCCTCCTGCTACTTGGGGATCTCTAGCTTTCCTACCTGTTACCCTCTCAAGAGCAAATGCTAACATTCAGACTTTAATTGATCTTATCACTTACTAAAAGAACTGATTGATTGATTTTCAAATTACAGATTGTTACAATATAGCAAATGAGTACATGCATGTGTGCTCAGTCGCCTCAGTCGTGTCTGACTCCTTGCAACCCTATGGACTGCAGCCCACCAGGCTTCTCAGTCCATGGAATTCTCCAGGCAAGAATACTGGAGTAAGTTGTCATGCCCTCCTCCAGGGGAATTTCCCAACCCAGGGATTGAACACACATCTTCTGCATCTCCTGCATTGCAGGCAGATTCTTTACCCATTGAGCCACCTAGGAAGCCCAATATAACAAATACCTATTCAGAAAATCACAACTCCTTTTATTAGAGAAATTCAAGTATAAGAAGATCTAACACGTAAAGATCTAATATGCAAGGGTTAGTTCCAATCAACAAGATGGCATACATGATATATAGACATCTTACCCGAATGAGAATTTGTTCACTCACAGTTGGAGAGGTCTCTCCTCTTTTTGTCACATCTAATAAGTCAACAAGAGGACGAATAGTCATTCCCTACAAAATGAAAAACAAAAAACTGAATTTCTTTCATATGAAATTAGTGCTTGAATGTTTCCCTGGTGTGTCTCTGTGTGTGTCTATGTGTGGGTGCATATGCACATGTGTCTTAATCTGCCCATGATAAAAATTTAGAACATTTTCTTAAAATTCAGATGGATCATTGGTCTAACACTAGAGGGAAGTGCTGTGATTTTCCCTCATAAAGATCAATCAGGAATATATATTGTGGACAAAAATGTGGGTCATTAAAAAAAAAACTGAAAAAAAATCTACCACTATATTTCAAAATCAGAAAGTACTTAAATCACAGAGCCAAAATGCTGCAAGAGATTTTCATTTCAATTATTGACAAATACCTCAGATATATACTTCTGTCTTTATTATTCATCATCCCTGGATAAGAGAATGGCAAAGGAGCTCAGTGGGTCATGGAGTCACAAAAAGTCAGACATAACTGAGTAAATAAACACACAATGAGAATAAGCTTGCAAAAGAGACAGAGAAAGAGAAACCAGAGAAGTAAGAGGAGAATCAGAAAGTCAGTTGTCACAAAACACAAAAAAGAATATTTCAAGAATGTGGGAGTTTGACTCGTGGATTCCCTGGGGAAGCTCAAGTGAAATGAGAATGACAAATGACTATTAGTAACCTTAATAAAAAAGATGGGAGAAACAAAGTTTTATGTGGTCAAGAGAGAACATTACTTTAGTGTAGCTGTAGTGTGTTTTAAATAGGAATTGCTTGAGCCTGTTTAAAGTTGATGGGAAGAATCTAGTTGAGAACAGTGTAAATATACATCAGAGAAAATAAATGATTGAAAACACAAGGCAAAAAAGGAATAGATTACAGGGGATAGCTTGAGATAGGAGACCCCCAGCTCTGTTATAAGAAAAAGAAAGAAGAGGTTAGGAACAGATACAGTTATGTTGGGAAGTTAAGGGCGCTTCTGTGGATGACTACTATAAGCCAAGTTGCTCTGTTCAGAGTTCTCTTTACTTAGTTTTGCTTTGTCTTTTTAAACCAAGTATGGTTGAATGCAAAGTAAGAAGAGAAGATGAGATTTGCCCTGGCATCTACATTTGGAAACAAGGACTTTAAGAAAGAGTTATGAACTGAAGTAAGAAATATGAAGTGGAATATGGAAAAACCCGGCTTGAAATAAACAACAAAATCTACTGCTTTCAAATGAACTTCCACACTACCTAGTCATTTTCAAAATACTTTGTAAAAGCATTCCCATGAGGTTTCTATTTTTACTTTATTTCAAAAATGTGGAAAGAAGCAGGTAATAATTTTCATTAATGTTAAGGTTGAAACTTAAAGGAATCTCAGGGGTGTCCTAGTTTTTCATCAACTCGTCAGCACTTCTGAATGACAAAAATGCCTTACCGTGGCCCTGACTGCTTTAACACACCAAATGAACATGCCACCCCAAAAGCTTCCTCTCCAATTTGGAGCTATGCAATTTTTTGTAAATGCATCTGAATTGCCCAAAGTCAGGTGATCATCTTATTCACATGGTTTTCATAAATAATTGTATGTAATTCCTGCTTTTTAGATGATATTTCAGTTATGCAATTCCACTAAATTCATTCTGACATTTAAAAAATCACCATACAGTGCTTTCATGGGATATAACTACATCCGTTAACACTATTTATCACAGACAAAAAGCCTCCTACCATGATCTGTCTCACGACCTGTCTTTGAAAGGTTGACTCCATGTTTGCATTTTTAAACCCTTTTACATGACTCTCTATCTTCATTTAACTTATTTCATTCTATTCAGTCTACCATGGATAGGTCAATATTAATGCTTTTAAAATAAACGTGTCAAACCAACCTGACTCAGTGACATCTCCTCTTATAAGCCATTTTACGTATTTTGTACTATTATACTCTGGTCTTTTAAAGATGTAGAATAGTTGAGAGACAAAATTTTGTCCTTTATGTTTAAATCTCTGTAGTAAATAATATATGGTTAAATGAAGCTTGAGTAACTCAATAAAAATCATGGTTTAAAAAATGGTCTTGATTTCAAACCTCTGCTACAAATGTTCATAATGTATATTCATATGTCAAATTAACTTTTATTTACTATTTATTCATTTATTTCCTCACTTCAGATATTTATTGCTCATTTCATTGGAGCCACACTAGTAGACTGAGTATATAGGGGTGAATAATTCATATTTATTTCCTGCATTCATGGAATTCACTTTAGCAAGGGGACAGACATCACCCAAGTGGAGAAGAGAATGAATAAAAGATAGATTATCATTGTTGTATTTTGGTTGCTAAGTTGTGTCCAACTCTTTTGCGACCCCATAGACAGTATCCAACCAAATTCCTCTGCCCATTGGATTTCGCAGGCAAGACTGCTGAATGGCTTGCCATTTCCTTCCCCAGAGGATCTTCCCAACCCAGAAATCAAACTCACATCTCCTTCATTGGCAGATGGATTCTTTACCACTGAGCCCGTTGGAGAAGGAAATGGCAATCCACTCCAGTATTCTTGCCTGGGAAATTCCATTGACAGAGGAGCCTGGCAAGCTACAGTCCATGGAGTGGAAAGAGTTGAACACAACTTAGTGACAAAAAAAAAAAAAAAAATAGAAGATAGAAATACTGATATGTATTATCAGTTCAGTTCAGCTCAGTCGCTCAGTCGTGTCCAACTCTTTGTGACCCCATGAATCGCAGCACGCCAGGCCTCCCTGTCCATCACAAACTCCTGGAGTTTACTCAAACTCATGTCCATCGAGTCAGTGATGCCATCTAGTTATCTCATCGTCTGTCATCCCCTTCTCCTCCTGCCCCCAATCCCTCCCAGCATCAGGGTCTTTTCCAATGAGTCAACTCTTCTCAGGAGGTGGCCAAAGTATTGGAGTTTCAGCTTCAACATCAGTCCTTCCAATGAACACCCAGGACTGATCTCCTTCATGATGGACTGGTTGGATCTCCTTGCAGTCCCAGGGACTCTCAAGAGTCTTCTCTAACACCACAGTTCAAAAGGATCAATTGCAGTCCAAGGGACTCTCAAGAGTCTTCTCCAACACCACAGTTCAAAAGAATCAATTTCTAAGCACTCAGCTTTCTTCACAGTCCAACTCTCACATCTATACATGACCACTGGAAAAACCATACCCTTGACTAGATGGATCTTTGTTAGCAAAGTAATGTCTCTGCTTTTTTAATATGCTATCTAAGTTAGTCATAACTTTCCTCCCAAGGAGTAACCGTCTTTTAATTTCATGGCTACAATCACCATCTGCAGTGATTTTGGAGCCCAAAAAAAATGAAGTCTGACACTGTTTTCACTGTTTCCTCATCTATTTCCCATGAAGTGATGGGACCAGATTCAATGAGCTTAGTTTTCTGAATGTTGAGCTTTAAGCCAACTTTTTCACTCTCCTCCTTCACTATCATCAAGAGGCTTTTTAGTTCCTCTTCACTTTCTGCCATAAGCATGATGTCATCTGCATATATGAGGTTATTGATATTTCTCCCGGGAATCTTGATTCCAGCTTATGCTTCTTACATCCCAGTGTTTCTCATGATGTACTCTGCATATAAGTTAAACAATCAGGGTGACAATATACAGCCTTGACGTACTCCTTTTCCTATTTGGAACCAGTGTTTTGTTCCATGTCCAGTTTTAACTCTTCCTTCTTTACCTGCATATAGGTTTCTCAATAGGCAGGTCAGGTGGTCTGGTATGCCCATCTCTTTAAGAATTTTCCACAGTTTATTGTGATCCACACAGTCAAAGGCTTTGGCATAGTCAATAAAGCAGAAATAGATGTATTTCTGGAACTCTCTTGCTTTTTCAATGATCCAGTGGATGTTGGCAATTTGATCTCTGGTTCCTCCGCCTTTTCTAAAACCAGTTTCAACATCTGGATGTTCAAAGTTCACGTATTGCTGAAGCCTGGCATGGGGAATTTTGAGCATTACTTTACTGGCGTGTGAGATGAGTGCAATTGTGCGGTTGTTTGAGCATTAGTTGGCATTGCCTTTCTTTGGGATCGGAATGAAAACTGACCTTTTCCAGTCCTGTGGCCACTGCTGAGTTTTCCAAATTTGCTGGCATATTGAGTACAGCACTTTCACAGCATCATCTTTCAGGATTTGAAATAGCTCAACTGGAATTCCATCATATCCACTAGCTTTGTTTGTAGTGATGCTTCCTAAAGCCCACTTGATTTCACATTCCAGGATGTCTGGCTCTAGGTGAGTGATCACACTATTGTGATTATCTGGGTCATGAAGATATTTTTTGTATAGTTCATCTGTGTTATCTTGCCACCTCTTCTTAAAATCTTCTGCTTCTGTTAGGTCCATAACTTTTTTGTCCTTTATTGAACCCATATTTACATGAAATGTTCCCTTGGTATCTCTAATTTTCTTGAAGAGATCTCTAGTCTTTCCATTCTCTTGTTTTCCGCTATTTCTTTGCATTGATCACTGAGGAAGGCTTTCTTATCTCTCCCGGCTATTCTTTGGAACTCTGCATTCAAATGAGAATATCTTTCCCTTTCTCCTTTTCTTTTCATTTCTCTTCTTTTCACAGCTATTTGTAAGGCCTCCTCAGACAACCATTTTGCCTTTTTGCATTTATTTTCCATGGGGATGGTCTTGATCCCTGTCTCCTGTACAATGTCACGAACCTCCATCCATAGTTCATCAGACACTCTGTCAAATCTAGTCCCTTAAATATATTTCTCACTTCCATGTGTAGTTATAAGGGATTTGATTTAAGTCATACCTAAATGGTCTAGTAGTTTTCCCTACTTTCTTCAATTTCAGTCTGAATTTGGCAATAAGGAGTTCATGATTAGAGCCACAGTCTTGTTTTTGCTGACTCTATAGAGCTTCTCCATCTTTGGCTGCAAAGAATATAATCAATCTGATTTCGGTGTTAACCATTTGGTGATGTCCATGTGTAGAGTCTTCTCTTGTGTTGTTGTAAGAGGGTGTTTGCTATGACCAGTGCATTCTCTTGGCAAAACTCTATTAACCTTTGCCCTGCTTCATTCCATACTCCAAGGCCAAATGTGCCTGTTACTTCAGGTGTTTTGACTTCCTATTTTTGCATTCCAGTCCCCTGTAATGAAAAGGACATCTTTTTGGGGTGTTAGTTCTAAAAGGTCTTGGAGGTCTTCATAGAACCATTCAACTTCAGCTTCTTCAGCATTACTGGTTGGGGCATAGGCTTGGGTTACCGTGATATTGAATGGTTTGCCTTGGAAATGAACAGAGATCATTCTGTCATATTTGAGATTGCAACCAAGTACTGCATTTCGGACTCTTTTGTTGACCAAGATGGCTACTCCACTTCTTCTAAGGAATTCCTGCCCACGATAGTAGATATAATGGTCATCTGAGTTAAATTCACCCATTCCAGTCCATTTTAGTTCGCTGATTCCTGGAATATTGACATTCACTCTTGCCATCTCCTGTTTGACCATTTCCAATTTGCCTTGATTCATGGACCTGACATTCTAGGTTCCTATGCAATATTCTCTTTACAGCATTGGACCTTGCTTCTATCACCAGTCACATCCACAACTGAGTACTCTTTTGCTTTGGCTCCATCCCTTCATTCTTTCTGGAGTTATTTCTCCACTGATCTCCAGTAGCATATTTGTCACCTACTGACCTGGGGAGTTCCTCTTTCAGTATCCTATCATTTTGCCTTTTCCTACTATTCATGGGGTTCTCAAGGCAACAATACTGAAGTGCTTTGCCATTCCCTTCTCCAGTGGACCACATTCTTTCAGACCTCTTCACCATGACCTGTCCGTCTTGGGTGGCCCCACAGGGCATGGCTTAGTTTCACTGAGTTAGACAAGACTGTGGTCCGTGTGATCAGATTGGTTAGTTTTCTGGGATTATGGTTTTAGTGTGTCTGCCCTTTGATGCCCTCTCACAACACCTACCATCTTACTTGGGTTTCTCTTACCTTGGAAATCCTATGAAAGTATTCAAAACTATAAGCCCAAAATGGAGACATTTATACTAAGCCCCACACCATCAAACCAAGGCTTAATTTAATTAGTTTCTTCTCTCCCAGAAATGAAATCAAACACACTTACATAGAGTGGCCTGGGAATTCTTCTCTGAGGAGGCTGTACATAGTTGAAGATTAAAGGATAAAAGGAAGATGGACATGCAAGGAACTTAGGAGATAGTGTTTTAGGGAGAGTGAATGACGTGTTGGAAAAAGCTCAACTTGAGAAAAAGTTTGTCAAGTTTGATGCAGTTCAGGAGGCTTAAATCACAGGGAACAAGATGGAGAATGGCCACAAAACATGGGACTTCAAAGGTAGATATGAGCCATATTTGTTAGAGAGAACTTATAGTCATGCTAAGTGTTTTGGAATTTATTAAAAGTTAAAAAAGAACCAATAAAAGAATTTTGGAAGGTATGTAATATAATTTGTGTTTTAAAAATATTGCTTTTGATTCTGTGGGGATAATAGATTGAAAGAGGAAAGGAAAATGGAAAATTTTAAGGCAGTTCTGGAAACGTGATGGCAACTTGGACTAAGATGATGGCAATGGTAATAGAGAATAGCACAGAGATTCCACAAGAAGATAGATATGAGAATACTCATGAAAATACCATTTTTAAAATTAAAAAAGAAAACCTTTATCAACTGAAAGGAAAATTAATAAATTTGTATATATTCATAAAATGTAGTATTGTAGAGCACTGAAAATTAATGAGCTACAGCTACTTACAACTATATAAATAAATATTAGTAATAAAATGTTAATAGACAAAAAAATTCTAGAAGGCTATATGCATAACATGGTTGGATGAGATGGAGAGAATATGAGATGATTGGATGACATCACCAACATGATGGGCATGAGCTTGAATAGGCTCCGGGAGCTGGTGATGGACAGGGAAGCCTGGCATGCCACAGTCCGTGGGGTTTCAAAGAGTCAGACATGACTGAGCTGAACTGAACTGAACATGCAAAACATACATATACACACCCCCATATAGAGACTTTTTATAAAGTTAAAAAATAATTTAAACTGATAACTATATTATTTGTGTGTGTGCCTATGTGTATAATATGTGATTTCAAAAAGCATTTTTTTAAAAAACAGGAGAATAATAAATTATTTAATTCAGGATATCAGCCACCTGTAAAGAGAGAGAGAGAGATGAAAGAAAATAGGATAGTGCATTGCATGGATTATTATTAACTTTATCAGGTTTAGTGTTGGGCTCACAGCTGTTAGAAGTATTGAGTGATTGAATGAATGAATAAATGAATGCTAAGAGTTGGACACAACTGAGTGACTAACACTTTCACTTTCTTTCAATAGGCTTCCCAGGTGGCTCAGACCATAAAGAATCCACCTGCAATGCAGGAGACCCTGATTCAATCCGTGGGTTGGGAAGTTCCCCTGAAGAAGGAAATGGCAACCCACTCCAGTATTCTTGCCTGAAGAATTCCATGGACATAGGAGTCTGGCAGGCTACAGTCCACGGGGTCACAAAGAGTCAGATATGACTGAGCAACTAACACTTCCTCTTTCTTTCATTGGGTCAATGATTCAAATTGGTGTCGGTGTCATGAATCAAAATATATTATTAATACAACTTTCTATATCTAGACATATTTTAAAATCAAGTACATATATTAAAGATATATTTTGGAATTGGAAACCACAGGGTTTGATGTGAGGGATAAGTAAAAGGAAATAATCAAATATGTATTCTACATTTCTGTAGAGTGTCTTTGTAAATGGGCAGATGTCAGTGTCATTTACTAAGATAGAAGAAAAAAAGATAAGGATCAGATCTATCCTCTGTAGACATATTGGCTGTGTGAACAAAAAATAAATACTATCTGCCATTCCCATAAAAAGTGAATGTTTCCTGCCATCACCCATTGCAGCCATCCTCAAAGTTATACCCTTAGGGGAATTCAGAATGGAGAAAAACAGGACACTGCCCCTGGAAAGTTAAGATGCATATCTAAGGAATAATTTCAATGCACTCATTCTCTTGCATCTTCCCATATATAGAAAAACACTGAAATCATTAACTTGAGATGTTTGGTTTTTGTAATTAGCAATGTTTTGATGTTTGACAACATGCTTTTTTTTTCTTCCCCTACAAAAACTCCTATATATCCTGGCTCCTCTCTTACCATTTTTTAACACTTTCTCATAGGTAACTGAGAGGCTGTTTCCCAGGCTATAGTCCTCAGTGAGCTCTCTGAATAAAACATAACTCACAATTTTTAGGCTTTTTTTTCCCACAGTTCACAACTGTGATCTTCTTGTGAGACATCCAAGTGGAAGTATGATGTAATAGTTGAATATAAATATCTAGACCTCAGAGTAGATAGCTGAGCTGGAGGCAAACATTTAGAAGTCATCAGAGTTTATATTGTACTTGAAGCCATGAAAATGGATATAAACATCTAATGAAAAAGTATTGTGAGAATTGAATGTCCATGACCTAATACTGGAGAACTCTCATATTTAGAGACCCAACAGAAAAGGATCATCCAGCAAATTCCCAGAAAGACAGAAACACTAGGAGGGTATGATGCTAAGAAAAGCAAAAAAGAAAGCATTTCAAGAAAGAAGTAGTAAACTGTTTGAAACTCTGCTGACAAGTTTTATAATGTTAGGACAAAAGAATTGTCCTAACTTGGGATTTTGGAGGTCTCCTGCATTGCAGGCAGATTCTTCACTATCTGAATTACCAGGGAAGCCCTTTCGGAAGCCAGCAGAGACCTTTTGGCAAGAATAATTTTGGTGGAACAGTGAGGGCAGAATCCAAATTGTAGTTAAGTGGAACTGAAAAACTGACACAATATGTGAAGATAACTTCTGTGTTCAGTCATAGTGATAATAACAATATAATCTTATAAATACAAAGTCTTTTAAACTTATATTATTATTTAATCTTTATAACAAAACAACCCTAAAAGATAAGTCCTGTATCCTCTTTCTACAAAAAAAAAACAAAAAAACAAAAAAAAAAAAACCACTGAGTAATCATTCAAATGTCTGAGATTAGAAAGCTCATCTGGAATGAAGTTGTGATTAGCAATCAGGTCTTCTGATTTCGACTTTAGTACTTCTTTCCCCTCAAGAATAATGGGGTAAAAATGGCCAAATCAGAATATCTCCAGTATATCACAGAAGAAAAAATACAAAGACATGTTATACTGATGGTGGGCCAGGCACACATTTACCTGAAGTGTAACATGGCAATTTTATCAATGTCTAAGAAGCAAAATATATTGTGGTTTTGCTCTTTTCTCCCCAATGGGTCTTTATTCTCAAACAAAAATTAAATCTCTGCAAATATTTTCACCACTAGATGGTACTAGAATAACATGAGAAGTTCTCCATTGTACAATTTGTCTACAACTGCAATCATCCAACAACATCCCTCCAAAACACCTGAACTCCCCAATTAGGGTCTTAAATAGATTATAGTACTAATCGATGGGAAAATGTAAATGTCAAATGATGAAGTCTCTAGGAGTAAGATGCATTTGAATACTTGGAGGAAATGTAAAATCAAAGGAGAATATTAGAGAGCTTCCCTGGTGACTCAGACAGTCAAGAGTCTGCCTGCAATGCAGGAGACCCGGGTTCAAACCCTGGGTCGGGAAGATCTCCTGGAGAAGGGAATGGAAATCCACTCCAGTATTCTTGCCTGGAGAATTCCGCAGACAGAGGAGCCCAGTGAGCCCCAGGCCATGGCGTTGCAAAGAGCCAAACATGACAAAATAACTAACATTTCATTTCATTTCATGACTATTATTGATAAATTATCAGAGATATTAGGTAAGAATTCTAAAACATATAGGAATTGTAAGTTTATTCTTTAAAATGACTTTGTATTTTGAAGTAACATTGTGCTACCTGACACATATTAAAGTGAAAATCAGTTAATCAGATAAAAGTATAATTTGATTTGGGACAGGTTTAATAAAATTCATTAAGTTTTAAATAAAATTTAAGTGTTCAATCTTAGTCAGTCGTTTACAAACAAAATAAAACATTCAAAGCCTAAGGAATTATCTCACCCATTCTAGAGAAATAATTATTTTAAAGAGAAGCCTGCCAAATTCACATCTTCTGACTTGTCTTCTCCCACTACACACACACACACACACACACACACACACACCATCATTACTCTAGTTAAAACATTTTAGCCAAAATTTGAAATCCTATCTCATTAAGTTGCTGAATAGGTTTTTAGATACTTTTTTCCAATATTCTTTTGGCCAGCTGTATAAAATCAAACTGCAGTAAATTGGGGATTAAAGAAAAATAATGATATGGACAAGATAAAGAGAAAATTCAAGAGAAAAGCTTCTTCAGAATTAAATTCTTAAAGTATTTCATTTATTTTCTCCTTTGCACTCAATCCCAACCTTATCTTTTTAAGTAGCTAAAATGCAGTACTTGTTGTAAAACTATTGGTGTCAGATACTTAAATAAATGGCACCTTCATCCATTCTCCTATTGCTTTAAAAAGAAATATCTCAGCTTTGGCAAATGTTCTGTTTAAGTTATGGTAAAGACTATTTCACACGCTATAATTGTCTCTCCTAAATATAACTCAGTTCAAGACCTAGAAAGAGAATGTTGGCCCATTCATATCCATATAAGTGGAAGATTTCAAATTGTACTATTTTGTTTTGTTTACCTGAACAATAACAGTAAAGAGGATAACAACTGTGGTTGTTGCAATGAAGAGCTTCTTTCTGGAAAACTCTGGGAGCAGAAAAACAAGGGAGAAACAGATTGCTCCCCTCAGTCCTCCATAGGCTATAATAAATTGGTCCTTTCTGGTGACTGTATTCACATGACATTTGTTCACGAAGAAAGTCAGCACAAGAACTCCTAAATTTTTCAATAAGAAGAATACTTGAGTAATTAATCAACAGAAGGAAATGCTACAAATATAGTAGTGTTAAACTAGATTAAAATTCTAAGGATTTGTAATGAATAATTTAAAAGCCTAAACGAACCAAACTATTAAAAGGTTTACTTCCTCAGAGAGCTTTCTTTAAACAGATGCATTTTATTTTGTTTGTGTTTTGGTTTTTCCTTTGATTCTTCTCAGTTTTTTAGAATGAAAGCAGTGCATTTCTCTTCTTTAGGTCTATGTGGACTAATCCGGGGCATTCTGCAAAAGTAGTCTCTACAAACAGAATATAATATTTATCTTCAGTCTTATAAATGCTAGTGAGCAGACCCAACTAGTGAACTAAATGGTAAGTAATGTGACCTGTGTTGGTTTTAATCTTCAATGAGCCAGGATTCCATATTCCTCAAGGCTTCAAAAACAAGTTTTTTTTTTTTTTTCCCCTGTCACCCAGAATCTAGAGTTCTGAGACTCAAGTCTCAACCAAAGATTTTTACTTCTCACATTTGTTGGTAATCTCAAAAATAGCCTTAACCACAAAAGAAATATTTTCTCATGTACCAGTACTATTTTGAAGAGCATCAGTTAAAACTTTATCCCACAGATCTTACTCCCAGTGATTATGTTTTGAGTATCTTATTGTGAATGGGTTTAGCAGATAATTTACTTCAAGACCAGAAAGGCAAAAATCCTTGCCAAGAGGGCTGAAAGTGGAGATTCTTACTAAAATTTGAGCTGAAATAAGTTGGCCAGCAGACAATTTAGCCAAAATTAATTTGTTTGGAAAAAATATCATATCCTCTTCACTGTAGTATGGTATTGACAATTTGAGAGCCATAGGAGTAGTCTTGCAGCCTCTTCATATGACTAAGAATCTTGGTTCATTTTTCTGTTTTTAAAAACATTTTAATTCAATTCATATATTTTAAACAGTGCCAGAAAATGAAAGCATAGTAAAACTATTAGATCAGTCATAATTAAATTAAAATAAATGAGAACTAAATCCACTGAAAGTTTAAGATCTTTTAATTATCTTTTAAAAACTATCTCTTTAGCTCTTAATTTTCTTTCATATTACTACAAAAGCAAAGGTAGCTTTTAGAGAAAAATACAAATATGCAAAGGAAGCATATAGCACCTATATTCCCACCCATCCAGAGAAAAGAATTCCTAACACTTTGGATAAAATCTTCCAAAGCCACACATGACTGCTTATATTATTATTTTTCTGATAATAACTGCTTTATCTACACTTGAACATTTAAGATGTTCCAATGCTGCCTAAATATATGCAATAAAATTTCTAATTACTCTTACTCTGTATAATTACCAGAACTCAAGGCTAGTGACATTATATTTGAGGCCAAGTTATCATTTTGATTGAATAGAAATTCATCCAGCATATTTTGAGTCAAATTGCATTTTGGACAACTGAAGTGAATTGCTTCAGTCATATTGACATTGTCAAAATGCTAACTTTATAATTTTATTATTCTATGTAATAATATATTTTTATTTTTTATATATAATTTTATTTATCCTATGTGTATTCCCAAACCAAAGGAATGAGAATATTCTAATGAAACCTTCTAATTTAACAGAATTACAAAAAATACACATCATTTAATATAGCTAAAATCCAAAAGGGGAAAAAAAACATGGCCTCCTATGGCCTGAATTCAGCACATCTTTCCTCTGTCTATTTAGGCACAAAATTAACCTAAAGCGTGGTGTCAGGCTTAAAAAAGTGCAGATACTTCATTGATTTATGATAAAGATCTTTTCCTTTTCTCTTCTCATACCAGATGTAGTGATTATCTACACATTATAATTTATAAATAAAGTGTTATTGGACAGAAGATTTGTTTCATCTCATGAATTTTCACACGAAGTTTCAAAAGGGAGGGGATATATGTATACCTATTGTTGATTCATGTTGAGGTATGACAGAAAACAGCAAAATTCTTTACAGCAATTATCCTTCAATAAAAAATTAATTAAAAAAGCTACATATACAAATCTATAGAAATCCTGGTATTCATCTTTAATGTTTGCTCTTATTAGGCCTTAAAATTTTACTACTCTTTTTTTCAGTTTAAATATAGTTGATTTATAGTGTTGTGTTATTTTCTAGTGCACAGTAAAGTGATTCACTTATATATATTCTTTTTCATATCCTTTTCCATTATGGCTTATTATAAGATAATGAATATAATTATCTGTACTATACAGTAGGATGCTGTTGTTTATCTATTTTATATTTAGTAATTTGTATATGTTAATCCCAAACTCATGATTTATTCTTCTTCCCTCCCTTTTCCCCTTTGATAACCATAGATCTTTTTTTTATGTCTGTGAGTCCGTTTCATAAATAAGTTCATTTGTATCACATTTTAAATTCTACATATAAGTGATATCATATGATATAAATTTAGTACTATATAAACATACTAAACAGTATATAACCTCTAAGTCCATCCATGTTACTGCAAATAGTATTCATTTTTTTCTTAATGGCTGAGCAGTATTCCATTGTACACATGTACCAAATCTTCTTTATCCATCCATCTGTCAATAGACATTTATGTTGCTTCTATGTCTTGGCTATTATAAATAGTTCTGTAATGAACATTGGGGTGCATGTACCTTTTTGAATTATGGTTTTCTCCAGATACATGCCTAGGAGTGGGATTGCTGGATCATATGATAGCTCTGTTTTTAGATTTCTGAGGAAACTCCATATAATTCTCCATTGTAGCTGTACCAACTTACATTCTCACCAACAGTGATTGAGAGCTCCCTTTTCTCAATCCCCTTTTCAGTATTTGTTATCTGTAGATTTTTAATGATGGTCATTTTGACCAACGTGAAATGCTATCTCATTGTAGTTTTAATTTGTATTTCTCTAATAATTAGCATCCACTGACTCAATGGACATGAATTTGAGCAAACTCGGGGAGATAGTGGAGAACAGAGGAACCTGGTGTGCTGCAGTCCATGGGGTGGCAAAGAGTTGGACACAACTCAGCGACTGAACAACAATAATTAGCAATGTTGAGCATCTTTTCATGTGCCTATTGTCCATCTGTATATCTTCTTTGGAGAAATGTCTATTTAGGTTTTCTGTCCATTTTTGATTGAGTTGTTTTTTGTCATTGAGTTATATAAGTCATTTGCATATTTTGGAAATTAATCCCTTGTCAGTCACACTGTATGCAAACATTTTCTCCCATTCCATAGATTGTCTTTTTGTTCATGGTTTCTTTTGCTGTGCAAAAGCCTCTAAATTTGATTCAGTCCCATTCATTTATTTCTGCTTTTATTTCTATTGCTTTGGGAGACTGTAGGTCTTAACAGTTTATAGGAAAATATTTTCAGTTATTCTTGGAATTTTTGTTTCCACCAGCTGTTTTTTATAGCACATGAGCACAAAGTAGATGTTTTGTTCAATTTTATTTAAAAAGACACTTAGCTTAAAAAATATTTTATAACTCTAGTGAGATTTTCCAGTGGGATCAGAATAAATTAGAAATTGCCTTCTGTGAACTTGCATGACATTTAGCTTATAGTTTCACTGTTCATGCAACCTAAATATATTTCAGCAGATAATAAAGCATACCCTGGTCAGTCTCATTATTCATTCTTAAAATTATAAACAAATTCCCTAATGTGTCCCTAAGTATTGCTAGGGTAATTTTCATAGTCTCCAAAGAAAAGTCTACAATGATTCTGTTCATATGTTGAGGAGGTGGAAAATAGAGATAGAAATGTCAAAAAAATATGATAAACTGTAAACTGTTCTTATGTACACTACAACGTGTAAGATTAAAGAGACAGCTTAGTTTAAGTAACAATGAAGCTGTGATGTTTTCAGGATGAAAAATATGCTTACATGTGTATTTCACTTCAGTACCAGTGGAGTATATATTTTTTTAAATGTAAACACTGGATTAGAAGAGGGTTTTTATGCCTGTGTGGGTACTCAGTCACTTCCAACTCCTTGTGACCCCATGGACTACAGGCAGCCAGGCTCCTCCATCCATGGAATTTTCCAGACAGGAACACTGGAGTGGGTTGCCATTTCCTACTCCAGGAATCTTCCCTACCTAAGGATCAAACCCAGGTCTTTTGCATCTCCTGCATTGGACGCAGATCCTTTACCACTGGTGCCACCTGGGAAGCCCAATAATAGTAGTACTAAAGGCTAATGTTTACTGAGAATTTATGATGTACCAGGCTGTATGATAAACTCTTTGATTACATTATATCATTTAATTCTCACAATAGTTGGCAAAAGTTTATAGTGTTAACCATTCTCATTTTACAGTTAAGGACTCTTACTCCTAGCATGGTTATATGATTTTTTTCAAAGTCAAAAGGCTATGTAGTGAAGCTAGAATTTGAACTCAATCTGATTTTAGAGCCAATTTATTAACCTTGCTATTATGGAACCCCTGCATAAGTGAGGAATAGAAAACAGTCTACTTATGAGAATTAAAGCAAATAAAGCACATTGGAATTTTAAATTTCTTGTTTCTAATGCAATCTCGAAACAAGCTGACACATTTTACATAAAAAATCAATATTCACCATACCTAATGCTCTCCAAATAAGACAGAAAATGACAGTGAAACAAATGTAAGGCCAATTCCATTCGTGGTTATTTCCAATGGTAGAAACACCAAGGAAGATGAAAATAAGAGTATCACTAACACTGCTCCACATCTTCATGAAGTACTTGATAGTTGTATGGGATTTCTGAGAAATGTTAGTTTCCACATAACGTTTCATGCTCATAGCACAGGCAATAACTCTAAAGAAGAGGAAAAGATGTGTAAGAGTAAATATTTGCATTTAACTTTAAGGGAAAGTGATCACACAAATGTTGTTGAAGACTAAATTAGGATCTCTGTTATTCTAGATGCCTTACTTCATTCCAGAACATAAAAAACATGCCATTTCCCCAGAATTTATACAATAACATTTATAAGACAATCAAATGCTTAATTTTCAAAATAAATGACAGCTTCTGTGTCCTTTTGTGTGCTGAGAATAATGTGTCTGCTTTATCATCTTTAACATTGTCTAATCAGTCAGTCATTCAGTGTTTAGTCACTCAGTTTTGTCTGACTCTTTGCAACGCCATGGACCCTAGCCTGCAAGGCTCCTCTGTCCGTGGGATTCTCCAGGCAGGAATACTGGAGTGGGTAACCATTCCCTTCTCCAGGGGATCTTCCTGACCCAGGGCTCAGACCCAGGCTTCCCTCATTGCGGGCAAATTCTTAACAGTCTGAGCCACCAGGGAAGCCCATTGCCTAATCAGTCCTCTTTAAATAGGGTTGCACTGACAGGTTCTAATAATTAGTTGGCAGTAAATACGCTAAGAGGCAAGGGCTAATATGAGAAATAATACATACTTGTAGCCTCTAAAGCTTTACTGTTATAAATAAAGCAATTTTTGATAGTCAGGGAGTGTTTTACTGTTTTATTCTATTCACTATGCTTTCAAGATTATGTTGTTATATTCCTGTTGAATAATCTTTTCCAAGCCTTACTCTAGAGTATTTCATTGCACCTTTCAATCCTCCAAAATGATTTATTGCCTGCAAGACTGCCTTCTCACTCTTATTCATTTAAGGGTCAGATATTTAGATATTTTCTTAACAACTGGGGAGCAGGGAAGGGGGAAAAACATTGTATATGTTTTTAATTGCTCTATTTTCATTCTACTCTCAACTACTTTAGGTAGATAGGCTTGGTTAACTAGTAAATTACCAGCCTTTTAAAATGTAATAGACAACTATATGCTGTCAATCTTTTGTAGAATTTTGCTTTCAGTTATATTTCTTTGTGCAAATTTTGAAGGCAAAAACTGAGTTCCTGTATAAGTGTAGGTGTCTCATGAGTGACCAGTTTTATTTGGTTAGTGAAAAATTATTTTTTTATATTTTAAAACAATTCCTGGATAATATTTGAAATATCTAAAATAATTGGGAATCAAAAGCTTTAAGTGAACTGTCAAGTGCTAATTAATCTCAAGAGAATGTATTCCCTTAATACTTTCACTATGTTTAATAATTTTTTTTCTAAAAGTAGCATTTGGTTACTTGATAAGTATCATAAATTTCTTGTTTTCCAACTTGTTACATGCAAGTTTTATTCTCATATCCTATTCTGTTAAAAAAGAAAAAAGAAAAGAAAAGAAAACAGCTCAGTAGCCACAAATGTCCATTCTTGTGGGTCAATTTGTGATTCTTTGAGAGAAATGAAATAATGAAAACCTCAAAGAGTAAGATTTACATAGAGGATGAGCTGAAATTTCTGAAATACTACATGCTGTCTGGTGTCTTTCAGTACAAGAGAGTTCTTCATTTGCATCTTTGAGTATCTTAGGGTTGGTAACTAATTAAAATATTACCCAGAATATATTATTGCCAACTTGCATGCACTAATACCATATCTAAAGCAATTCACAGTTGATAAAATGCTTAATATTTTTTTTTCAAAATGCTTAATATTTACTGAAAGGTATGGTGAACTGTGCGATTTCCCCCCTCAGACAAGTCCTTAGTCTAAATCACTTTATGATCTTAAGAAACAAAATGTCACTCTGACAGTACATATATTAAGTTAGAAATACAATTTGCATATAAACTATTTTCAAAGATAAATTGTATTTTTCTTTCTAGTCTGTTTTCTACCATGTTGTTGTTCAGTCACTCTCGTGTCCGACTTTGCGACCCCATGGGCCACAGCACAACAGCCTTCCCTGTCCTTCATCATCTCCTGGAGTTTGCTCAAGCTCATGCCCATTGAGTTAGTGATGCCATCCAACCATCTCGGCCTCTGTCATCCCCTATCCTCCTTCCTTTAATCTTTCCCAGCATCAGGGTATTTTCCAATGAGTCAGTTAATTGCATCAGGTGGCTAAAGTCATGGAGCTTCAGATTCAGCATCAATACCTCCAATAAATAGTTAGGGTTTATTTTCTTTAGGATTGATTGGTTTGATCCCCTTGCTGTCCAAGGGACTCTCAAGAGTCTTCTCCAATGCCACAGTTCAAAAGCATCAATTCTTTGGTGCTCAACCTTCTTTATGGTCCAACTCTCACATTCGTACTTGACTACTGGACAAGTCATAAGTTTGACTATATGGACCTTTGTCAGCAAAGCAATGCCTTTGCTTTCTAATATGCTAAACAAAATAGCAGAGTAGAAGGATTTGTGCTAATCTTCTCCATTGAGGACTCCAAAATTGCAACTCACTGCTGAAAAACCATTTACAAAATGTTGGGTCCCACCAAAAAAAAGAAAAAAGATACTCCACGTCCAAGGGCAAAGGAGAAGCACCAACAAGATGGTAAGAGGGGTGACATAGCATTTATAATCAAACTCCATACCCACCAGAGATGATCAGAAGGCTCAAATAAAACCTTATGGATACCAGGATGCAGGGACCCCACAAGAGACTGATCCAGACATGCCCTTGAGTGTTTAAGTGTCTCTTGCAGAGGCATGGGTCAGGAGTAGCCTGCCACAGGGACAGGGGCACTGGCTGCAGCAGACCTGAAAGGCATGGTGTGTGAGCCCCACCATAGAGCCCCCAAGCAGACAACCCACAAACTGGAAAACAATCATACCAGTTAAGTTCTGTTGTGAAATTTCTAGGGCCCACAACAGATTTCACAACCTGGGTATCTGGCAAAGGGACTGAGAAGCTCCAGGGAATTTGACTTTGAAGGCCAGTGGGATTTGATTATAAAACTTCCAGAGGACTGGGGAAACAGACCCTTTGAAGGCACAAACAAAACCATGTACACACCAGTACCCAGGAGAAAGGAGCAGTGACCCCACAAGAGACTGAGCTTGGCTTGTCTATGAGTGTCCAGGAATCTCTAGCAGTGGCATGGGTCGACAGAGGCCTGCCGTGGGGTCAGGGGCACTGAATACAACAGTCCTGTCATAATACCTTTTGAATGATGTCACCATTACTGCCATTGTCCCTACCATAGTTTGGCCTCAGACCAAACTACAGGAAGGGAACACAGCCCCACCCATCAACAGAAAATTGGATTAAAGATTTACTAATCACAGCCCTGCCCATCAGAGCCAGACACAGATTCCCCCACAGCTAGTCCCTGCCATCAGGAAGCTTCCACAAGCCTTTTATCCTTATCCATCAGAAGCAGACAAAATGGAAATAATCAAAGAAAACTAACTAAACTTATTGCTTTGATTATAGCTTTGTCTAACTCAATGAAACTATGAGCAATGCCATGTAGGCCCACCCAAGATAGGCAGGTCATGGTGGAGAGTTCTTACAAAACATGGCCTGGAGAAGGGAATGACAAACAACTTCAGTATTCTTGCCTTGAGGACCCCGTGAACAGGATGAAAAGGCAAAAAGATATGACACTGAGAGATGAACTCCCTAGGTCAGTAGGTGCCCAATATGCTACCGGAGCAGAGTGGAAAAATGACTCCAGAAAGAATGAAGGGATGGAGGCAAAGCAAAAACCACGCCCAGTTGTGGATGTGACTGATGTTAGAAATAAAGTCCAATTCTATAAAGAACAATATTGCGTAGGAACCTGGGATCTTAGGTGCCTGAAGTACAGTAAATTGGAAGTGGTCAAACAGGAGATGGCAAAAGTGAACATCAACGTTTTAGGATTCAGTGAATTAAAATGAACCAGAATGGGTGAATTTGTCTGATGACATTATATCTATAACTGTGGGCAGGAATCCCTTAGAAGAAATGGAGTATCCCTCATAGTCAACAAAAGAGTCAGAAATGCAGTACTTGGGTCCAATCTCAAAAATGACAGAATGATATCTGTTTGTTTCAAAGGCAAACCATTCAGTATCACAGTAATCCAAGTCTATGTCCCAACCACTAATGCCAAAGAAGCTGAAGTTGAATGGTTCTATGAAAATCTAGGAGACTTTCTAGAACTAACAACAACAAAGAGATGTCCTTTTCTTCAGAGGGGACTGGAAGGTAGCAGTAGGATGTCAAGAGGTACCTGGAGTAGCAGGCAAGTTTGGCCTTGGAGTACAAAATAAAGCAGGGCAAAGGCTAACAGAGTTTTGACAAGAGAGTGAACTGGTCATAGCAAACACTCTCTTCCAACAACACAAGAGAAGACTCTACACATGGACATCAGCAGAAAGTCAATACTGAAATCAGACTGTTTATATTCTTTGCAGCCGAAAATGGAGAAGCTCTACACTGTCAGCCAAAAAAGACAGGGAGCTCACTGCGGCTCAAAGCATGAACTCCTTATTGCAAAATTCAGACGAAAATTGAAGAAAGTACGGAAAATGACTAGGCCATTTAGGTATGAACTAAATCAAACTCCTTCTGGTTGTACAGTGGAAGTGACAAACAGATTCAAGGGATTAGATCTGATAGACAGAGTGCCTGAAGAACTATGGACAGAGGTCCATGACATTGTACAGGATGTGGTGATCAAGACCATACCCCAAAAAAATTAATGCAAAAAGGCAAAATGGTTGTCTGAGGAGGCCTTACAAAGAGCTGAGTAAAGAAGAGAAGTGAAAGGCAAAGGAGAAAAGGAAAGACATACTCATCTGAATGCAGATTTCCAAAGGAAAGCAAAGAGAGACAAGAAAGCCTTTTTAACTGAACAATGCAAATAAATAGAGGAGGAAAAAATAGAGATCTCTTCAAGAAAATTGGAGGTACCAAGGGAACATTTCATGCAAAAATGGGCACAATAAAGGACAGAAACAGTAAGGACATAACAGAAGCAGAAGATATTAAGAAGAGTGGGCAAGAATACACGGAAAAATTCTCAAAAAATATCTTAATGACTCAAAAAACCCACAATGGTGTGATCACTCACCTAGTGCCAGACATCTTGGAGTATAAAGTCAGGTGGGCCTTAGGAAGCATCACTACAAGCAAAACGTGAAAGTGATGGAATTTCAGCTGGGCTATTTCAAATCC
Organism: Cervus elaphus; assembly: GCF_910594005.1. Lineage (NCBI taxonomy): Eukaryota > Metazoa > Chordata > Mammalia > Artiodactyla > Cervidae > Cervus > Cervus elaphus. Next base: position 102,403,292 of record NC_057848.1, read on the forward strand.
TAAAAGATGATGCTGTGAAAGTGTTTCACTCAATATGCCAGAAAATTTGGAAAACTCAGCAGAAGCCACAGGATTGGGAATAGTCAATCCCAAAGAAGACCAATGCCAAAGAATATTCAAATTACTGCACAATTTCCCTCATTTCATATGCTAGCAAGGCCATGCTCAAAATACTTCAAGCTAAGCTTCAATAGCACATGGACCAAGAATGTACAGATATACAAGCTGGATTTAGAAAAGACAGAGGAACCAGAGATCAAATTGCCAACATTCATTGGATCATAGAAAAAGCAAGAGAATTCCAGAAAAAACATCTACTTCTGCTTCATTGAGTACACTAAAGCCTTTGACTCTGTGGATCACAACAAACTGTGGGAAATTCTTAAAGAGATGGGAATACAAGACCACCTTACCTGCCTCCTTCAAAACCTGTATGCAGGTCAAGAAGCAAAAGTGAGAATAAGATATCAAATGTCAGACTGGTTCCAAATTGTGAAAAGAGTACATCAAGACCGTATATTATCACCCTGCTTGTTTAACTTACACGCAGAGTACATCATGAGAAATACCAAGGTGGATGAAACACAAGCTGGAATCAAGATTTACAGGAGAAATATAAATAACCTCAGATATGCAGATGACACCTTCCTAATGGCAGAAAATGGAGAGGAATTAAAAAGCCTGTTGAAGAATAGTAAAGAGTGAAAAAGTTGGCTTAAAATTCAACATTCAAAAACCAAAGATCCTGGCATCCAGTCCCATCACTTCATAACAAATAGACGAGAAAACAATGGAAACAGTGGCATACTTTATTTTCTTGGGCTCCAAAATCACTGTGGATAGTGGTTGAAGCCATGAAATTAAAAGTCACTTATTGCTTGGGAAGAAAGCTATGCACACCTAGACAGTGTATTAAAAAAGAGACATCACTTTGCCTACAAAGGTCCATATAGTCAAGTGTTAGTTGCTCAGTCATGTCCGACTCTTTGCAACCCAACAGACTGTAGTTTGCCAGTGCACAAAAAAAGTTATGTTTACTTTGTACTATAATATATTACATATGCAACAGTATTATTTCTGAAAATCAGTTGTACATGTCTTAATTTTAAAAGTTGTTATTGCTAAAAATACTAGCCATCAACTGAGCCTTCAATGAGTTGTAATCTTTCTGTTAGTGGAAAGTTCAAAATATTGCAAGAATTACCAAAATGTGACACAGAGACATGAAGTGAGCAAATGCTATTAGATCAATGGTGCCGATAGACTTGCCCAATGCAGGATTGTCACAAACCTTCAATTTGTAAAATATGCAATAACTGCAAACTGCAATACAGTGAAGCACAATAAAATGAGATATGCCTTCACTAGACTCAAACAATTTCAGGTATGTTTTACTTCCTACACTCTGCATACCTTATGATTTCCCTTTACATAACCAACTCTATATGGGGCAATAGTAAATTGCTATAAGATTGTTATAACTATTCACCTCTCTATGTAATGGCTAGGACTAGAATCTACAATCTAAAACTTGTATCTGAAAAGAACCATGCAAATCCATGGCTGATTCATGTCAATGTATGGCAAAAACCACTACAATATTGTAAAGTAATTAGCCTCCAACTAATAAAAATAATTGGGAAAAAATAAAAAGAAAAGAAAAGAACCATGTCAAATCTTTACCGGTAATAATCAGATATGGTTCCTATAGTTCTCCACGCAAAACAAATGAAGCCTGCCTACATAAACTACATTTGTGTTCTTGTAGTTTGGTACTCCTCAAAAGCTAATTTGGCAATAATTTGCATCTACTTTATAAGGTTCCCTATCCCTATTTCTTTGATTTATTTTCCCTTCACTATCAGTTGTCACCCAACAGACTTTTGGTCAGCCCTTTTTACTCTTCACTTCTTTCTATTTTCATTTTAAAACTTCAAAATTTTCTTTCAGCAAAATATTTTAAAAAGAGAGAGGAATAGCATTTTTTGAAGTACAGCCACTTATTTATAAATTTCTAACAATAGTTTTTTCTTCAAGAAAATACTATGACAAGGATTTTAAAGAAAGAACAGTTTTATTTTTAGATCACTTATTAAACTATTAATTTCAATCACTTATCTGCTTTCACCCTTACAATATACAGTATTGAAGTATTGGCAAGCTCTAATAATTAAAAGGGAGTTTTATCTCTGTACACAAATTTTGTATGTAGCACCTAGCACTGTAACTTGGGTTATTATGCACTTAATTTAACTGTCAAATTGTAAGCCGCTCTTTGCAAAAAACAGGTTTTTGCAGGGAGTAGCTCCTTTTAAGAGTTCCTTTGTTTCACCACTTTAGCAGCTATATTTTAACTTAGCTTTTATACCAGGTGCCCCCCTACTTCATTAATCTCTGGCCCAAGCATATCTCTCAAATCTTTTGATCACATAATGCCTTGACTTATTTGTTGATTCTTTTCTTAGACTGGAAAAATAAAATGAAGAATAATTGACTGATTAGTAGATCTTTTCCCCAGTTACTGTATGAATGAGATAGCATCTAAAGAAAGATCACACAGAGTCAGCAAGTCTGCACACAGTGAAAGATGATGAAGGTTCTCATCCCATCCTGAAATGATTAACTGTGATTAGCTTCCCCTTTAAAAACTTTCATGACTAGAGCAGAATCTTTGGAATTGGTTCTGGGACAAAAGTCTGCCTTCTCCCCAGGTTGTCAGCCTCCTGAATAGGGTGAACTTTCCTTTTCCAACCAACACTTTTGTCCCCAGTACTGGCTTTCAAGATGCAAGCAGCTGAACCTCAGTTTGGTAACAAAAGATTTAATGAGTAGCTGGTTAAAATTTGTCTTCACTATTTAAGTAGTTAATATGAATCAGAAACTATGCAATATCTACATGGAACTCTGCTCAGTGTTATGTGGCAGCTTGGATGGGAGGGGAGTTTGGGGGAGAATATATACATGTGGATGCATGGCTAGGTCCCTTCACTGTTCACCTAAAACTATCACAACATTGCTAATTGGTTATACCACAATACAAAGGTTAAAAAAAAGAAACTGCAATATCTAATGGCATTAAAGATTAAAAGAAATTATTATGGGAAACAAAACAAGGAAGCTGGCAGGGAATGCTACAGGCTCTAGGTCTTCAGTGCTGATAAAGTAATGAAGCCAACCTCCTCTTCTACCTTTTCTACCCTCCAGCACTGAGAATATAGGAGCTCATAAGTACTAGTCTTTTTTTTTTTTTTTTTTTAAGTGTATCTCAGGGACAATGAAAAAAGTTTGACTGGAATTCATTTTAACCTGAGAGAGCCCTCACTCGATGTGACTGTTTCCACTCCAGTCCCAATGCAGTAGTCAGTAATGAAGCTAAGTGAGAAAATTATAGTATGCCTTTATGAAAAGTGTTTGAGATACTAATTGATTCAACTATATCTAAAAGCATCTCCATGTATCAAGAACCAATCAAAACCAAGAATTCTTTGTTTCCATAAGCTTCTATAATAAAACGTTTGGGGGAATATCTTCATGATGGTTTCATAATAATGTTAAAATTTATAAAATATCTAGAAGTTAAATCTTCCTTTGAAAGGATGAAATGCAAAAATTGTACTTTATCACAAAACAAAATAATTCAAATGGCTTGTGAAAATTATGTTTCTCTTTAGTCTCATCCCAGTATATAAAAAGCAAAAGAAATAATGATTTTTAACGATCTGGCTATTATTCCTACAACAATCTCTCTTTTGCCTTTTAACTAATTTCATATGGTATTTGATATGGTTTGATATTTAGGTAACAGTTACAAAATTACCAGCCTTCATCCACTATTTATTGTTTCACATCTTAGAGTTGTCACTCCAAGAGTACAAAAATGACAACTGAACCTTTTAATAGAATAGTATGGCTTTTGATCTCGAGGTGATTACAAAATAAGTTTAAGCAAAAAAAAAAAAAAAAAAGAAAGAAAGAAAGAAAAAAGAAAAACTGGCTGAATGTGAATATATTTAATATTGCTGAGCTGTACACTTAAAATAGTTAAGATGGTAAATTTTATATTATGTAATTTTTGCCACAATTAACTTTTTTAAATTGGCCGAACTTTGTGTAGAATCATTTTCTCTAGGAACTCTTTAAAAGTAGACGAGATTCTGATTTGTTGAGATAACTTAGTTATACTCCTGTGTGAAAAATTCAAATATGTAATCATACGCACATCTCGTGTCTTTCTGGACATCAGTTTCCTCAGCTGAAAAAGGAGGGGGTTATATAAAATTATCTTTAAGTTTCCTTCTAGCTGTAAAGTTTGTTTTAATGTTATACTTCTTTTTTTTAATTTTGAAGAAGAATAAATAAGAAGTGCATTTCACTCTGAAAAGTAGACAAAACAAGCATCAAGTATTATCAGTGGATAACTAAAATCAGATAAATCTCTGAATGTATTGTTGCTATACTGATACATTAAAGCAATAAATGTAGCAATTAATGATTTACATGTAAATAATTTCATTAAGTTTGAGAAGAGTGAGGAAATGAGAATTTTTGTGCTTTTATACGAGTGAAGTTTTAATCTTTGAATGTATTTAGACTTTGGATCAATGTAAAATGTATATTATTTTGTCCTGTTCAAATCTAATTTTAATCAGGTTGCTGTTACGTCTTAACTTGAGAAGAGAAAAAAATATTATAACAATGGGTTTAAGCCCATTGCTTCACCATGCCCCCTGCAAATGTCAGCAGTTGCATTGGCTTGTAATTCTTAGATAATTCATAAATAATTCAATTTAAGTAAAATAAAAAAAAGTACTAGTGAAGTATAAAATTTGCCTAGTATAACAAGTTATAATAAGTCCAGTGTTTTTCAGTATATGGAGAAAAGAAAGCTGCCATGGCTTAGAAAGAAATGACCTTTATATGTCTTTGCAGAGAGAAGCCACTCTATACTGGTGAAAGACCACCATTATATTGTACTCAACCTGAATACAGTCGTGGCCCCATTGCCCTGAAAGAAATAGAACCAGCCTGTTCCATAATTAAAACTAACCCTTTCCCTTCTTTATAGTGGATTTCTTACTATGCTTTTTAAATGCCATAATACATAGAAGAAAAAAAAAAAACTGGAAAATGTCCACCAGAATATTGCTTATGGTTATCTTTACATATTTGGTTAGATTTTTTTTTTAATTCTGCCAATTTTGTGAATATTTTGCAATGAATATGAATAATTTATAAGAAAAAATGAAACCACTTTCCAAAGTTACATAGTGTGACTCATACACAGCTAGCAGCAGCACTATAAGTTACCAGTTCCATGTGTGCCCGGCATAAAGAGAAAATCCGGTAGGCAGAAATGAGTAAGATTTCTTCTTATTACAGTTAATACAGTATAAGGCTCACATATTCTCAAGGATGAAGAGAAAATAGAATACAACCATATAATATACCATTTACTGAGTTCTTGTCATAGGCCAGGTACTGTGTTAAGCCCTTTACATCTAGTTTTTAATAAAACACACTCACGAAGCTATTAAGTATTAATAGTAGAGCTGAGACTTCACCCAGATCTGTTTAATTTCAAACCCTATGGTCTTAATCACTATCCTATGCTACGTACTGTCCTCCAAATTTATCTCAGTTTAAAAAACAAATGACCCTCATCATACTAAAAGTAATTTAATTATAATGAATAGTGAGCTATATTTTCAAACACAAAAACATGAATGTGTTAGTTCTACAATAACTATTTCATGTATTGAATATATTCTGGAATCCCTTCATTCCAAAATCTCCAGAATTTATGTATCAAATAATAGTTGCTGTTTCTGGGACTTGATCTCAAGAATAAAAAAAAAAAGCAAAAAAACAAATAAAACACTAACTAAAAGAATAGAAACACAAATAGTAAATAATGATTATCTGTCACACAAAACCATGCACAGGTCTCTGTTGTACTTTGCATTTCCAAGGAATTAGATATGAGCAGGATACAAACTGTCTACAAACATTCATTTATGAATGAAATGCATTTCAAAAGTCTATATTTAGAATTTGAAAGCATCAATGTTATGAATTACAGTTGTATTCACAGACCATCACATAAAATCTATTTAATCCAGAACATAGCTATTAATAATAAGTGGTAGCAAACTGACTTACACATCCTGTGAACTGGAGGTCCTGTAGTGCTGGGGGTATAAGTTTTTCCTTTGGTTTTATTGGATAGAACAATTTTTTAAATTATTAATTTATTTGTTTTAATTGGAGGCTAATTATTTTACAATATTTTAGTGGCTTTTGCCATACAACGACATGTATCAGCCATGGGTATACATGTGTCCCCCATCCTGAAACCCCTCCCACCTCCCTCCGCATCACATTCCTATGGGTTGTCCCATTGCACTGGATTTGAGTGCCCTGTTTCATGCATCAAACTTGGACTGGTCATCTGTTCCACATATGGTAATATACACGTTTCAATGCTATTCTCTCAAATCATCCCACTCTTGCCTTCTCCCACAGAGTTCCAAAGTCTGTTCTTTATATGTGTCTCTTTTGCTGTCTCACATTTAGGGTCACCATTACCATCTTTCTAAATCCCATATATATGTGTTAATATATTGTATTGATGTTTTTTCTTTCTGACATACCTTACTCTGTATAATAGGCCCCAGTGTCATCCACGTCATTAGAACTGATTCAAATCTGTTTTTTTAATAGCTGAGTAATATTCCATTGTGTGTATGTGCCACAACTTTCTTATCCATTCACCTGCCAATGAACATCTAGGTTGCTTCCATGTCCTAGCTATCGTAAACAGTGCTGTGATGAACATTGGGATACATTTGTCTCTTTCAATCCTGGTTTCCTCAGTGTGTATGCCCAGCAGTGGGATTGTTGGGTCATATGTCAGTTCTGTTCCAAGTTTTTTAAGGTATCTCCACACTGTTCTCCATAGTGGCTGTACTAGTTTGCATTCCCACTAACAGTGTAAAAATGTTCCCTTTTCTCCACACCCTCTCCAGCATTTATTGCTTGTAGACTTTTTGATAGCAGCCATTCTAACCAGCATGAGATGGTACCTCATTGTGGTTTTGATTTTCATTTCTCTGATAATGAGTGATGTTAAACATCATTTCATGTTTGTTAGCCATTTGTATGTCTTCTTTGGAGAAATGCCTATTTAGTTCTTTGGCCCATTTTTTTATTGGGTTGTTTATTTTTCTGGTATTGAACTGCATGAGCTGCTTGTATATTTTTGAGATTAATTCCTTGCCAGTAGCTTCATTTGCTATTATTTTCTCCCATTCTGAAGGCTGTCTTTTCACCATGTTTACAGTTTCCTTTACTGTGCAAAAGCTTTTAAGTTTAATTATGTCCATTTCTTTATTTTTGCTTTTATTTCCATTACTCTGGGAGGTGGGTCATAGAGGATCCTACTGTGATTTATGTCAGAGAGTGTTTTGCCTATGTTTTCCTCTGGGAGTTTTATAGTTTCTGGTCTTACATTTAGATCTTTAATCCATTTTGAGGCTACAGTCCATGAGGTCGCAGAGTCGGACATGACTGAGCAACTAACACTTTCACTTTTTAAGACATTGGGGTCTGCGGTAAGACAGATGTGTAAGTGAATCCCTGCTCTTATAGTTGCCAGGGGGCATAACCCTAGGCAAATTATTTAATCCTTCTAAACTTGAGTTTTCTGATCTGCAAAATGGGCAAAATAAATGCCTAACTGATCCAATTGCCATGAGAATTAAACAAGAAAAGCAATAAGCATAATGTATGTATGTAAAGCAGTCAGTATAATGTCTGATATACTGGATGTGCTCAATGAATATTAGCTAATATTTGTGAGGGAGAAACATCTAATAAATGAGTAGCCATGACACAAGGCAGATGTGACTAGAGTTAAGACAAAGTTGCAAATAAATTTCTATGAGTGATACAGTCTTCATGAAGAAGTGATTCAGGTCTTTGAGGAATTAGTATAATTTGAGCAACTTGAGATTTGTTGGAGGGGGATACATTGAGTAGGAACATTTACTTGATTGTACAAAACATTTTTTTGGTTATTTTTCCCTAGAGGAACTCATTAGTTTATGAGTACTTATTTTCTGAAAAAATATTTTCCATAAAAAGTGTCACTCAAAAAGAGTTTGCAGTTTTGTAACTTTCATTTATCTTGACTTACGTGGTTGGCGCTTTAGTTTTTTAGAGATTTATTGCTGAAATGTCACAGAGAATAAAAAATTTGATTTTTCAAAATAATTATTTTTAATTGCTTTGACTGTCTGGATTGCTATGCAGGGTTATAATTCTTTAAAAGCAAATCTATTAGACTAATCACGTGTATCTTTAAGGCTAAAGAATCATTATTAAAATGTAATCAAAGGGAAAACATTTAATTGACATCTTACTTTTCTCAATTCAACTTAGATTTGTTTGATTTAAAGAGAAAAAGTGATACATCTAGAGGAGATATAGTTCTTTGCTGACTTTGTCAGGAGAAGCCCATGGACAGAGGAATCTGGCAGGTTACAGTCCATAAGGTCACATACAGTCCATAGGGTCACAAAGAAAAGGGAAAGTGAAAGTCGCTCAGTCATGTCTGACTCTTTGTGACCCCATGGGCTATACAGTCTGTGGAATTCTCCAGGCCAGAATACTGGAGTGGGTAGCCTTTCCTTTCATCAGGGGATCTTCCCAACCCAGGGATCGAACTCAGGTCTCCTGCATTGCAGGCAGGTTCTTTACCAGCTGAGCAACAAGTGAAGGCCAAGAAAACTGGAGTGGGTAGCCTATCACTTTTCCAGGGGATCTTCCAACCCAGGAATTGAACCAGGGTCTTCTGCATTGCAGGTGGATTCTTTACCAACTGAGCTATCAGGGAAGCCCAGAGTCACAGAGTTGGGAACAACTAAAACAACTTAACACAGCACAGCACACAAGAATTCATGAACCACACTTTGAATATTTTAGGCCTATATTGGTTGCTCAGAAGGTAAAGAATCTTCCTACCAAAGCAGGAGACATAAGAGACGTAGTTTCAACCCCTGGCTTGGGAAGGTCCCTAAAAATCCCCCTGGGTTGAATGCTACTTCCATTCAAGGGAAGAAAGGAATGGTTACTTCCTCCAGTCTCTGGGTGGTCACAAAAATCGAACATGAATAAGTGACTAACACTCTCTCTTCACTTCATATCACTGTGAAGCATTTCACAATGTCAAAACACATCCTTTTAGGCTATTTTAGCCCCTTTGTGCAGAAGTCACAACAATGCATAAACTCTTGCAGTCATACACAGGCAAAAATCTAACACCTCAATGCATAAACTCTTGCAGTCATACACAGGCAAAAATCTAAAACCTAAATAAGATGTAAAAATAAAAATCATAGATTATTTCCAAGTCTTTTCTCTCTTAATAGAATTAGCCTTGTTGATGAACTCAATAAAATTTCTCAGTCTTTAAGACTAAACTCTGAATTTTAAAGGTTTGACTATTGATTGCCTTATGAATAAAAGAGTTTCTTAGTAGGTAAATTCTAGAATAAAAGGTCATGTCTGTCATAGACTCATTACAGATCTTTAGGGAATTAATTTTACCTTCTTCCTCAAGTATGAGATACTCAAAGCCATTTTCTCACTTCCTTGATCCATTTCTCTATAGGCGAGGTTGTTTATGAGTCATAAAAACATGATCAATACAAGTACTTTCTTTTACAGAAGTGGTCTCATGATGTCTCATCTAAAATTTCCCTAGTCATTTATGCATTCATGTGTGTATTCATTCAAAAATAAACAATTGAGTCCCTACTGTGTGCAAGTCTCTCTACAGATCTTGCTTCTTATATCATTCTCAGCACAAAAGCACTGGTTCTTTCCTGAGAACATTGTTGGCATTGAAATTTCAAAACTGAGTAAGCTGGATAGGCCAGAGAAGTTTTACTAAAGACAGCTAACAGAACCTATTCCATTTCAGTCTTGGAAATTTTGAATTAAAACAGTGGAACTGGTAAGCAGAAACATTTTCATGATTCCCAATTCAATTGTTTGCTCTAATATCAGTGGTTAAATGTACAAGTATCCTCTCTGTTACTCCAAGTGACAAAGGTGTATAGGCTTGATACATTTCAAAAGAAATAGAAAGAAAATGACATTTTAAAGAAATTCTATGGTTCTATTAATATTTTATATCTTTAAAGAATATTCTCAGACTAATAGTATCAACCACAAAAATATAACATGGACTGTAGCTATAATATTTTATTTTATTTATGTACATATTTTGAGCTAGGACTTCACTTTAAATCTAGGTTTAGTATTTAAAGTGTCCAACTAGGCTAGAAAGTAATTAGAAGGTACTTATCTGGAATCTATAGATAATGAAGACCACAGTTGAAAAAATCCATCAGTTGTGTCAGTTAGTTAGGGAAAAAAAAAAAAAAAACTCTTTCCAAAAGTGAAAGAGAACTATGCTCCACAGGCATAGAGTTTTAGCATTTGAGCAAACAAAAAGAAATTTCTATTAGATTCCAACAGTTTTGAAAGTGAAGGGAAGTTATAATACAATATATAAGCTTCATTATATAGGGCATTTTTGTGTGGAATTGATTACACTTTGTTTGATAGAGCATTATTATATTGTGAAAACAATAAGTTATGGAATTACCAACTGGCACAGCTCAAACTCTATAGAACTGGAGCCTTAAGCTAGAACATTCCTAAGTTCTATCACCTTAGCTTTATAGTTCATATCAAATGCATGAAAATAACTTTAATGTATTTTTATTATCATAAAAATAGTATTTGTCATTATGTAAAAACTTATTTCTAAATCTTCATGTTCTATAGTGTCTCTTTCTACAAAATTTAGAAAGTTGTTTTTTTCATGACAGGGTGAAGAAAACAGTATATAAAAAGAACACCCCCCCCCAAAAAAAAAGAACGCCCTTTGAGTATTTTAGCTACAACTATTAATTTTTATTAGAATGTAAAATAACTTTGTAGAAGCTACTGAATAGAAATCACAAACAAGCTAATTGCACAAATAATTTTGTGTAGAGAACATAAATCTATATTTGAATATGCTTTACCATCTGGGCCACCAGGGAAGCTATACAATATAAGGGTGAAAGATGAGAAATTAATCGGTCTGCTATTTTCTACACTATAACCTTGTTATAATACTGTCTACTATTTGTGACCCTATGGACTATAAAATCCATAGAATTATCCAGGCCAGAACATTGGAGTGGGTAGCCATTCTCTTCTCCAGGGGATCTTCCTAACCTAGGGATTGAACCTAGGTCTCCCACATTGCAGGTGGATTCTTTGCCATCTGAACCACCAGGAAAGCAATACTATATACAGGGCCAACAAATGGTGCACTTTGTTAATTGTATATAGAAATTATTTGTCTCCTCTGCCAAACAGTGATGTCAATCTGACATCTAAAACAATGCCAATATAGTTTGGAGATTAATTTAAAACTAACAATGCCTACTATTTTCTGAGATTCTCAAAAACAATATTAGGCAGTCATAGCTCTCTGACTCAACCAAAGTTAATTAAAAAACACTGTTCTCCACCTATGCTGATAGGCAACAATAGCAAACAATTTTTGAATGAAATACAGAACAATTTGAAGCTCAGAGAAGCAAACTCACATTTGTCAAGTTTTTTAAAAATGTAACAAAATACAATGGTGATAAAAAATCATATTATCAAGTGTCTAATACAAATCTAGACTTGAATATTCATCTCAAAGAATCACTAACAACTATTAACTTATAATACAAATATATATACATATATTTAATTTTCTATATTTAATAAAATTAAATTATATTTAATTTTCTATAAATTTATATATACAGATATAATAAAGTTTAATATTTTATAAATAAATTGGCACTTTTATAAATAAATAAATAAATTTGGTAATTTAGAAAATAAATTTATATAGCAATTGGTACTTCTGTTGAGCAGATTTTCTTTTATGAAAAAATTCTAAAGTAAGAGGCCACATAATATAACAAAACCTATTTTAAGATACCAGTAAATGTGTACTTATTGACTTCAAAAACAATGAATTATTGAAAAGGAACAAAAATGAGTCCTATAATGGATGCAATATACCACTGTTAAAAGCACCCATCATTAAGACTGGATGCTTTATGCTTTAAGGCTAAGAATAGTCTTCAACCTCACAATTCTAATAGATTTTAATTACTTTTCTCACAGTAAAATTGCTTCCTCATTTCCATTTCAACAACAACAAAAAAAATCGATGATATTGACCATTCTAAGAATCAGTAATCCTTCAGACAGAACACAGCTCATTTATGAAAGTAAAATGACTAATGATTGACTGAGTGTTAAGTGTTTTGTGCTACATTTTCATATTGGATAATGCCACAAAATAAAAGGAAGGGAAAATCTTCCCAAAGTGACATTGTGACTATGATTATACTTTTGTTTCATGCTTAACACAGTGATTCAATCAATAAATAACTACATAATGTCTAAAATTTGTTTTTTATATATTTAAATAGTCATTCAGTTAATATGCTATTTCATTTTATTACAATCATTCTGTAATGTAGATATTATCATCTACTTTTAACAGATAAAGAAACTGAAACTCAGAAGGTTTTGGAGGAGGTTTTCTACTTCCATCACAAAAATAATTTTTCAAATGTATTTAATATTTAAAATCTATGATTTGACAGTTGAATAATCAGTTTGTTCATTTTATTGCAAGTTCAAATATCATCATTATTTGGTCACTTATGTGACCTAAATTTTGGAGTTCTATTTCTTAATCCAGTGTTTTCAGCCTAATTAATTTTCCAATTAATACAATATCTTAGGAAAACATTTTCTCAAATACTTTAAATCATACTTGTGCTCTTCTTTTCCAACTACATTCAAAACAATTTCACTTTAAGTAAGACAAGGTTTTGCATATAACACAAAGTTTATAAAGATATATATATTTAAAGGATATTTACACAAGTACCTTTTAAAATAACAAAAATGCATATAAAGTGTTAGCCTAAGATGGTCTGAATTAATCATTTAATTATTTTGTTAAACTACCTCTGTAAAAATAAAGGAAGGTCTTTTATCCAACACCCTTAGCAGTCAAAAGAAACAAGATTTTCAGATATAACCCTGAAAGATTCTCATATTCTTTTTTTTTTTTGATTCTCATATTCTTAATCCAAAATAAACTATATTAGTGTTATAAGAAAGTTAAGAATCAGGAGAGTTTCAGAGGAAACAAGTAATACTGACAACACTGTTTTCCCTGTTTCTTTCTTTCAGTACTCAACACAGTTATGGCAATACTCACCACATTGTCAAGTTCTTTAAAAGTGCAGGGTGCTCAAAAGAAGGAAGTCACTTAAATGATACTATATTAAAACTTTGTAAAATGCCTTAGATTAAAAGAATTTAAATTGCTAAATTGCCCCATCCAATTCCTTTTTTGACTTTTTTCTACATGTCTTTCATTAATAGTAATACAAACAAAGACAATTTAAAACACAAACTACAAAAAAAGCAAAGACAATTTAAAACAAACTACATCTCTCAACAAATTAAAATGCAATCACCCAGGCAGATGCTAGATAGAATCCTTGCTTTCAACCTAGAACATTTTATTTAAAACAGACTAACTTCAATCACCATTTTATGACATTTCTTATGTACAGTAAGTCCTTTGAGAACCAAGAGTAACCTAAAGTCAAATGGCATTAGTTCTAAAGAACTTAATTTTAAAAACCATCACAATATTGTAAAGTAATTAGCCTCCAATTAAAATAAATAAATAATCTGTGTTTAAAAATAAATCTTTTCTTTTTTTTTCTCTTTGAGCTTTCAGAAAACATGTGTCATTTGAAAAAATTAATTCATTCTATTTATTGTAAAAACATAGAATGGAGTGGTCTATCTAAACCCTAGCACAAAAGCATTTAGGTGTTAATACTTACCATTTGGGCATTTAGCCTTATAAGCTAGATATGAAGTACTGTCATCGTTGGTTAAATGTCAGTGATAGAGAGAAAAATATAGCATATGCCATATGGTTTACAAACAAGCCATAAAGTTGTTTGTTATGGCAGAAAATCCATCTATATAAGAGCTAATGCCAAGCTTATTTATATAGTGTGCTATCTAATTACTTACCACTGGAATGTTACTGGGTCCAGATACATTAATCCATTAGGAGAATGATTCTCCCCTGTAAAAAGAGGAGTGCTCTAGGCAGCCTCATGCCAAATTCTCAGCAATTTTTGTTATGCAATGAGAGTCATACTGACCCCCAATCCCAACACAAACAAGGTAGTTGAGATGTAGCCATTTAATCTCTACAGGGAGTCCATGAGCTTGACAACGATAACACTTGCAGTCCTATGACTAAGTGACTATTAGAGGTAACAGGAAAACCTTTAAGAACATACATGGAGGGTCACCTTCCATATTTAGGAAATGCAACTTCCTAGATTTCTAGTGGAAAATAAGAATCAATTCCTAAGAGAAATTCAATAGATCAAAGATGTGTCCAGATACTTACGCCACAATACCTGAGAGATGGAACATTTCAGCTGTCAGGTAGGAGAGATAACTGTATAAGAAGACAAAGAGAGGTTCGATGACCCGGATGGTCTTGGTAAAGCGTGTGGTAAAGGCAGCAATCATGCCAAACAAGAGCCCAATGAAAATGCCTCCTATTCCAACCAAAAAAAACTTTCCTATCCCAGCCAAAATGTCCAATGGTTTGATAGATGGCATTTCAGAGAAAGATTTGAACAGCTTATAGAGCACCTGTATTAAAAAAAGGAAAAAAAAAAAAAAAAGATTAGAGTGAATTTACCAATCAGGAAAGTCTCAACTTATGCCCTATATATCCTTCTAAATTGAAGTTTCTCAACTTTGAAGTTCTTCAACTCCCCATTTCCTTCCCAATATGAGTTCCTAGAAAGCTTCCTTATATCAAAAGATATTTCTGCAGGTCAGTATTAAATTATGCATGATTCTGTTTGAAAATTGTCTGATGGGCTGTGAATATATCCGTCATGGCTAAAATATTCTTGTAACATGACTAGGAAGACTGTGACCTCTAGAAGGCATACCCTAATTTTCTCTTAACAAACTGATAAAGGTTAGCATTTTTATTTTTGAAAATATATTAAATGGTGAGTAAATCATATTCTCTAAATTCATAACCTTATTCCTTGGACTAAATTGTTCAATCATGGTCTAAGCCAGAATTAAATTACTATTTAAATTTCAAGGGTGAGCATAAGGGAACCCAGTTAATTACCATGAAAAGTCATTCCTGGGATACTTACAACAGTAACAGCATCATTAAGGAGGGATTCTCCAAACACCAAAATGTGAAGCTTTTCATTCACATGAATTTCTTCAAATACAGAGAGTACAGCCACAGGATCTACAGCAGCAATCAAACTACCAAACCAAAGGTTATGGAGCAATGACACATCTTCAAGGTTGAAGAGCTTCACCTGACATATGCCATAGAGGGAAAGGCCTATTCCAAATGCATTCCAAATCGTTCCAACTACAGCATACAACAGAATGGTTCCTATGTTTTCAAAAAATGGCCGACTGGGCATAAAATATCCTGCATCAAGGACTATTGGTGGAAGTAAATACAAGAAAAATATATCACTGTTCATGACTGGTGGGGATTTGTCATTTAAACTGTAAATTAGTCCTCCCATGATGAGACCTACAAATATCAAAAGGCAGCTTTCAGGTACAACTGAGGGTATCTTATTATAGAGGTGAAATCCTAGAAAAAAGAAAAAAAGATAGACTAATAAATGTCTTTATTATCAATCATCTCTTTATGTCAGCCTTCTTGTCAAGTCTCATGATGTCAGGAAGATAGTTTCTCAGTCATTTTACATTTCAATAATGACTTAATAAAGAGATGCAGAGGCACTAGTGGAGACACTTTCCTTTACAATGGAAAATATTTACTAATAGAATTAAAATATTCACAATTAACAGCAAGTTTATTCATATGCCCACTGAATCATTTTCAAATATGAGTATGTATTTTAAAATAGAAACAACACATTTATCAGCTTGCAATGTTCTTCTGCTCTTCTCATGATCATAGTAAAAGACATCAGAAACTTAAAAATATAGAAAAGACAACCATAATTCAAATGCCTGCTTTGAATAATAAGAGTTGAAAAGGGCTTTAGTAATCATAACTGATTCTTCATTGATAAGGAATCATAATTATTTATAAGGAAACTGAGGCCAAAGAAGTGAAGCTACTTTTCATGGCTGAACAGTAAGTATGTGGTGGAGCTGGGATGACAACCCAGACAGGTATCTTGACTTTTAGCTCAATGTTCATTTAATTATCCCAAACTTTCACTTAGTATGATTGACAGATATGGGCTTACATTAATGCATACTACTGAATTATCAAAATACAACCCCAATTATAAAGTTTGTTCTTCATAGAATGATAGGACTCTTTCTTCCCATGAGGGAAATACAGCCATCTCTAGCCACCTACATGGCAGCAGTTCTCTGTTTTATCCTGTATTCTTTTTCCTCTGCCCACATTATATTCCACATCATCATGCTCTAGCTTACATGAAGCCTACAGAAAATGACTCTATCATCAATCCTCTCTATTATAGAAAGGATCTTAATGATCATCTGAGCTAATCCATTCCTTCCTGTCTAATCCAGTCCTCACCAATACACTGCTGAGATCCCTTTCTAATATATTTGTTAGTTAATTTGACTACAATTTTCTCAAGGATTGAGGGTAGTTTTTACAATAATCCCCTAGCACATTGCTAGCACATAGAAATAGCTCAACAGATACTTATCAAATAAATAATAAACACATTTTAGAAAAGAAAGCCAGTTGGTTCCTATGCCAGACTTTTCAAAGTCTTTTTCAAAAGTGTTTTCACATAAATGCTTCTATTTGATTCTCTCATCAAAGCAACAGCAAAGTGTTAGTCACTCAGTCGTGTCCAACTCTTTTAGACCTCATGGACTGTAGCCCATCAGGCTCCTCTCTCCATGGAATTCTCCAGGCAAGGATATTGGAGTGGATTGCCATTCTCTTCTCCAGGGGATCTTTCTGACCCAGGGATCTAACCCAGATCTCCTGCATTGCAGGCAGACTCTTTATCATCTGAGCCACCAGGGAAGCCCATCATACCAGCATAGCAATGTAAATGCTGTTATTTTCATATTAGAAATGATAAATATGAAACAAAGAAGTACTTTACTTATCTAACACATATATATTGATTGTCTATGTGCCAGGCACTGGCTCCTAATTTGAGCAAATATTAAATAGTTCATAGTAATCTTATCTTTCCACTAAACCATGATGTGTCCTTCTTTATCCTCTACAGAATCACTTATTTTCTCTAGTTATTGAAATAATTTGAAAACTTCTCATTGGGAAGGATGGGGCCTTATTCATCACTGTAGCCCCTGGCCCCAGTATAATTCTTCACACATAAAATGTGTTAAAAAAATGTGTTGAATGATTGCTAACAAGTAAGACTTTTTAAATTTTTATTTTATTTTATATATTTTTTTTATTTTTGGTTAGCTTTTTAAATTTACATTCTCTTACAAGGTCACAGAAAAAAATTATCTGTCAGTGATAGTTCAATAAGTTCCTACTTTAACAAATGGGAATGGAAGACTACTGGGAAGTTCCTTTGCCCTACAATCTTGAAATTAGCATTTAATTAGACTATTAATACAATCAACATATCTAATAATATAAAAATAATTTAAAAGAATCTGCACCCTACTAACTTTAATTATTAACCTTAATAATTTAAAAGAATACACAATTGCTCTTTATTATCATCCAAGACAGTATGTACTTCTAATCAAGGAGGCATGAAATGAGCATTCTAGTTTCGGTTTGTTGAACTTCACAAAGCATCTTCTCTTCCTGGGCCTCAGATTTCCTATCTACAAAATAAAGGAGTTGGATAAGAATGATTTCTAAGGTTTTTTCCAGCTCTGACAACCTATCATGCTATGAATCATGGATTTTGTGTGTCATCATTAAATAATATATTTCATGAGTGGTAAAGCTTTAGCATATAAAGTCACTTAAATAAAACTTTGAAATGCTGAACATGATTTATTTTAGAAGAAATTCATTTTAAAATAAAATTCTATATACTTTGATGTTTTGCCCACATTGCTTATGTTCTGAACCTATGAAAATGATAACTTGATCATAAATACTTTTAACACCATCAAGGCAAAGGTCTGATAAATTATTAAAGAACATAAAAGGAAAAATGAAATAAACCCCTTTAAGAGAATCATAACGCTAGAAATTCAGGGTGTTCATAAAGTTGAAGTAGTTAAAACAACAGTTCTTTTCTTGCTGGATTTGGTCTTAGTTTGTGTTTTCTCTTAAATTCTGAGTAATGACATAAAGGCTTATCTTTTAAAAAATAGAAAACGGACTTGTCCCACTTTGTTACTACCTGACAATGATAGCAAGCATCCTGTGAGGAAAAAAGGCTGTCTAAAGACTCAGATCAGTTAGAATCATTCTATACTCTGTTCACCCTTTTAAAATTATGCTTTGTCTGCTCAACCCTTGAACAACTGGGACCCTTTTCAGTCTAAGTCCCTTTGCTGGGCCTATTCCTGCCTCCTCCCACTGGGAGACCACCAACATTTGAACATGATCACTGCAAGAAGGTTTGAGATATGAAGATAAAGATCACTTTGGCAGAACACAGGAGGCAGATATTCCAGTTTGCCTTTCTCTGGTCTATTAGGAAAAGGGTCCCTTTCTTAACATCTGGAAAAGCCCTGAGATCCCCCCGCCCACTCCCTGCCCCACTGTCCCTATTAGGCAACTCCCTGGGAAAGCCTCAGGAAATTCCTCACTTACCTATCTTTGCCAGAGAGGCTAACATAATCCAGAGTGTGATCTCAAAAGGAGTCTGCACATGCTGGTAATCCAGAGAGAAGAGGAGTGTGTGAGCAGACACCACTGAAGCATTATCCTGAATTCTTTTGGATCCCCAGCTGCCATTTTCTGCCCTCAGGTTCCAATAATGCAGCATGCTATTCCCAGAGGTTCCCAGAAGCTGGGAACAGAGCTGACCCAGCAGCAGAGGCAACAGGAGCCCCAGCCTGTGAGCCATCACCAGCTCTTCCAGCTGTGCTTGCTTAAGTATTTGATCTCCTCTCCAACTGCAGCTGCTCACAAATGTGGTTTGCTGTCCTTGACCCTTAGTCTCCCTGGCTAGTATTTAATGATCAGTGAAAATTTCAGCAGCTCCCTGGAGTCCCAGAAGAGAAATGCTGGGCTGTGATGCCCTGGAATGAAATTAGAGTCTGAGCCAGCAAAGGGAGGAAACTGGAACAAATTCATTGATTGACATAGAAAAGTCCTAACTTCCAGGGGAAGAAAACTACTGGAACTGGATTCTGGCCACTTAGGAATCTATTTTCTTACTATAAGATAACTCCAATTCATAAAGTATATGGAAAACTGTTCAAGAAGAATTCCTAAATCTCCAAAGACTATCAAGGACTGTGCATAAGAGAACCTTAACTAGGATGCCAAATTCAAGCTGCCTCTTGGGCAAAATTCTAAACTTAGAGCTCCTTGTTTCCACAGAGAGAGGTGAAGGGGTTGACAAACTTAAATCATCTGCTCCTAAAAATTCCAGGAGAAAAACTTTTCTTTAGTGTGAGTAAGAGCCCTAGTACTTAAGAGCAGGATACAAGTACTATTTTTTTAACCATAATTCCTATCTTCAATGGGATATCTTTCAATATAACTTCTAGAAGAAGGACAAGAACTTTCTGCTCCCACTTCTACTCCATGTAAATTATGCCTATTTTACTTGTTAATCAATTTTCTCAGGTTTCACCATGAAAAACATGTACTGGTTCCTTATAACATCAGTGAGATTTCACCAGAGAGACTGACTTACCAAATAGTTACATTTCTCTTTGTATCATTGTGCCCTTTTCATTTTTATTATCCTCCAATTTAGCATGATTTTAAACCTGATGTCTTCCTTTCTGTTGTTTTCCTTTGTCAAACTCTTTACATAGATGTGGTATATAGATTACCAAATGAAATGGCATCACAAGTTTAATGCTGACTACATGTTTGCCTGTGGCAACTGAGAAAATATGCAATTAAAAGTGGAAAGTGATGCAAGTTTTCCCTTATTAAAGTATGAGAAAGTCATTTTCTGTCTTACATAAGTAAACATGATTTTTATGCTAACTGAACAGCTCATTTGTGGACTATTGAACACATGGCCATTGAATACAGAGGGTATCTTCTACAGAGGACAGCCTTCTTCCTAACATTCAGAACGCTTCCTGATTTCCCCTTTACTCAGGAACTGGATCTTCCTGACTGTTGAATTCTGACCCCCAAGTATTCATTCTAGCTACTCCCCCACCTCCTAGTAGATAGAAATGAGGGTTCTGGATTGGGAGATCCCTTCCAATGCTGTGTTAGCAAGCAGGGCTTCTTCTCCCCTCTTCTGAGGCACTAAGGGTGGAAGAGGTTACTACTCTAACCTGGGCTTGACATCTCTTCAATCGTCCTGTTGCTCACCCCACCCATCCTACATTTGTTCGTTTGTTCTTCTAACAGAATTTATTCCTATAATGAGGCTGTGTATTTTGCTATCCATGGTTTGTATTGTTTCTTGAAAGTTTTTTAACAAGATGCGAAAACTAAAATAAATAAATAAATAATAAAGAAACATGCAGATTGACCAGAAGTAAATAATGGCCATGTTAAAAGTAAAGATTAAATGCCTCCTGTTCCTGGACATCAATGCTGGTATTTCTTTGATGATAAGATTCCCTTCCCAGGTGCCAAAGCCATAGTGACTCACTGTGTATGTATTAATCTGTGTTTTTTGAAACCTTAAAGGAATGCATTCCTGGCATGTTTAACGTTCTTTATTCTGAAGATATATAAGATTGTACTGAAAACCATGCTTCTCCAGAGCATTTCCCCAGAGTTATCTGAGAGGCTATCTTCTGAGCTAGAGTTCTCAGTTTGGCTCAACTAAAATTATTTTCTATTTCTGTTATGGATTGCTTGTTGATTATTTTCATCAACAAATGTATTGTGTTATTAGTTTCAGAGAAAGAATAGAGCCAGTCTAAAAAAAGGAAAGGGCTTCACCAGTGGCTCAGTGGTAAAGAATCTGCCTGCAATTCAGGAGCCACAGAAGATGCGGGTTCCATCCCTGGGTGGGAAAGACCCCCTAGAGGGGGGCGTGGCAACCCACTCCAGCATTCTTGCCTGGAGAATCCTACAAACAGAGGAGCCTGGTGGGCTACAGTCCATAGAGTCACAAAGAGTCAGACACTACTGAAGCAACTGAGCATGCACACATGAACAACGGAAGGAAAGGGTTTATGCGATACCTGTTTGAGTTCTTTCCCTGAGTTTTCAGTGCTAAGCATCCACAGCACACTGTCCATATAGTTAACAGTTACTATGAATAATATACATATGAATCCTGTGGCATGTTGACAAAAATGATGAATTTTCTCTGATTACTATCGTATTTTTGAACTACATCTTTGTATTTGTCCCATAATATCATAAAATCATTTATAAGTATTATCTCTTTCCTATAAATATTTTGTATTTTCGCCCTCTGAAATTAAATAGACCCGAATAGATCACTATTTTCTCAGGGTAAAAACATTGCTTTGTACATATTGCTAATAGAAAGACATATGTTTACATAGCAATGTTTGCAATAAGTATGCAATTTAAAAAATCATGGAGGATGTTAATGAGCCTATTTTAGAGTGATGTACACTTTGAGCATTATGGAAAATATAGATATTTATGATACCAAAGAAAAGTATTTTTTTTGTTTTTTGTGTGCTCAGAATACAGCAAAATAATACAGTAAAAGTGGGTAAATGATTTCCTGGTAAATTCTTGTTTTAATAATAGTCACACTTGCCTTTCTGATAGAAAGCAAAAATTACATATACATAGGCACACATAGAAAAAGAGGAAGGAAGGAAGGGAAGGAGGAAAGAAGAAATGAAGGCTGAGATAAGTAAATATTTCACAGGACAGGATGTGGGGCTACTACCATAGTTAACTATTCATGGAGAACACAGGTAATTAAAGTATGGGAGCCCGAGGCTATTAGATAAATCAATGACCCATTTTTCCTTAGTTGCCTAACACCATTTAAGCTAACAACTAATGATAAATCAATGACCCATTTTTCAACAAAAAAGGAATAATTTGAAGACACAAACTCACCAATATATATGATTTTAATATGTCAACGAGCAGTCTTCTTGAAAATAAATCTATTTTTTTTAAGTGGGGCATAAATTAAAAATCTTGAAAATTTAATTTCCCTGTAAATTTCTCCAACTGCAATTTTATTTATCATCATCCTATACACAGCATTTAGCTATTTACTTTATTTTCAGATCAAAGATTGCAAATTTGACACTAACCATTATAGGTGTCTCAGTGGTAAAGAATCTACTTGTCAATGCATGAGAAGCAGGAAACATGGGTTTGATCCCTGGGTCAGGAAGATCTCCTGAAGTAAGAAATGACAACCTGCTGCAGTATTCTTTCCTGGAGAATTCCGTGGACAGAGGAGTCTGGCAGACTATAGTCCATGGGATCACAAATAATCAGATATGACTGAGCACACATTCACACACTATTCTTAGTAATTATTTTCCAGGTTTCCACTAGACCAAGTTCTGGAGTAATCTTATGGACATGAGTTTGAGCAAGCCCCAGGAGATGGTGAAGGACAGAGAAGCCTGGTGTGCTGCAGTCCACGGGGTCGTAAAGAGTTGGACATGACTGAGCTACTGAACAACAATAACAACTCAATATTGCTGTCGAAATTATCAAGTCTAGCCTTTTATAGAAGAGACACATAATGTGGTTTTAAGATCTATGGAAGTTTATTCCCAGAAAAGCACCTCTCCATTCTTTTCTCTTTTTATTGAAGTATAATTTATATTTAATAAAATGTACAGTTTTTAAATGTTCAACTTGATGTTTTGACAAAATTTATATTTAATAAAATGCACAGTTTTTAAATGTTCAGCTTCATGCTTTGGCAATTTACATACACCTTTATAACTACCACCCAAAGAAGATATTGAACCTTTGTCTCATGCTACTTCTCAGCTTATCCTCACCTTAACACACAAACAAGCACCATTCTTTTCTCAATATAGATTAGTTTTTGTCTATTCTTGAACTGTATATGAATTAAATCAAACAGTATGTACTGTCTTGTGTCTGGCTTCTTTCAATCAGCATGGTAATTAGTCACGTTGTTATGCACATCACTAGTTTAGTACTTTTTAATGCCAAGTGGTGTTTCACTATAAAATATATCACAATTTATCTATTCTTATGTTGATGGACATTTGGGTTGTTATTAGTTTTGGTTATTGTGGAAAAGGTTGCTATGAATATTGGTGAACAAGTTTTGGTTGATGCATGTCTTTTTTTCTTTTTTTTCATTTTGAGGGGATAATTGTCTATGCATGTAATTGATAGATATTTCCTTCCTTTTAAAAATACAAGACAAATATTTAATTCTGTAGTCCATTGTTATTAAGACTTATATAGTGTAAATCTGTCGGAGAAGGCAATGGCACCCCACTCCAGTACTCTTGCCTGGAAAATCCCATGGATGGAGGAGCCTGGTAGGCTGCACTCCATGGGTTCCCTGAGTCGGACACGACTGAGCGACTTCACTTTCATTTTTCACTTTCATGCTTTGGAGAAGGAAATGGCAACCCACTCCAGTAATTTTACCTGGAGAATCCCAGGGATGGGGGATCCTGGTGGGCTGCCGTCTATGGGGTCGCACAGAGTCGGACACGACTGAAGTGACTTAGCAGTAGCAGCAGCAGTGTAAATCTGTAAAGAAGGTAATTGTTAACTTAAATTCATGGTATCGGATAAATTATTGAACTCAGAGGATTTGGTAAATATAAAAGATCAACAAACTATGAATTAGGAGACTGGAGTCTCGTCTCACCATTAGGTCCTAGTTTGATGCCCTTAGTCAGTTTACTTAACCTTTGTGAACTTCTATTTACTCCTTTTCAAAAATAATGTTTAGAGTTCAAAATCATTTGTGTCTTGTATGTACTTTTTATACTATGTGGGTATAGAACTCCATGCTGTAGACATGAGGGATAATACTAATACCCTGCAATCAAGAAACTTATGATTTAGAGAGGAAAATAGGCACATAAACAGCTAAGGTCATTAGAATATAATAAGTGAGGTTCATTCAACAATACATATACAACCAATAGCTGTCTATCGAGTGTTCATTATGCATTTGCTGCTAGGTACTGGGCACATGATGCTAAATACTTTCAATATAGGTTTGGCCTTTGTGGTACAGACTAATGAGAGACACAAATTAAAAATCCAATCCTAATGCAATACAATTAGATCCTGGGGGAGTACAAAACACATGAGAGCACAGGGTCAAGGTTCTTAATCCAGACTAAAGAAAGAAAGGCTGAAAAAATGTCCTGGGAAAAAAATCTTAACTGAGACTCAAAGGAGGAAAAGTTGGAGATAGCTAAAAAAAAAAAAAAAAAGAAAAAGGATAAGATTCACTGCCAAAACAAAATAGAGACATAAGCAACCAGAGAAAGATCATGGCAAATTCTGGGAATGGAAAAAAAAAAAAGGTGAATGCATCTTAAATAAAAGGTACTGTGGAATGAAAATATCTCCTGCCCTATTAATAAATAAGAAATGTCACAGCCATCAGCAATTTCCAGCCTCCAAATGTGAATGAGGCTCCCCAAACTGCTATCCAGGGGATGATGCCACCCCCTGACAGTGATTGCTCAGGAGCTGGGGCAATGCAAGAGGTGAACAAGGAAACAGGACTGGCCCCAGGTAGCTGAAGTGCATATGAAAGGAATGAATTTTGATGAGCCCAGAGGCTTACATTTCCCCATACATAGCATGCTAAATTCCTTAACTTGATACCTGATCTTGATGCTCAGGCTACCTACTCCCTTTGTTGGAAACTTGTTTATAGTCTGACTTCCCCTCCTACCTCCTTGGAGCAGTTTTCTCAGAGCTACTGAGATGCTGTCTTCAGGCTCAGAGTCCTAAGCATTCCCATCAAATAAAATAACTCTTTACTTTCAGGTTGTGACTATAATTTTTTAGTCGACAGTATGAATAAAGACTGCAGAAGGGCATGGCAACCCACTTGAGTATTCTTGCCTGGAAAATTCCATGTACAGAAGAGCCTGGTGTGCCATGGGTTCTCTTAGAGTCGGACATGACTGAAGCGACTTAGCACACCACATGAATAAAGACATTGAGACCTATTGAGAAATGGCAACAACTTGAAATAGACATGACAAGGAAAACATAAAGTTGACAGATTAGAAAGATTAACAACAACAAGAAGCTACTACTACCCCTAGGCTGAAGAGAGAAGATGGAAACTTATCAGTGTGGCCAGAATGATCTGGCAGAAGCTAAAACATTAGCAGTCATGTTCACTTGTTGCAGAAACCAGTACTCGAGAAACCAAGTACCACACTCAGAGAGTTGGAGAACTCAGCTTTTTTACATTTCATGCAAAGATGGGCTCAATAAAGGACAGAAATGGTATGGACCTAACAGAAGCAAAAGATATTAAGGAGAGGTGGCAAGAATACACAGAAGAATTGCACAAAAAAGAACTTCATAATCCAGATTATCACGATGGTGAGATCACTCACCTAAAGAGAAATAGCCTGGAATGTGAAGTGGGCCTTAGGAAGCATTACTACGAGCAAAGCTAGTGGAGGTGATGGAAATCCAGTTGAACTATTTCAAATCCTAAAAGATGATGCTGTGAAAGTGCTGAACTCAATATGCCATCAAATTTGGAAAACACAGCCTTGGCCACAGAACTGGAAAAGTTCAGTTTTCATTCCAATCCCAAAGTAAGGCAATGCTAAAGAATGCTCAAACCACCGCACAATTGCACTCATTTCAAACGCTAGTAAAATAATGCTCAAAATTCTCCAAGCCAGGCTTCAGCAATAAGTGAACCATGAACTTCCAGATGTTCAAGCTGATTTTAGAAAAGGCAGAGAAACCAGAGATCAAATTGCCAACATCTGCTGGATCATCAAAAAGCAAGAGCGTTCCAGAACAACATCTATATCTGCTTTATTGACGATGCCAAAGCCTTTGTGTGGATTACAATAAATTGTGTAAAATTCTTTAAGACATAGGAATACCAGACCACCTAACCTACCCATTGAGAAATCTGTATGCAGGTCAGGAAGCAACAGTTAGAACACGGAAATGGAACAATAGACTGGTTCCAAATAGGAAAAGGAGTACATCAAGACTGTATATTGTCACCCTGCTTATTTAACTTATATGCAGAGTATATCATGAGAAATGCTGGACTGGTTGAAGCAGAAGCTATAATCAAGATTGCCAGGAGAAATATCAATAATCTCAGATATGCAGATAACACCACCCTTATGGCAGAAAGTGAAGACGAACTAAAGAGCCTCTTGATGAAAGTGAAAGAGGAGAGTGAAAAAGTTGGCTTAATTCAACATTCAGAAAACTATGATCATGGCATCCAGTCCCATCACTTCATAGCAAGTAGATGGGGAAACACTGGAAACAGTGGCTGACTTCATTTTGCGGGGTTCCAAAATCACTGCAGATGGTAACTGCAGCCATGAAATCAAAAGACACTCACCCCTTGGAATGAAAGTTATGACCAACCTTGACAGCGTATTAAAAAACAGAGACATTACTTTGGCAACAAAGGTCCATCTAGTCAAGGCGATGTTTTTTTTTTCCCATAATTATGTATGGATATGAGAGTTGTACTATAAGGAAAGCTTAGTGCCAAAGAATTGATGCTTTTGAACTGTGGTGTTGGAGAAGACTCTTGAGAGTGCCTTGGACTGCAAGGGGAAACAGCCAGTAGATCCTAAAGGAGATCAGTCCTGAGTGTTCATTGGAAGGACTGATGTTGAAGCTGAAACTCCAATATTTTGGCCACCTGATGTGAAGAGCTGACTCATTTGAAAAGACCCTGATGCTGGAAAAGATTGAAGGCAGCAGAGAAGGGGACTAAAGAGGATGAGATGGTTAAATGGCATCACTGGCTTAATGGGTAAACTCTGGAAGTTGGAGTTGGACATGGAGGCCTGGCGTGCTGTGGGACATGGGGTCACAAAGAGTTGGACTTGAATGAGCAGCTGAACTGAACTGAACTGAACTGGAAGGAATATGATAAATGCCCTCCAACCCAAACAAAAATGAGAAAATAGGGAGTCTATCTGGAAAACAATTCAGAATAACGATAGTAAAGATGATCAAAAATCTTGAAAACAAAATGGAGTGACAGATAAAGAGACTAGAAACAAGGATTGAGAAGATGAAAGAAATGTTTAACAAGGGCCTAGAAGAAATAAAAAAGAGTCAAGCAGTAATTAATAATGTAATAACTGAGGTCAAAAGCATTCTGCAGGTAACCAAGGGTAGAATAACTGAGGCAGTAGATAGAATACGTTTGGAGGAAGATGAATTGTGGAAACAAATGAAGCAGAGAGGAAAAAAAGGGAAAATAATTAAAAGAAATTAGGACAACCTCAGAGACTTCTGGGACAATGCTAAACATCCCAACATTTGAATCATAGGAGAGTCCCAGAATAAGAAGAAAAAAGAAAGGGCATGGGAAAATATTTGAGGAGACAATAGTTGGAAAATTCCCTAAAATGGGGAAGGAAATACCCACCCAAGTTCAAGAAACGCAGAGTCCCAAACAGGATAAACCCAAGGCAAAACACCCCAAGACACATATTAATCAAATTCACTAAGATCAAACACAAAAAGCAAATATTAAAAGCAGGAAGAGAAAAGCAACAAATAACACACGAGGGGATTCCCTTAAGAATAACAGCTGATCTTCCAATAGAAGTTCTTCAGACTAAAAGGGAGTGGCTGGCCATATGCAAAGTGATGAGAGAAAAAAAAAAAGCAAAAAACCTGCAACCCAGATTACTATACCCAGCAAGGATCTCATTCAAATATGAAGGAGAAATGAAAACCTTTACAGACAAGCAAAAGCTGAGAGAATTCAGCACCTCCAAACCAGCTCTTCAACAAATCTTAAAGAATCTTCTCTAGACAGGAAACACAGAAAAGGTTTATAAATTTGAACCCAAAACAACAAAGTAAATGACAGCAAGATCATATTTATCAATAATTACCTTAAATGTAAATGGTTTGAATGCCCCAACCAAAAGACAAAGCCTGACTGAATGGATACAAAAACAAGATTCCTATGTATGCTATCTACAAGAGACCCACCTCAAAACAGGGACACATACAGACTGAAAGTGAAAGGCTGGAAAAGGTATTTCATGAAAAAGGAAACCAAAAGAAAGCAGGAGAAGCAAATACTCATATCAGAGAAAATAAACTTTGAAATAAAGGCTATGAAAAGAGACAAAAGGACACTACATAATGATCAAAGGATCAATCCAAGAGGAAGATATAATAATTGTAAATATATTTGCACCAAACATAGAAGCACCACAATATGTAAGGCAAATGCTAACAGCTATGAAAGGGGAAATTATCAGTAACACAACAATAGTGGGAGACTCACACTTCACCACACCTATGGATAGGTCAACCAAACAGAAAATTAGCAAGGAAACACAAACTTTAAAAGATACAATGGGCCAGTCAGGCCTAATTGATATCTATAGGACATTTCACCCCCCAAAAATGAATTTCACCTTCTCCTAAAGTGCACAGAGAACATTCTCCAGGGTAGATCATATCCTGGGTTATAAATCTAAAATTGTTAAATTCCAAAAAAATGAAATCATTCCAAGCATCTTTTCTGATCACAGTATGGTAAGATTAGATGTCAATTACAGGAAAAAAAAAAAAAAACTATTCAAAATACAAATATATGAGGGCAGTCTTTTCACCTTGCTTATAGTTTCCTTTGTTGTGCAAAAGCTTTTAAGTTTCATTAGGACCCATTTCTTTATTTTTGCTTATATTTCCAATATTCTGGGAGGTGGGTCATAGATGATCATGCTGTGATTTATGTTGGAGAGTGTTTTGCCTATGTTCTCCTCTAGGAGTTTTATAGTTTCTAGTCTTACATCTAGATCTTTTTTTTTTTTTTTTTTTTACACTTTTTTTTTTAATTAGTTGGAGGCTAATTACTTCACAACATTTCAGTGGGTTTTGTCATACATTGATATAAATCAGCCATAGATTTACACGTATTCCCCATCCCGATCCCCCCTCCCACCTCCCTCTCCACCCGATCCCTCTGGGTCTTCCCAGTGCACCAGGCCCGAGCACTTGTCTCATGCATCCCACCTGGGCTGGTGATCTGTTTCACCATAGATAGTATACATGCCCATTATACAGAGTCAAGTAAGCCAGAAAGATAAAGAACATTACAGCATACTAACACATATATATGGAATCTAGAAAGATGGTAATGATGACCCTATATGCAAAACAGAAAAAGAGACACAGAAATACAGAACAGACTTTTGAACTCTGTGGGAGAAGGTGAGGGTGGGATGTTTCAAAAAACAGCACATCTAGATCTTTAATCCATTTTGAGTTTATTGTTGTGTATGGTGTCCAAAAGTGTTCTAGCTTCATTCTTTTACAAAAGGTTGACCAGTTTCCCCAGCACCACTTGTTAAAGAGGTTGTCTTTTTTCCATTGTATACCCTTGCCTCCTTTGTTGAAGATAAGGTGTCCATAGGTTCGTGGATTTATCTCTGGGCTTTCTATTCTGTTCCACTGATCTATATTTCTGTCTTTGTGCCAGTACCATACTGTCTTGATGACTATGGCTTTGTAGTATAGTCTGAAGTCAGGCAGGTTGATACCTCCAGTTCCATTTTTCTTTCTCAAGATCACTTTGGCTATTCGAGGTTTTTTGTATTTCCATACAAATTGTGAAATTATTTGTTCTAGTTCTGTGAAGAATACCATTGGTAGCTTGATAGGGATTGCATTGAATCTAGAGATTGCTTTGGGTAGTATAGCCATTTTGACAATATCGATTCTTCCAATCCATGAACACGGTATATTTCTCCATCTGTTTGTGTCCTCTTTGATTTCTTTCATCAGTGTTTTATAAATAATAGTGAACGAAGCAACAGACAAAGGATTAATCTCAAAAGTATACAAGCAACTCCTGCAGCTCAATTCCAGAAAAATAAATGACCCAATCAAAAAATGGGCCAAAGAACTAAACAGACATTTCTCCAAAGAAGACATACAGATGGCTAACAAACACATGAAAAGATATTCAACATCACTTATTATCAGAGAAATGCAAATCATCACCATTCTATGTGCCATAGGGCCACAAAGGCATTATTAAGAACTTTAGCAAAAGTACTTCATGTAGACGCAGAAAATATGGGTGAGTCGTTGACCAAGACCACTGTGTCCACAGATACGAAAACAAGTTCTGAAAATGCAAAGAATAAAATAAAAATTTTTAAAATGAAAAGGAATATAACAATATTAATATCTGGCAAAAGAGATTCAAGGAAAAACCTCTTTGATGTAAATTTGGAGATGACACTGATTTTAAAGGACCTGACATATTCGATAAGATGGGAGCTTAAGGAGGCTGGGATGATACATGGAAT
Organism: Cervus elaphus; assembly: GCF_910594005.1. Classification (NCBI taxonomy): domain Eukaryota; kingdom Metazoa; phylum Chordata; class Mammalia; order Artiodactyla; family Cervidae; genus Cervus; species Cervus elaphus. The sequence goes on from NC_057848.1 coordinate 102,434,069, forward strand.
TCTGACCTAAATCAATCTGACAGTGGAGCCAGAGATTCTATGGACCCATGTCATTGTTATTTCTGCAGTCCATGGGTAATAACTGGTTTGGAGTATATTCAATATCTGGCAGAAATATTATATTGGATCCCCTTCCAATATAAAAGCAACCCAGTGATTGGCAGTCATCACTGAACTTTCGATGTAGTAATATATTGCACTTGGAAATACTGTTCTTACCCATTTATCAAGACATTTAAAAGGCACAGTTTTGAGTAAGGCTAGGAGCAGCAAGAAAGGTTGTTTTAATTGCTTCCCATTCATCCCCATTGGTGAGAAACACCCTAGAATTCTGGCATTGGTCAAACACACAACAACTGGACAGAGGAAATTAACAGCAGTTTAAGAGTCATATATACTCACAGTCCAAAGAAGGAGGACATCATATGTCACATAATACTACCTGTGTGTTGCAACTTGAGTTAACAAGAAAGGGCTGCAGAAGGCAGGCTTTATAGTGTCAAGAGAGTAGGGTGTTGCCTAGTTTTTGTCAGAACATGAAATTGGTTTGTTTGGATAATTATGGCTGGCAGACAGTCCAGGTTCGATGCATGAGACAGGGTGCTTGGTGCTGGTGCACTGGGATGACCCAGAGGGATGGGATGGGGAGGGAGGTGGGAGGGATGTTCAGGATGTTGGATTCATGTCAATGTATGGCAAAACCACTGCAATATTGTAAAGAAATTAGCCTCCAATTAAAATAAATAAATTTATATTAAAAATAAATAAATAAAAATTATGGCTGGTAGAGAACTGAAACCCACTATCCAGGGATAAGCAGGAACTGTGCCTGGCACCCTTGATAGGGAGGGTGGTCTGACTAGGAGACATTATCCACAAAGGGGAACTTTGCTTTAAGCCACTTGGGGCATTTCTGGTTTCAGATATCAAGAGAACATATAATATTTGACCTTAATTTTAGACCTATCACAGAAGCTCTGGAAAAGATGAAGGTGAAAACTGCCTGTTTTTAGGTCATATGATCAGGCAGATTTGATGGTATTAAAGGTATAGTGGATGGGGATGTTGTATGGATTCTATGACCCCAATTAGAGTTATAACACGGACTCAAAGGGTAGTGGAACAAGTCCATGCTTTCTGCAGCAGATAACTACTTGATGTTTGAAAAGAAGACCTAAATGCACTACTAGACCCTAGTAAGGGATTCCCCAGTGGCTCAAATGGTAAAGAATCTGCCGGTGATGTGGGAGACCTGGGTTCAATCCTTGGGTCAGTAAGATACCCTGGAGAAGGGAATGGCTACCCACTCCAATATTTTTGACTTGAGAATCCCATGGGCAGGGGAACCTGGTGGGCTACAGTGCCTGGTGTTGCAGAGTTGTACATGACTGAGCAACTAACACTAGACCCTAGTAGAGACTAAACACATGACTAAGGGACATCAGTGACTACTAATAGAGTTGACCATCATAAGCTGGTTATTATCAGATGCACCATGTCAATAGCAATCCATCATACAATAGACTGGTCCTAAAGTCTCAAGTAAGTTACACAAACAGAAAGCCTAGATCTCATGTCATTTACCTCTGTTGCATTGATGCCTCTCCCTCTCCTAGTGTACCATATGATCAACTGTAAAAAGAGAGAGAGGTCCTTGTTCACATATAGTAGGTTCAATATGCTGTTGTAAATGCTTCTACCAGCCATATATATAGATGTCCCTAAAGGACAGAAATAAGTGAAAATCTTACCACTTGGCAAAGTTTTACATAGTACACCTGGTTATCAATTTGTTGTATATAATAAATTAATTAGAAAAATGACCACAATTCCTCAACCTGTTCTTTCTAATTTCTCAAATCCTCCCATTAAGAGATAGAGTCTATTTCTCTACCCCTTTAATCCCTGGGCTGGCCTCATGATTTGTTTGGTCCATTGGATATAGCATTAAGTATCAGTTCATGGCCTAGTACTCAAGAGGTTTTCTATGTTTTTCCTCTCTCTCAGAACTCTGAGATGATCATATGAATAAGTTCAGGATAGTTTGCTGGGTGATGAGATGCATGTACCCTTGCCCCAACTTATGCTAGGCAATACCATACCTGTGAGAAAAGTCCCCCTAGACCAATCTGTCTCTCAGCTGATGCACTAGTTGGCCACAGATGCATGAATAAGACCAACTGAGATCAACCAAGCATGGTCTAGAAAAACAGAGTCATCCAGCTGACCAAAATCTCATGAGTGAAAATATGTATTTACTGTTTTAAACAGCTTAATTTTGGAGTGATTTATTATGCAGCAATAGCTAACTGATAAAATGTAGGAGAAATGGCTGGAAGTATGTATATCCATAGACTTTTGGGTAATGATAAATGGCTTGGCTGGCTGATAAGAGGCCTGTAAATAAAAATATTAAAATACTGGAGACAAAGAAGTCTACAGTAAAGGCATGTGAATGACACATAGGAATGGGAAAAACATGACAAAATTTGTAACACATATTAATGTTGAGGAAGTTCTCAACATTTAAGTGAATAGGGTAATTCACTTTATAGATTCAGTCAACCTCTTTCCTAGGATATCCCAATGCTTTTTTAATGGAACTATGAATAAAGTGGCTACAATGACAGCACTGAGAGCTAGACAAAGGCTTTCTCTAACCTAGGCTGAAATAATTACTTTACGGCTGAATGCCCAATCTACCAGCATCAGAGACTGGTATTGAGGGCTCAATATAATATGATCCTTCAAACAAAACAGCCAGCTTTTGTGGCTGGTAAATGACATAATTCCTCTTCTATCTGAGATCCACTAGTTCTACTATATATCACATCATCTGAGATCAGTCAAATGGAATCACCTAGCAGATGTTGAGTGAATGTTCCATTTGTGACTACCCCCTACAGGGTTGAGGCACAATCTTTCTATTATAAAGCACAATCATTGCACATATAGCTGATCAGTTCAGTTCAGTTGCTCAGTCATGTCCGACTCTTTGCAACTCCATGGACTGCATCATGCCAGGCTTCACTGTCCATCACCTACTCCCGGATACTCAAATTCATGTCCATAGAGTTGGCGATGCCATCCAACCATCTCATCCTCTGTTGTCCCTTTCTTCTCCCACCTTCAATCTTAACCAACATCAGGGTCTTTTCAAATAAGTCAGTTCTTTGCATCAGATGGCCAAAGTATTGGAGTTTTAGCTTCAGCATCAGCCCTTCCAATGAATATTCAGGGCTGATTTCCTTTATGATCACCTGGTTTGATCTCTTTGCAATCTAATGGACTCTCAAGAGTCTTCTCCAACACCACAGTTCAAAAACATCAATTCTTCAGCACTCAGCCTTCTTTACAGTCCAACTCCCATATTCATACATGACTAATGGAAAAACCATAGCTTTGACTAGATGGATCTTTGTTGGCAAAGTAATGTCTCTGCTTTTTAATATGCTATATAGGTTGGTCGTAACTTTTCTTCAAGGAAGCAAACATCTTTTACATTCATAGCTGCAGTCACCATCTGTAGTGATATTGGTGCCCCAAAAGATAAAGTCTATCACTGTTTCCATTGTTTCCCCATCTATTTGCCATGACGTGATGGGACTGGATGCCATGATCTTAGTTTTCTAAATGTTGAGCTTTAAGCCAACTCTCCTCTTTCACTTTCTTCAAGAGACTTTGTTCATCGCTTTTTGACATAAGGGTGGTGTCATCTGCATATCTGAGGTTATTGATATTTCTCCGGGCAATCTTGATTCCAGCTTGTGCTTCATCCAGCCCAGCATTTCTCATGATGTACTCTGCATGTAAGTTAAATAAGCAGAGTGACAATATATAGCTTTGATGTATTGCTTTCCTGATTTGAAGCCAGTCTGTTATTCCATGTCCAGTTCTAATTGTTGCTTCTTGATCTGCATACAGATTTCTCAGGAGGGAGGTAAGGTGGTCTGCTATTCCCATCACTTTAAGAATTTTCGACAGTTTGTTGTGATCCACAGAGTCAAAAGCTTTGGCATAATCAATAAAACAGAAATAGATATTTTGTCTGTAGCTCTCTTGCTTTGTCAATGATCCAGAGGATGATGGCAATTTGATCTTTGGTTCCTCTGCCTTTTCTAAAACCAGCTTGAACATCTGGAAGCTCACAGTTCACATACTGTTGAAGCCTGGCTTGGAGAATTTTGAGCATTATTTTGCTAGCATGTGAGACGAGTGCAATTGTGTGGTAGTTTGAGCGTTCTTTGGCATTGCCTTTTTTTGGGGATTGGAATGAAAACTGACATTTTCCAGTCCTGTGGCCACTGCTGAGTTTTCCAAATTTGTTGGCATACTGAGTACAACACTTTCACAGCATCATCTTTCAGGATTTGAAATAACTCAACTGGAATTCCATCACCTCCACTAGCTTTGTTCATAGTGGTGCTTCCTAAAGGCCACTTGCCTTCCCATTCTGGTATGTCTGGCTCTAGGTTAGTGATCATACCATCGTGATTATCTGGGTCATGAAGATCTTTTTTTGTATACTTCTTCTGCGTATTCTTGTCACCTCTTCTTAATATATTCTGTTTCTGTTAGATCCATACCATTTCTGTCCTTTATTGTGCCCATCTTTGCTTGAAATATTTCCTTGGTATCTCTATTTTTCTTCAAAAGATCTGTAGTCTTTCCCATTCTATCCTTTTTCTCTATTTCTTTGCATTGATCACTGAGGGAGGCTTTCTCATCCCTCCTTGCCATTCTTTGGAACTCTGCATTCAAATGAGTATATAATTCCTTCTCTCCTTTGCCCTTTGTGTCTTTTCTTTTCTCAGCTCTTTGTAGGGCCTCCTCAGACTTTTGCCTTTTTGCATTTATTTTTCTTGATCTACTGCCTCCTGTGCAATGTCATGAACCTCCACTCATAGTTCTTCAGGCACTCTATCAGTTCTAATCCCTTGAATCTATTTGTCACTTCCACTGTAAAATCATAAGGGATTTTAAACACAAACTTGAGACCAGTTGAAATGGTAGGAACAATAGTAGCATGTCCCATTAATCTCCCCCGTGTATTGTCAGTTTTAGAGAAAGCAGTTGATCTCAGCTTAATGGAAAAATACTTAATGGAGAGAATGAGAAACAGTAAATGCAAAGGGTGGACTTTATAGGACACATCTTACAGCATCTCACCCTCAGGTTTGATTTCAGCCATATAATGACAAAAAGTGGTCTGCAAGCTTTAATCCCAGTTCATGCTGACAGTACCTCATCTCAATAAAATAATCCTCAACTAAATTATGGCCAGGAGTCAATGGAAAGACAACACCTGTTAAATCAGTGGTCATTCTGAGGTGCAACCTATATATCTCCTCAGAATGGTCTATCTAGAGTGATATCAACTATCTACAGCAGTAGCCAACTTAATTACACATAATTTGATTTTTCTCCTTCCCTGTTTGACTCTCTCTGGTTCCTCATCCCCATTGTCTAAGATCAATTCCCAAATAAACTACATGCATGAAAAAGCTTTTGAATCAGTCTCAGCTTTGAAGATAATCCAGGAGAAGACATATATATTTCACTCTTGCTGTATTTTTCCCTTCCTTTGTGTTTCTCATCTTAGGGGAGGGTTGAAACTGCCCTTAGTGTTAAATGCTGAAGTTGTTTTCAGAAAATATAATATTCCTACTTTTTGTTTTCCAGGATCTTAAGTAACCTGAGGTCAATAGGTTTGGAAACAAATAATAAAATATATAAAATTGAGGAGAGAGAAGCATAAGCAATGAAATAGAATAAAATTCCCCAAGACCAGGAAAAGGATTATGGCTTGGAGTTCCACAAACAACAGACAACCTATGCTCTAAATTGGATGCCTTAGAAAGATGCCATGACCTTCTGAGAGTGGAGTTGTGATATAGCAATCCAGGGAAGCTGGACCATAGACAGGACAGCTTCCAAACTTGACAAATATCATGCCAAACCTTGACACAAGTAAAATGGGCCTTTAAGGTATCATGTAGATTCAGACAATGAACAAGTCAATAACATTGATGTTGCAGAAAAGACAAGATCTCTAGAAATCATGTATAACCTCCAGATTTCTGTGAGATTCTAAAGAAAGGAAATACACACACATACACACACACACACACACACACAGATGTATTCATGCAAAATACAGTGACTGAGATTGAAATACCAGTTGATTACTATGGGACCTCAAAATTAACTTTAATTTGATGTTTTAAAGTAAGTAATATGATATTGATGGCATGTCCAAGACTGTACTTGCAATTTCACACCACTATATACCTCTCCTAGATCAATGCAGGGCTTAGGCCTTTTTTTAACATATGCTGGTTCTGCAAGCATGTGAACATGCTTCTGTACACACACACACACACACACACACACACACACACACACTATCCCAATCTGCCATCTGGACCAAAAAGAAGCCTATATTGTGTTATGCTTAGTCGCTCAACTGTGTCCAACTCTTTGCAACCCTATGGACTATAGCCTGTCAGGCTCCTCTATCCATGGAGATTCTCCAGGCAAGAATACTGGCGTGGGTTGCCACCCCCCCAGGGGTCTTCCCAACCCAAGGGTCGAACCCAGGTGTCCTGCATTGCAGGTGGATTCTTTACCTCTGAGCCACAAGGGTCTAAATGCACTCAAATGTTCCCCTTAAAAAGTATCAAGACTAAAATGGAAGCATTTATAGTCAGAGAGCTATATCATTAAAAATATATTCATTTCTTAAAACATATACAATGTTTATAAACTCCATTCTCCTACTCAACTTGTTCAGAATTGTATATATTACTCTTATTTTCTACTCTAATCCTGATTTTCTAACAGTACCACCATTTCACACATGCTAGAAACCTGGGAGTTATTCCTGACATTTCTCCCTTACATTATATATCAAATATATTACCAAATCCAAATAATTTCATTTCCTATCCTTTTCTCATATGTTTCTCTTCTCTGTTTACACTGTATCAGTTTGTGGCCTCAGCATCTCTCCCTGGAACCTGTGTAATCACCTCCTAACAGTTCTTCCTATATCTGTTCTCATCATCATCCAAACCATTCAACATAATGCTTGCCAATGTTATCTTTCTGAATTATCAACTAGATAAGGTCAATCCATGTATAAAACACATTGGCTCTCAACTACAAAGAGAATAAAATTCAAACATGAAAAATGCTGATCATTATTTCAATCATATGTACCTATCCACTGTCTTTTCCACTTTCTTCCTCTAATATCATACTTTAATAACACAAAAATATTTATGATTGCTCTCATAAAACATGATATTCCTCACCTCTATGCTATGATCATAGCTCTAGTTGTTTCCAGAAAGCCATACCTACATTTCTGCTCTAGACAATTTTTTTTTTTTGCTTGATGCCTTTTTTTTTCATTTATTTTTATTAGTTGGAGGCTAATTACTTTACAATATTGTAGTGGTTTTTGCCATACTTTGACATGAATCAACCATGGATTTACATGTGTTTCCCATCCTGAACCCCCCACCCACCTCCCTCCCCATCCCATCCCTCTGGGTCATCCCAGTGCACTCCTGGGCATACACACCAAGGAAAACAGAACTGAAAGAGACACGTGTACCCCAATGTCCATCGCAGCACTGTTTATAATAGCCAGGACATGGAAGCAACCTAGATAACTTTTATTCATCTTTCAAGTTGCAATTCAGATGTCATTTTCTCCAGGAAATTAAATTGTACTAAATAGCCCTCCTCAATGTCCCATATTACACCATGCATCTATCACTGTATTTATTTGCTATATTGAAATAATTTTTAGTCTTTACTATTTTCCATACTATACTATGAGCCCCTTCAGGGGAATACCTTCTTATTTTATAGATCCTTTGTTCTTAGCATTGTGGCTGGAAAATAGCAATTTTTATCAATATTTATTGAACTAAATAGTTAAATGACTCCCTACTCCAGACATACACTCTACCATCACCTTCAATATGCACTATATTCTACTCTTCATTAACTACTTTCTCTTTTTGTAGACTTGGAATATAGAGTATCACAAGCTTCTGGAGCAAAAACTCACAAGCAGAAAACTTTCCTGAGGCAAGTACCAGGGTACAAAATCTTAAACTTCAATTGACAAATTCCTAGAGGATCAGTGTGGGCATGTCTAAAATTTTAAAACTCTGGAAGGGCAGTTACAAAGGGTTCCCATGCTTTAATTCTAGAAGGTCTACCATGTTCTCACAGTGAATATAGAAGAAGAGAGAAATTCCTATTGTGTTTCTTAAAGTGGGGAAGGGAAAAATAGTCATTTTGAAATACACCACAGCATTTTGTTCTTTTAAACAAAATCTGCCCTCAGGATAAACTATTTTACCAAAGCCTAAGCTATTAGGAGCCCAACTGACCTGGGGGGAAGCTCAAGTCCTCTCTAGCCTTACACACACAAACACACGCAAAGCCTTCAATTTCTGTCCATGCTAGTTATCCTGCCCCACCTAAGAAGGTGAAGAAACTGATAAATATTTTTGAGATGCATAGACCAGAGACACACGTTCACTGAAAGACCTAATCATAGAGTTAAAGACTGCTTCTCCCGTCCTATACCTTACCACTCTACCACCAAAAACACATTTGCCACCATGTCTTAACCCTAGTATATCATATCTGGCTTTCAAAAAATTAAAAGACATACTAAAAGGCCACAAATGCAGTTTGAAAAGAGAGAACAAGCATCAGAACCAAGCTCAGATGTGGCAAGGATGTTGGAATTATCAGACTGAGACCTGAAAACTACTACTACTATTTTGATAAGGAGGCTAAAGAAAAACAGTAGACAACATGAAAATATAGATAGACAATATAAGCAGAAGGATCAAAATTCAAAGAAACAGTCAAAATTATAGAGGCAAAAAATAGAAATGAAATATGCCTTTAGTGGGCTAATTAATAAAGGGCACAGTTGAGGAAAAAAAGTCTCTGAATTTGGCAGACATTTTTGCAGCAGAAACTTCCAAAACTAAAAAGCAAAAGCACAAAGACTGAATAAAATGGAACAGAGTGTCCAGGAAATGTAAGACAGACACAATAAAATGTATCACATATATAACAGGAATAAAAGAAGGATAATATAGAAAATAACAGATTTTTAAAAACAATAATGAAGAATGAATAAATAAGAATAGTGAATGAGTATTAATGTCATACATTAATTCAAAAATCCATGGAGCCCAGAGAATACCAAGGAGGATACATGCTAAAAATCCTACAACCAGGCATAGCCTATTCAAACTGTAGAAAGTCAAAGATAAAGAAAGATCTAGAAAGAAGTCATAGGAAAAAAGTATCTTACCTATATAGGAGCAAATTTAAAAAAAAAAAAAAAAAAGAGAGTAGAGCAAAATACCTAAAGTGTTGAGAGGAAACACACACACGAAACTAAAATTCTGTATTTTGCAACATTATTCTTGAAAAGTGAAGAAGAAATAATTTCTTTCACAAATAAAAATTGAGAGAATCTATTGCCAGTACACATGTTTTGCAAGAAATCTTTTTTTATCTTTTTTTATAATATAAATTTATGTATTTTAATTGGAGGCTAACTACTTCAGAGAGAATAAAATGATATATGTCAGAAACTCAGATTTATATAAAGAAAGAAAGGGAATTGGAGAAGGAATAGAAGAAAACCTTTTTTCTTATTCTTAATTGGTCTAATGGATAATACCTTGTGCAAAATAATAATAATGACAAAATATTCAGCTTTCTATGTTTATGTATATTTATATACTTATATATGTTTATGTATAAATAAATGAATAATAACAATGATGCAGAAAATGGGAAGGCAGAAATAGGAATATTTTTTAAGTGAAAAAAAGTAGAACTGATATGTTAAGAAAAGAAAGTAAATGGAATTATACAAAATTTTCAATTAAAACTCACAAAAGGCAGAGAAAGTGTGAAAAATAAAAATAAAGAAAAAAGGGAAAAAATAGAAAACAATATTAAACATGGTAAATATTGATAAAGACATATCAATAATCATTTTAATGTTAAGGGTCTAACACACTAATTAAATGATAGACTGAGAGAGTGGGCTACAAAGAAGACCCAAATATATGCAGCTAAAAACAGAGCATCAAAATATGCAAGAAAAAAAGCTGATAAAACTTCAAGGAGAAGTAGAAAAATTCACTGTTGTAGTTAAAGACTTCAACGCTCCTCTAACAGAAATGAGCTGATCCAGAAAGCTGAAAATCAGTAGGGACATAGTTGAATTCCACAGCACCATAAATCAACAGAATATAAGTAGCATCTATAGACTGTTACACCCAACAACAGCAGAATAAACATTCATCTCAAACTCACATGGGACAATTGCTAGAGGAACTTTTCCAGGTGATAAATAGTAGAGGAGAAAACAAGAGGAAGGGAAGAAAAAACATCTGTAAAAACAAATTAAGAAAATGACAATAGGAATGTACATATCAATTATTACCTTAAATGGTAATAAATGCTCCTTAAATGGACTAAATGCTCCAATGGAAAAACACAGACTGCTTGAATGGATACAAAAGCAAACCCATATATATGCTGTCTACAAGAGAACCACTTCAGACCTAGGGATACATACAGACAAAAAGAGAGGAGAAGAAAAACATACCATGCAAATTGAAATAAAAAGAAAGTTGGAGTAGCAATATTCATATTAAACAAAATAAACATTAAACACTTTCGTGAGAGACTAGGAAAGACACTACATAATTATTGAAGTATCAATCCAAGATATAGTAAAAATTGTTAATAAAAATACACAGCCATTTTTACAAATACATTTTTTTCTATTTTTATTCATACTTTTACAAGTACAAAATCATTTTTACACAATAAAAATAACTAATAAAAATAAATAATAAAAATTTAAAAAATACGAGCACATCAATATGTAAAGCAAATATTAACAACCATAAACATAGAGATCAATAGTAATGCAATGACAATGGGGGACTTTAACACCTCACTTTCATCAATGGATGCATCATCCAGACAGAAAATTAATAAGGAAACACAAGCTTTAAATGACACATTAAATCAGATAGGAAATTGATATATTTATAAGACATTCCATTTGAAAGCAGCTGAATACATGTTTTTTCAAGTGCACATGGAACATTCTCCAGGACAGATAACATCTGAGTCATAAATTAAGCCTCAATAAATTTAGAAAATTGAAATTATATTAAGCATCTTTTCCAAACACAACACTATGAGGTTAGAAATCAGTCACAGGGGAAAAAAAATCTGTAAAAAGCACAAACACATGGAGGTTAAACAATATCCTACTAAATAACCAATGGATCACTGAAGAAATCAAAGAGGAAGCAAAAAATACCTAGTAACAAATTACAACAAAAACAAGATGATGCAAAATGCACAAGATGTGGCAAAAGCAGTTTTAAGAGGAAAGTTTATAGCAATACAATCTTACTTCAAGAAGGAAGAAAAACCTCAAATACACAACCTAACCTTACAACTAAAGCACTTAAAGAAGAACGACAGGTGAATTCTGCAAAATATTTAGAGAGAACTAACACGTATTACCCTGAAGCTACTGCAAAAATTTCAGATGAAGGAAAACTTAATGCATGCTATCGTCATCTCCCTGTTACCAAAACCAGATAATGACATCATAAAAAAAGAAAAGTACAGGACAATATCACTGATGAACATAGATGCAAAAATTCTCAACAAAATACTGGCAAACAGAATCTAACAGCACATTAAAACCATTATACACCATGATCAAGTGGGATTTATCCCAAGGATGCAAGGGTTCTTCAATATATACAAATCAAACTATGTGGTACACCACATTGACAAATTGAAGAATAAAAATCATATGATCATCTTAATAGATACAGAAATCTTTTGACAAAATTCAGCACACATTTACGACAAAAGCTCCAAAAAGTGGGCGTAGAAGGAACCTACCTTAACATAATAAAGGCCATATACAACAAATGTACAGCAAATATCATTCTCAGTGGTGCAAAACTGAAAACATTTCCCTTAAAATAAGGATCAAAATAAAGATGTGCACTCTCGCTACTATTATTCAGCATGGATTTGGAAATCCTAGGTACGACTAAGAAGAAAAAGAAATGAAAGGAACTCAAACTGGAAAAGAATAAGCAAAACTCTCACTGTTCACAGATGACACGGTATACATAGAAAATTGTAGAATTCACCAGAAAACTACTAAAGGTGATCAATGAATTTGGTAAAGTTTTAGGATACATGATTAGTACACAGAAATCTCTTGTATTCCTATACACTAACAATGAAAAATCAGAAAAAGTAATTAAGAAAACAATCCCATTTACTATTGCAACAATAATAATAAAATTTTAAAAAATAATAATAATAATAAAATAGCTGGGAATAAACTTACCAAAGGATACAAAAGACCTACACTCACTTTCACTTTCAAGGAGATAAAGGACTTGTACTCAGAAAACTATAAGATACTGATGAAAGAAATCAATGATGATACAAACAGATGGAAAAACATACAAGGTTCTTTTATTGGAAGAAACAATATTGTGAAAAATGACTATACTACATAGTCATGTGAAAATGATTATACTGTAGTATATTACTATACTAATATTCGTAAGAAAGACTGATGCTGAAGCTGAAACTCTAATACTTTGGCCACCTCATGCAAAGAACTGACTCATTGGGAAAGACCCTGATGCTGGGAAAGATTGAAGGCAGGAGGAGAAGGGGACGACAGAGGGCAAGATGGCTGGATGGCATCACCGATGTGATGGACATGAGTTTGAGTAGGCTCTGGGAGTTGGTGATGGACAGGGAAACCTGGCATACTGCAGTCCACGGGGTCACAAAGAGTCGGACACGACTGAGCAACTGAACTGAGCTGAATCTACAGATACAATGCAACCCCTATCAAATTACCAATATAATTTGTCACAGAATTAGAACAAAATATTTTACAACTTGTATGAAAACACAAAAGACCCTGAATAGCCAAAGCAATCTTGAAAAAGAAAAATGGAACTGGATGAATCAGACTCCCAGACTTCTGACCATGCTGCAAAGCTAAAGTAATTAAGACAGTATGGTACTGGTACAAATACAGAAAAAATAGATCAGTGGAACAGGACAGAAAGTCCAGAGACAAATATGCACACCAATGATCATTTAAACTATGATGAAAGAGGCAATACTATACAATGAAGAGCAAAATTTCTCTTCAATAGGTGGTGCTTGGAGAACTGGATAGCTGCTTGTAAAAGAAAAAAAAAATTAGCACTCTAGAACATCATAGACAAAAATGAACTCAAAATGGATTATAAATATAAATATAAGGCCAGACTCTATAAAACTCATAGAAGAAAACATAGGCAAAACACTCTTTGACATAAACTGCAGCAATATCTTTTTTGAACCACTTCCTAGAGAGATGAAAATAAAAGCAAACATAAGCAAATGGGACCTGTAAGTAAAAGCTTTTAAACAGCAAAGGAAACCATAAACAATATAAAAAGACAACCCTCAGAATGGGAGAAAATATTTGCAAATGATGTGATCAAAAAGTGATTAATCTGCAAAATCTACAGTTTATTCAGCTCAATATCAATAAAAGAAACAACCCAATCAAAAAATGAGAGGAATACCTAAATAGATATTTCTCCAAATAAGGCATACAGATGGCCAAGAGGAACATGAAAACATACTCAACCTCTTTTCAATAATACATCTCTAATTATCAGAGAGACACAAAACAAAACTACAATGAGGTATCACCTCATCCCGGTCACAATTCAATTCAGGTCAATTGCTCAGTCGTGTCCGACTCTTTGCGACCCCGTGAATTGCAGCACGCCAGGCCTCCCTGTCCATTACCAACTCCCAGAATTTACTCAAACTAATGCCCATTGAGTCGGTAATGCCATCCAGCCATCTCATCTTCTGCCGTCCCCTTCTCCTCCTGCCACCAATCCCTCCCAGCATCAGGGTCTTTTCCAATGAGTCAACTCTTCGCATGAGGTGGCCAAAGTACTAGAGTTTCAGCATCAGTCCTTCCAAAGAACACCCAGGACTGATCTCCTTTAGGATGGACTGGTTGGATCTCCTTGCAGTCCAAGGGACTCTCAAGAGTCTTCTCCAACACCACAGTTCAAAAGCATCAATTTTTCAGCGCTCAGCTTTCTTCACAGTCCAACTCTCACATCCATACATGACCACTGGAAAAACCATAGCCTTGACTAGATGGACCTTTGTTGGCAAAGCAATGTCTCTGCCTTTTAATATGCTACCTAGGCTGGTCATAACTTTCCTTCCAAAGAGTAACCGTCTTTTAATTTCATGGCTGCAATCACCATCTGCAGTGATTTTGGAGCCCCCCAAAATAAAGTCTGACACTGTTTCCACTGTTTCCCCATCTATTCCGCATTAAGTGATGGGACCAGATGCCATGATCTTAGTTTTCTGAATGTTGAGCTTTAAGCCAACTTTTTCACTCCCCTCTTTTACTTTCATCAAGAGGCTTTTTAATTCGTCTTCACTTTATGCCATAAGGGTGGTGTCATCTGCATATCTGAGGTTACTGATATTTCTCCTGGCAATCCTGATTCCAGCTTGTGCTTCCTCCAGCCCAGCATTTCTCATGATGTGCTCTACATATAATTTAAGTAAGCAGGGTGACAATATACAGTCTTGATGTACTCTTTTTCCAATTTGGAACCAGTCTGTTGTTCCATGTCTCATTCTAACTGTTGCTTCCTGAACTGCATATAGGTTTCTCAAGAGGCAGGTCAGGTGATCTGGTATTCCCATCTCTTTCAGAATTTTCCACAGTTTATTGTAATCCACACAGTCAAAGGCTTAGGCATCATCAATAAAGCAGAAATAGATGTGTATTTGTTTGTTTGTTTGTTTCTGAAACACTCTTGCTTTTTTGATGATCCAACAGATGTTGGCAATATGATCTCTGGTTCCTCTGCCTTTTCTAAAACCAGCTTGAACACCTGGAAGTTCACGGTTTACATATTGCTGAAGCCTGGCTTGGAGAATTTTGAGCATTACTTTACAAGTGTGTGAGATGAGTTCAATTGTGCAGTAGTTTGAGCA
Organism: Cervus elaphus; assembly: GCF_910594005.1. Taxonomy (NCBI): domain Eukaryota; kingdom Metazoa; phylum Chordata; class Mammalia; order Artiodactyla; family Cervidae; genus Cervus; species Cervus elaphus. The sequence continues at coordinate 102,449,231 of NC_057848.1, forward strand.
TTCTTTGGGATTGCCTTTCTTAGGGCTTGAAATGAAAACTGACCTTTTCCAGTCCTGTGGACACTGCTGAGTTTTCCAAATTTGCTGGCATATTGAGTGCAGCACTTTCACAGCATCATCTTTCAGGATTTGAATTAGCTCAACTGGAATTCCATCACCTCCACTAGCTTTGTTCATAGTGATGCTTTCTAAGGCCCACTTGACTTCACATTCCAGGATGTCTGGCTCTAGGTGAGTGATCATACCATCATGATTATCTGAGTCATGAAGATATTTTTTTGTACATTTCTTGAGGTCTGGGGTGGTGGCCAAGAGGAGCAACTGCACCATCCAAAGAGCAGCGGATGCGTGGTTGCAGGAGTGCCGAAAGGAGCTACTCCATACTCAACATCAGAAGGAGTGGCTGTGAGGACATACCCCTCGTCCAAGGTAAGGGGCAGTGGCTGCTCTTTGCTGGAGCAGCTGTGAAGAGATACCCCGCGTCCAAGGTAAGAGAAATCCAAGTAAGAGGGTAGAAATCTGATGCAAGAGGGCATCAGAGGGCAGACACACTGAAACCTTAATCACAGAAAACTAGCCAATCTGATCACATGGACCACAGCCTTGTCTAACTCACTGAAACTAAGCCATGCCCTGTGGGGCCACCCAAGACGGATGGGTCATGGTGGAGAGATCTGACAGAATGTGGTCCACTGGAGAAGGGAATGGCAAGCCACTTCAGTATTCTTGCCTTGAGAACCCCATGAACAGTATGAGAAGGCAAAATTATAGGATACTGAAAGAGGAACTCACCAGGTCGATAGGTGCCCAATATGCTACTGGAGATCAGTGGAGAAATAACTCCAGAAAGAATGAAGGGATGGAGCCAAAGCAAAAGCAATATCCAGTTATGGATGTGACTGGTGATAGAAGCAAGGTCCGATGCTGTAAAGAGCAATATTGCATGGGAACCTGGAATGTTAAGTCCATGAATCAAGGCACATTGGAAGTGGTCAAACAGGAGATGGCAAGAGAATGAATGTTGACATTCTAGGAATAAGCTAGCTAAAATGGACTGGAATGGGTGAATTTAACTCAGATGACCATTGTAACTACTACTGTGGGCAGGAATCCCTTAGAAGAAATGGAGTAGCCATCATGGTCAACAAGAGTCCAAAATGCAGTACTTGGATGCAATGTCAAAAATGACAGAATGATCTCTGTTCGTTTCCAAGGCAAACCATTCAATATCACGGTAATCCAAGCCTATGCCCCAACCAGTAATGCTGAAGAGGCTGAAGTTGAATGGTTCTATGAAGACCTATGAGACCTTTTAGAACTAACACCCAAAAAGGATGTACTTTTCATTATAGGGGACTGGAATGCAAAAGTAGGAAGTCAAGAAACACCTGGAGTAACAGGCAAATATGGCCTCCCGTTACAGAATGAAGCAGGGCAAAGGCTAATAGCATTTTGCCAAGAGAAGGCACTGGTCATAGAAATCACCCTCTTCCAACAACACAAGAGAAGACTCTACACATGCATATCACCAGATGGTCAACACTGAAATCAGATTGATTATATTCTTTGCAGGCATATATGAGAAGCTCTATATAGTTACACTTAATTGATACCTATAGGACATTTCATCCCAAAATGATGAATTTCAACTTTTTCTCAAGTGCACATGAAACGTTCTCCAGGATTGATGACACCCTGGGCCATAAATCTGGCCTTGGTAAATTAAAAAAATATTGAAATCATTTCAAGCATCTTTCCATATCAAATGTGGTAAGATTAAATGTCAACTACAGGAAGAAAAAACAACTATTAATAATACAAACATATGGAGTCTAAACAACATGCTACTGAATAACCAACAAATCACAGAAGAAATCAAAATGGAAATCAAAATATGCATATAAACAAATGAAAATAAAAACATGACAAGCCAAAACCAATGGGATTCAGTAAAAGCAATGCTAAGGGGAAAGTTCATAGCAGTACAAGATTACCTCTAGAAACAAGAGAAAAATCAAATAAATAACCTAACTTTACACCTGAAACATCTAGAAAAAGAAGAAATGAAGAACCCCAGGGTGAGTAGAAGGAAACAAATTATAAATATTAGGGCAGAAATAAATGAAAAAGAAACAACAGAGACTACAACAAAAATCAACAAAACTAAATGCTGGTTCTATTAGATGATAAATAGACAAACCATTAGTCAGACCCATCAAGAAAAAAAAAAAAAAAGGAGAAGAATCAATTCAACAAAATTAGAAATGAAAATGGATAAATCACAACAGACAACACATAAATGCAAAGGATCATAGGAGACTACTATCAGCAACTATATGACAATAAAATGGACAATTTGGAAGAAATGAATGAATTCTTAGGAAAGTACAACCTTCTAAAACTGAACCAGGAAGAAAAAGAAAATCTTAACAGACCCATCAGAAGCATGGAAATCGAAACTGTAATAAAAAATCATCCAACAAACAAAAGCCCAGGACCAGAAAGCTTCACAGGGGAATTCTACCAAGAATTTAGAGAAGAGCTAACACCTATCCTACTCAAACTCTTCCAGAAAATTGCAGAGGAAGGTAAAATGACAAATTCATTCTATGAGGCCACCATCACCCTAATACCAAAACCAGACAAAGATGACACAAAAAAAGAAAACTACAGGCCAATATCACTGATGAACACAGATGCAAAAATCCTCAACAAAATCCTAGCAAATAGAATCCGACAACATATTTAAAGTATCATACATCATGAGCAAGTGGTCTTTATCCCAGGGATGCAAGGATGATTCCATATGCACAAATCAATCAATGGGATACACTAAATTAACAAATTGAAAGATAAAAACCATATGATTATCTCAATAGATGCAGAGAAAGCCCTTGACAAAATTCAACAAGGATTTATAATAAAAACTCTCCAGAAAGCAGTCATAGAAGGAACATACCTCAAAATAATAAAAGTCATATATGAAAAACCCACAGAAAACTTTATCCTCAATAGTGAAAAACTGAAAACTTTTCCCCTAAACTCAGGAACAAGGGTGTCCTCTCTCACAAATATATTCAACATAGTTTTGAAAGTTTTAGCCACAACAATCAGAGCAGAAAAAGAAATAAAAAGAATAAAGATTGGAAAAGAAATAAAAGGAATCCAAAATGGAAAAGAAGTAAAGCTCTCACTGTTTGCAGATGACATAATCCTCAACATAGAAAACCCTTAAGACACCACCAGAAAATTACTAGAGCTAATCAATGATTATACTAATGTTGTAGGTTAGAAAATTAATACACATAGTCCCTTGCATTCCTATACAATAACAATGGGAAGACAGAAAGAGAAATTAAGGAAATAATCCTATTCATCATTGCAATGAAAAGAATAAAATAGTTTGGAATAAATATACCTAAAGAAACAAAACACCTGCATATAGAAAACTATAAAACACTGATGAAACAAATCAAAGATGATACAAATAGATGGGAAAATATACCATGTTCACGGAGCAGAAGAATCAATATAGTGAAAATGTGTATACTACCCAAAGAAATCTACAGGTTCAATGCAATCCTTATCAAGCTACCAACGGTATATTTCACAGAAGTAGAACAAATAATTTCACAGTTTGTATGGAAATACAAAAGGCCTCAAAGAGCCAAATCAATCTTTACGAAGAATGGGACTGGAGAAATCAACCTGCCTGACTTCAGACTATACTACAAAGCTCCAGTTATCGAGACATTATAGTACCTTCACAAAAATAGAAATATAGATCAATGGAACAAAATAGAAAGTCCAGAGACAAATCCACACACCTTATCTTTGACAAAGGAGGAAAAAAAGTACAATGAAGGAAAGACAATCTCTTTAACAAGTGGTGCTGGGAAAACTGGTCAATCACATGTAAAATAATGAAACTAGATCTCTTTCTAACACCATGCACAAAAATAAGCTCAAAATGGATTAAAGATCTAAATGTAAGAACAGAAACTTTAAAACTCCTAAGGGAAAGCATAGGCAAAAAATTTTATGACATAAATCACAGCAAGATCTTCTATGACCCACCTCCAAGAATAATGGAAATAAAAGCAAAATTACTCAAATAGGACATACTTAAGCTTAAAAACTTTTTCACAGAGAAAGAAACTATAAGCAAGGTGAAAAGACAACCTTCAAAACTGGAGAAAATAATAGCAAATGAATCAGCTGTCAAAGAATTAATCTCAAAAATATACAAGCAGCTCATGCAGCTCAATACCAGAAAAATAAACGATCCAATCAAAAAATGGACCAAAGAACTAAACAGACATTTGTCCAAGGAAGACATACAGATGACTAACAAACACACGAGAAGAAGCTCAAAATAACTCATTATCAGAGAAGTGCAAATCAAAACCACAGTGAGGTACCATCTCACCCTGGTCAGAATGACTGATATCAAAAAGCTTACAAACAATAAATGCTTGAGAACATGTGGAGAAAGGGGGACCCTCTTACAACTGTTGCTGGCAATGCAAACTAGTACACCCACCATGGAGAACAGTGTGGGGACTTCTTAAAAAAACTGGAAATAGAGCTGCCATTTGACCCACCAATCCCACTTCTGGGCATTGACGCCTAGGAAACAAGAATTGAAAGAGACACGTGTACCCCAGTGTTCCTCACAGCACTGTTTACAATAGCTAGGACATGGAAGCAACCTAGATGTCCATCAGCAGATGAGTGGATAAGAAAGTTGTGGTACATATGTAGAATGGAATATTACTCAGCTATGAAATGACTGGGTTTGAATCAGTTCTAATGAGGCGTATGAAATGGAGCCTATGATACAGAGTGAAGTAAGTCAGAAAAACACCAATATAGTGTAGTAATGCATATATACAGAATTTAGAAATATGGTAACAATGACCCTATATGTGAGACATCAAAAGAGACACAGAGATAAAAGCAGACTTTTGAACTCTCTGGGAGAAGGCAAGGGTGGTATGATTTGAGAGAACAGCATTGAAACATGTATATTACCACATGTGAAATAGATGACCAGTCCAAGTTCGATACATGGAAAAGGGCACTCAAATCCAGTTCACTAGGACAATCCAGAGGGATGGGATAGGGAGGGAGGTGGGATGGGCATTTGGGATGGGAGACACATGTACACCGTGGCTGATTCATGTCAATGTATGGCAAAACCCACCAAAATATTGTAAAGTAATTAGCCTCCAGTTGAAATTAACTAATTAAATAAAAAGGAAGAAAAAGGGGATATATACGACAATAATGAACTTTCAATTGTGCCAATTAAGTGCACAATGCAAGCTGAAGTCTAACTGTTGTTCAGTGGCTCAGCTATGTCCTACTCTTTGAAGACCCACGTCAGTCTTCCTTGTCCTTCACCATCTTCCAGAGGTTGGTCAAACTCATGTCCATTGAGACAATGATGCCATCCAAGCATCTCATCCTCTGTCGTCCCCTTCTCCTGCCTTCAATCTTTCCCAGCATCAGGGTCTTTTCTAATGAGTCAGCTCTTCCTATCAGATGGTCAAAGTATTGTAACTGCAGCTTCAGCATCCGTCCTTCTAATGAATAGTCGAGATTGTTTCCCTTTAGAATTGAGTGGTTTGATCTCCTGCTATCCAGATGACTCTCAAGAGTCTTCTCCAACACCACAGTTCAAATGCATCAGTTCTTCAGTGCTCAGTCTTCTTTATTGTCCAACTCTCACACCCATACATGACTACTGGAAAAACCATTGCTTGACTATACAGACCTTTGTTGGCAAAGTAATATATCTGCTTTTTAATACACAGCCTAGTTTTGTCATAGCTTTTCTTCCAAGGAGCAAGAATCTTATAATTTCATGGCTGTGGTCATCATCTGCAGTGATTTTGGAGCCCAGGAAAATTAAGTCTGTCACGGTTTCCATTATTTCCCCATCTATTTGCCATGAAGTGTTGGGACCGGATGCCATGATCTTAGTTTTTGTTGTTTTTTTGTTTTTTTTTTTTTACTGTGGAGTTTTAAGTAAGCTTTTTCACTCTCTCCTTTCACCTTCATCAAGAGGTTTTTTAGTTCCTCTTAGCTTTCTGCCATAAGGGTGGTGTCATCTGTCCATCTGAGGTTATTGATATTTCTCCTGGAGAACTTAATTCCTGCTTGTGGTTCATCCAGCTTGGCATTTCACATGATGTACTCTGCATATAAGTTAAATAAGCAGGGTGACTCTATACAGCCTTGACTTACTCCTTTCCCAATTTAGAAAGTGAAAGTGAAAGTTGATTAGTAGTGTCTGACTCTTTGTGACCCCTTGAAATTCTCCAGGCCAGAATACTGCCATGGGTAGCCATTCCCTTCTCCTAGGGATCTTCCCAACCCAAGAACTGAACCCAGGTCTCCCACACTGGAACCAGTCTGTTGTTCCATGTCCATTCCTAACAATTACTTCTTGACCTGCATACTGGTTTCTCAGGAGGTAGGTAAGGTAGTCTAGAATCCCCATACCTTGAAGAAATTTCCACAATTTGTTGTGATCCACACAGTTAAAGGCTTTAGTGTAGTCAGTGAAGCAGAAGTAGTTGTTTTTCTGGAATTCTTTTGCTTTTTCTATGATCCAATGTATGTTGGCAATTTGAAGGTTAACTGACCCCTGTTTAATTCCTAAACATTAAAGAAAGCTAGCTTGAAAAAATAATATGTATGTCTCTTCAGAATTCTGACACTGAGGGAATAAATCCTAAATTAACAAAGAATCTGCCTGTAATATAGGAGAGCCGGTGCATTTCCTGGGTTAGGAAGATCTGCTGGAGAAGGGATAGGCTACCAACTCGAGTATTCTTGGGCTTCCCTTGTGGCTCAGCTGGTAAAGGATCTACCTGCAATACAGGAGAATGGGTTTGATATCTGGGTTGGGAAGAGTCCCTGGAGATGGGAAAGACTACCCATTCCATTATTTTGGCCTGGAGAATTCCATGGACTGTATAGTCCATGGAATCACAAAGAGTCAGACAGGACCAAGAGACTTTCACTTTCAAGAGAACCTGATTTTCTCTCACTGTGCCTTCAGACCCGAGTGCCCAAGATCAATTATCTTATCTAGACCATCTCTAACTTCTGAAACTAAGAAAAAAATAGTGGATAAAGGCTTTTAACAGTTTTTCTTATTCCAACAGTCATTTAAAACAAACGGGTTTTAGATTGTGATATCTGATTCATTACTAAATTTAGAAAATGAAGCTATAAGATCTCTCATTGTGTCTGTGTTTATGTATGCATAATCTCTATTTTACCTTTGAATGATACTATCAGAAATTAATTTGCAAATGAAATCTACTTAATCAGATTAAAGGAAATTAAGAACTTATATTAACTATCAAAAAATATAGAAGATAACTGGCTAGAATTAATTTCAGGTTCATGTGAACTGGGAAATATTCAAAAATTAATATGTGACATTAATGTTTGAGATTGTTGATCTAATTAATATAGACATCTTAAGAGTCATCAACAGTAAGTATAATATTTTTATTACACCTAGATTTAATATAAGCTAAATCTTGTTATATGTACAGCAAATTTGTCAGCAAGGAAAGTAACTTGATGTGAAGAAACATTTAAGGAGAGAAAATGTAAATATAACTTATAAATAAAATTTATTAAGAATAGTTATGGGGGGGTGGTCCTAACATGGCAGAGGAATAGGATGGGGAGATCACTTTATCCCCTACAAATTCATCAAAAGATCATCTGAGTGCTGAGCAACTTTCAGAGAACAACTTCTGAACACTGGGAGAGGATAGCAGGCATCCAGAAAGGCAGTCTATTCTCTTCGAAAGGAGGTAGAACAAAATATTAAAGACAAAAAAGTGAGACAAAAGAGTTAGGGAGGGAGTAGTGAAGGAGTAGAAGTTTCCAAATAGCAGGAAATCCTCTTACTGGTGGGTTTGTGGGGAGTTTTAGAATCTCAGAGGGCAGCATAACCGAGAGGAAAACACACACACACACACACACACAAAGAATATGCACCTAACCACAACTCCCAGTGGAGAAGTAGCCCAGATGCTCACATCTGCCACCAGTGAATGGGAACTGCACAGGGAGGCACAGGTTGCCTGCTTAGGATAAGGACCTGGCCTCAATGCCATGAGGACAATATGAGTGAGCTAACATGAGGTAGCAACCCAAACTGTGGGATAGCAAGAGAGAGGAAAAGAGAGAGAGAGAGAGAGAACTTTCCCCTGAAAAGCTCTAACCTAAGGCACAGCCTGGCCTGCTCATAGAACAAAGGATTGAGAGAAAACCAAAGGAGAGCTAGCCAGCTGTAGGTCAGCCCCTCCACCCACCGGAGGGAGAGAGGCAGGTGTGCGACAGCAAAGGCCGGAAGGCAAGGGGCAATCTCAGCCCCAGAGATGGCATCCTCCACCAAACTGTGAGCAGGCTCCCTTTTGATTACCACGTCTTCCTGGGAACCTGGACAGTTGACATCTGACAGGAGGATCACAGCCTAATATCAGCTCCCCAGAGGAGACATCTGGCACACCTGAGAGGGTGCTCTTGTGGCACACCCAGGAAACCAAGCAGTCAGGAGTGGGGAAGTGATTAAGATGCATGGCTTACCTGGGACAGTGCGCTCAATAAGCGCCTGGTCACCTGAGCTGCTCAGACTTGGGAAGGGCACAAAATGCACGCCTGACCGAGTCTGTGCCTTTGTGGAGTACACAAGAACCTGAACCTGAGCAGCTTAGACCCTAGAAGTGCACAAAAGGCAGGGTCCACTTTGGACAGTGCACTGCAGAACACCCTGGAGCCTGAGCAGTGTAGCTGGGAAATCACACGCCACCTTGAGCTGAGTCAAACCCAGTGTGGTCCATACATTGCGAGCAATCCCCACACATGCCAGTGATATTTGATTGCAGTGTTCCTCCTTCTCCATGGCACAACTGAACAAGTGAGCCTAAATAAATGACCACCTTCGTCCCCTTGTGTCAGGGGGGAAATTAGACCCTGAAGAGACTTTCAAACAGAGGAAGCCAAAATGAACAAAGAAGTGGGAACTGCTCTGGAATTGATAGGTGAAACAGATTGAAACCCTGTAGTTTGCATTGACTAAGGATTGGAAGGGGCTTATAGACCTGGGGAAGAAATATAAGCTGGAACAAGTAACTATCTGAAACTGAACTGACCCCACACTGCCCTCAACAGCTCCAGAGAAATTACTAGATATATTGTTACTATTAACATTTTAAAATATTTCTTAATTGTTATTTATTTTGAGTTCTTTATTACTCCTTTAATTTTCATTTTTATAACCCACGATTACCTTGCAAAAAAAAAAAAGAGAGATCCTATTTTTAAAGCAAATTTCGTATGTGTATATATATATATATATATATATATTATGCTTTTTGTGATTTATTTTGTTTTGTATTTTTAATATTATATTTTTGACAGTCTAACATCTACTCTTTGCTTTTTGGTATTTGTTATCAATTTTTCACCTTTAAGAATCTAATCTTCAGTACCTGTTTTTACTTAGGGGCCTGATTACTGGTTCCAGTTCTTCTCACCTTTTGACTCTTCCTTTTCTCCACCAGGTCACCTCTATTTCCTCCATAACCCTTCTCTTCTCTACTTAACTCTGTGAATTTCTCTGGGTGTTCTGGGCTGTGGAGAACACTCAGGGAACTGATCACTGGCTAGATTGGTCTTTCCCCTTTTGACACCCCCTCTTCTCCTCCTGTTCACCTCTATCACCCTCCTTCCTCTTCTCTACACCATGCAACTCTGGGAACCTCTCTAGGTATCCCTCACTGTGGAGAATCTTTTCACCATTAACCTAGATGTTTTATCATCAGTACTGTGTGGATGGAGAAATCTTGAGGCTACTGTAAGAATAAGACCAAAAGCCAGAGGCAGGAGGCTTAAATCCAAAACTTCAGAACACCAGAAAACTCCTGATTCCAGGGAACATTAATCGACAAGAGGTCATCCAAAAGCACCCAAACCTACACTGAAACCAAGCTCCACAAGAGAGCCAACAAGTTCCGTAACAAGACATACCATGCTAACTCTCCAGCATCGCAGGAACATAACCCTGAGCATTAAAATATAGGCTTCTTTAAGTCACAGCAAACCCATAGACACCCCAAAACTCACTACTGGACACTTAATTGCACTCCAGAGAGAAGAGATCCAGCTCCACCCACCAGAACACAGACACAAGCTTCCCTAACTAGGAAATCTTGACAGCCATTAGTCCAAACCCCACCCACAGGGAGAAACCTCCACAGTAAAGAGGAACCACAAACTGCAAGAATAAAGGAAGACCACCCCAAACACAGCAATGAAAAGGCAGAGAAATATTCAGCAAGTAAAGGAACATGATAAATGCCCACTAAACCAAACAAAAGAGGAGGAGATAGGGAGTCTACCTGAAAAATAATTCACAATAATAATAGTAAAGATGATCTAAAATCTTGAAAACAAAAAGGACTAAAAGATAAATAGACTAGAGACAAGAATTGAGAAGATGCAAGAAATCTTTAACAAGGTCCTAGAAAAAGTAAAAAAAGAGTCAGTTAATAATGAATAATGCAGTAATTGAAATCAAAAGCACTCTGGAGGTAACAAAAAGTAGAATAACTGAGGCAGAAGATAGGATAAGTGAGGTGAAATATAGGCTGATGGAAATAAATGAGCAGAGAGGAAAAAAGAAAAAAGAATTAAAAGAAATGAGGACAATCTCAGAGACATCTGGGAAAATGTGAAATGCTCCAACATACAAATCATAGGAGTCCCAGAAGAATAAGACAAAATGGAAGGGCATGGGAACATATTTGAGGAGATAATAGTTCAAAACTTCCCTAAAAGGGAGAAGGAAATAGCCACCCAAGGCCAAGAAACCCAGAGTCCCAAATAAGATAAACCTAGGGTGAAACACCACAAGACACATATTAAATTAATGAGGATCAAACACAAAAAGCAAATATTAAAAGCAGCAAGGGAAAAGCAACAAATAACACACAAGGGGATTCTCATAAGAATAATAGCTGATCTTTCAATAGAAACTCTTCAGGCCAGAAGGGAATGGCAGGACATACCTAAAGTGATGAAAGAGAAAAACCTATAATCCAGATTACTATACCCAGAAAGAATCTCATTCAAATATGAAGGACAAATCAAAAGCTTTACAGACAAGAAAAAGCTGAGAATTCAGTCCCACCAAACTATCTCTTCAACAAATGCTAAAGGATCTTGTCTAGACAGGAAACAGAAAAGTTTTATAAACTTGAACCCAAAACAACAAAGTAAATGGCAATAAGATTATACTTATCAATAATTACCTTAAATGTAAATGGGTTGAATGCCCCAACCAAAAGATAAAGACTGTCTGAATGGATATGAAAACAAAACCTCTATATATTCTGTATACAAGAGACCCACCTCAAATCAAGGGACACATACAGACTGAAAGTGAAGGGCTGGAAAAAGATATTTCATGCAAGTGGAGAAAAAAACAAAGAAGGAGTAGCAATATCCATATCAGATAAAATAAACTTTGAAATAAAAACCATGAAAAGAGAAAAAGAAGGACACTACATAATGATTAAATGATTAATTCAAGAAGAAGATGTAACAATTTTAAATATATATGAACCCAACATAGGAGCACCACAATATGTATGGCAAATGCTAGCAAGTATGAAAAGGGAAATTAACAGTAACACAGTATTAGTGGGAGACTTTAATACCACACTCACGCCTATGGATAGATCAACTGAACAGAAAATTATCTAGGAAACAAAAACTTTAAATGATGCAGTGGACCAGTTAGGCCGAATAGATATCTATAGAACATTTCACCCCAAAATGTAGAATTTCACCTTTTTCTCAAATGCACACGGAACATTCTCCAGGATAGATCACATTCTGGACCATGAATCTAGGCTTGGTAAATTAAAAAAAAAAATCATCTCAAGCATCATTTCTAATCACAATGTGGTAAGATGAGATGTCAACTACAGGAAAAAAAAACTACTAAAATTACAAACATATGAAGGTTACACAACATGCTTCTGAATAACCAACAAATCACAGAAGAAATCAAAAAGGAATTCCAAATATGTGTAGAAACAAATGAAAATAAAAACACGACAAGCCAAAATCTATGGGATTCAGCAAAAGCAGTGCTAAGGGGATATTTCATAGCAGTACAAGCTTACCTCAAGGAACAAGAGAAAAATCAAATAAATCATCTAACTTCACACCTAAAGCACTAGAAAAAGAAAAAATGAAGAGCCCCAGGTTTAGTAGAAGGAAAGAAATCATAAAAATTAGGGCAGAAATAAATGAAAAAGAAACAAAAGAGACTACAACAAAAATCAACAAAACTAAAAGCTGGTTCTATTAGAAGATCAATAAAATAGACAAACCATTAGCCAAACTCATCAAGAAAAAAGGGAGAAGAATCAAATAAACAGTATTAGAAATGAAAATGGAGACATCACAACAGAAAACACAGAAATACAAAGGATTATAAGAGACTACAATCAGCAACTATATGACAATAAAATGGACCACTTGGAAGAAATGAATGAATTCTTAGAAAAGTATAACCTTTCAAAACTGAACCAGGAGGAAATATACCCATCAGAAGCATAGAACTTAAAACTGTAATTAAAAATCGTCCAACGAACAAAAGCCCAGGGTCATTTGCCTACACAGGTGAAGTCTACCAAAAATTAGGGAAGAAATGACACCTATCCTACTCAAACTCTTCCAGAAAAAGGCAGAGGACGTTTAACTTTCAAACTCATTCTATGAGGCCACCATCACTTTAATACCAAAACCAGACAAAAATGCCACAAAGAAAGAAAACTACAGACCAATATCACTGCTGACCATAGATGTAAAGATCCTGAACAAAATACTAACAAAGAGAATCTGAAAACATATTAAAAAGATCATACACCATGACGTAGTGGGCCTTAACCCAGATTCTTCAATAATTGCATATCAATCAACGGGATACAACATATTAACAAATTGAAACATAAAAACCACATCATTTTCTCAATAGATGTAGAGAAAGCCTTTGACAAATGTCAACATCCATTTATGATAAAAAGCTTCTAGAAAGCAGCCATAGAAGGAACATACCTCAACATAATAAAAGCCATATATGGTAAGCCCACAGCAAACATTATCCTCAAAGGTGAAAAACTGAAAGCATTTCCTCCAAAGTCGGGATCAAGCAAAGGGTGCCCACTCTCATCACTACTTTTCAACATAGTTTTGGAAGTTTTAGGCACAGCAATCAGAGAAGAAAAAGAAATAAAAAGAATCCAGATTGGAAAAGAAGAAGTAAAACTCTCACTGTTTGCAGATGCCATGATCCTCTACACAGAAAACGCTAAACACACCACCGGAAAATTACTAGAGCTAAACAATGAATATACTAAAGTTGCAGGATATAAAATTATCACACATAAATCCCTTGCATTCCTATATACTAACAGTGAGTAAACAAATAGAGTCACTAAGGAACAATTCCATTCACCATTGCACTGAAAATAATAAAATAGTTAGCAATAAATCTACCTAAAGAAACAAAAGACGTATATATAGAAAACTATAAAACACTGATGAAAGAAATCAAAGATGACACAAATAGATGGAGAAATATACCATATTCATGGAGCAGAACACTCAATATAGTGAAATGAGTATACTACCCAAAGAAATCTGTAGATTCAATGTAATCCCTATCAAGCTACCAAAGGTATTTTTCAGAGAAATAGAACTAACAATTTCACAATTTTATGGAAATAGAAAAAACAACAACAACAACAAAAAACCTTGAATAATCAAAGCATTTTTGAGAAAGAAGAATGGAACTGGAGGAATCAAAGTGCCTGACTTCAGACAATATTACAAAGCTACAGTCATCAAGACAGTATGATACTTGCAAAAAGACAGAAATATAGACCAATGGAACAAAATACAAAGCCCAGAGATAAATCAACACCTATGGACAATTTATCTTTAACAAAGGAGGCAAAAATATACAATGAAGAAAATATAACATCTTTAACAACTTGTGCTGGGAAAACTGGTCAACCACTTGTGAAAGAATAACACTAGAACACTTTCTAACACCATACACACATATAAACTCAAAGTGGACTAAAGATCTAAATGTAAGACCAGAAACTATAAAACTCCTAGAGGAAAACATAGGCAAAACACTCTCCGACATAAATCACAGCAGGAACCTCTATGACCCATCTCCCAGAGTAATGGAAATAAAAGCAAAACTAAACAAATGGGAGCTAATAAAACATAAAAACTTTTCCACAATGAAAGAAACTGTAAACAAGTTGAAAAGACAGCCTTCAGAATGGGAGAAAATAATAGCGAATGAAGCAGCTGGCAAAGAATTAATCTCAAAAATATACAAGCAGCTCATGAAGCTCAATTCCAGAAAAATAAACGACCCAATCAAAAATGGGACAAAGAACTAAACAGAAATTTCTGCAAAGAAGATATACAGATGTCTAGCAAACACATGAAAAGATGCTCAACATCACTCATTGTCAGAGAAATTCAAATCAAAGCCACAATTAGGTACCATCTCACACTGGTCAGAATCAGTTCAGTTCAGTCGCTCAGTCGTGTCTGACTCTTTGTGACTCCATGAACCACAGCATGCCAGGCCTCCCTGTCCATCACCAACTTGCGGAGTCCACCCAAACCTATGTCCATTGAATCGGTGATGCCATCCAACCTCTGTCGTCCCCTTCTCCTCCTGCCCTCAATCTTTTCCAGCATCAGGGTCTTTTCAAATAAATCAGTTCTTTTCATCAGGTGGCCAAAGTATTGGAGTTCCAGCTTCAACATCAGTCCTTCCAAAGAACACCCAGGACTGATCTGCTTTAGGATGGAATGGTTGGATCTCCTTGCAGTCCAAGGGACTCTCAAGAGTCACCTTCAACACCACAGCTCAAAAGCATCAATTCTTCAGGGCTCAGCTTTATTTATAGTTCAACTCTCACATCCATACATGACCACTGAGAAAACCATAGCCTTGACTAGATGGACCTTTTATGCCAAAGTAATGTCTCTGCTTTTTAATATTCTGTCTAAGTTGGTCATAACTTTCCTTCCAAGGAGTAACCGTCTTTTAATTTCATGGCTGCAATCACCATCTGCAGTGATTTTGGAGTCCAGACAAATAAAGTCAGCCACTGTTTCCCCATCTATTTGCCATGAAGTGATGGGACCAGATGCCATGATCTTAGTTTTCTGAATGTTGAGCTTTAAGTCAACATTTTCACTCTCCTCTTTCACTTTCATCAAGAGGATCTTTAGTTCCTCTTCACTTTCTGACACGAGGGTGGTGTCATCTGCATATCTGAGGTTATTGATGTTTTTCCTGGCAATCTTGATTCCAGCCTGTGTTTCCTCCAGCCCAGCGTTTTTCATGGTGTACTCTGCATATAAGTTAAATAAGCAGGGTAACAATAGACAGTCTTGATGTACTCCTTTTCCTATTTGGAACCAGTCTGTTGTTCCATGTCCAGTTCTAACTGTTGCTTCCTGACCTGCATATAGGTTTCTCAAGAGGCAGGTCAGGTAGTCTGATATTCCCATCTCTTCCAGAATTTTCCACAGTTTATTGTGATCCACACAGTCAAAGGCTTTGGCATAGTCAGTAAAGCAGAAATAGATGTTTTTCTGGAACTCTCTTGCTTTTTCAATGATCCAGCGGATGTTGGCAATTTGATCTCTGGTTCCTCTGCCTTTTCTAAAACCAGCTTGTATATCTATCTGGAAGTTCATGATTCATGTATTGCTGAAGCTTGGCTTGGAGAATTTTAAGCATTACTTTACTAGCGTGTGAGATGAGTGCAACTGTGCAGTACTTTGAGCATTCTTTGGCATTGCCTTTCTTTGGGATTGGAATGAAAACTGACTTTTTCCAGTCCTGTGGCCACTGCTGAATTTTCCAAATTTGCTGGTATTTTGACTGAAGCACTTTCACAGCATCATCTTTCAGGATTTGAAATAGCTCAACTGGTCAGAATTGCTGCTATCAAAGTCTACAAACAATAAATGCTGGAGAGGTTGTGGAGAAAAAGGAATTCTCTTACACTGTTGGTGAGAATGCAAACTAGTACAACTATTAGGGAGAACAGTGTGGAGATTCCTTAAAAAAAAAAAAAAAAACTGGAAATAGAACTGCCATACGACCCAGCAATCCCACTGCTGGGCATACACCCTGAGGAAACCAGAATTAAAAGATACACATGTGCCCCAATGTTCATCATAGTACTGTTTACAATAGCTAGGACATGGAAGCAACCTAGATGTCCATCAGCAGGCAAATGGATAAGAAAGTTTTGGTACATACAATGCAGTATTACTCAAATATTAAAAGAATGCATTTGCATCGGTTCTAATGAGGTGAATGAAACTGGAACCTATTATACAGAGTGAAGTAAATCAGAAAAAAAAATACAGTATATTAACGCATATACGTGGAATTTAGAAAGATGGTAGCAATGACCTTATATGTGAGATATCAAAAGAGATAGAGATATAAAGAACAGACTTTTGGACTCTATGGGAGAAGCTGAGCGTGGGATGATTTGAGAGAATAGCATTGAAACATGTATATTACCATATGTGAAATAGATCACCAGTCTAGATTTGATGCATGAGACAGGGTGCTCAGGACTGGTGCACTGGGATGACCCTGAAGGATGGGATGGGGAGGGAGGTGGGAGAGGGGTTCAAGATGGTGGACACATGTACACTCATGGCTGATTCATGTCAATGTATGGAAAAAAAAAACACTACAATATTGTAAAGTATTTTGCCTCCAATTAAAATAAACAAATCATTTTTTAAAAGAATATTTATGCTTTAGCAATGTTTATCTAAAGTAGTGTCTCAAGGTTTTGGTAACCTGAAATTCTTGAGTTATGTTGAATTAAATGATGGAAGTTTATTGGTCATTCCCAAATAAATTTAAACACGAATTACTGAACACTGGCTTCCTCTTGCAGAAAAACCAAAGACATATTGGACTATTAATGGATACGATTGGTGACACACTGAAATATTTTCTATAAAAAAGCACCTTCTTAAAGAAATTATTGTTAAGATTTATGTTCACCAATCTACATATTGTTGATTTAAAGGGTAGTTCATGGTTACTTAAGGAAAGGAGTATGTATGTTATCAGTAAAGAAGGTATGAGAAATGGAATTGCATTTTATCAAGGAAAAAGAAATAGTTTTGACTCACAACTGGCTGTTTCTGAATAGAAAAAATAAAATGATGCTATAGAAAGTGGTGAAAGTTTTCTGGAAACTGGACCCCAAGAAGAAGGTTGCTTTTTTTTTTTTTTTAATTTAATTTATTGACATTGATAGAAGGCTAATTTCTTTACAGTAGTGTAGTGGGTTTTGTCATACATCAACATGAATCAACCATGGGTGTACATGTGTCCCCCTCATCTTGAACACCACTCTCATCCCACCTCCCTCCCCACCCCATCCCTCTGGTTTGTCACAGAGCACCAGCTTTGAGCGTCCTGCTTCATTCATGGAACTTGCACTGGTCATCTCTTTTACATATGGTAATATACATGTTTCAATGCTATCCTGTCAAATTGTCCTATCCTCTCCTTCTCTGACATAGTCCAAATATTTGTTCTTGACATCTGTGTCTCTTTTGCTGTCTTGCACATAGAGTCGTCATTACCATCTTTCTACATTCCATATATATGCATTAATATACTGTATTGGTGTTTTTCTTTCTGACTTATTTCACTCTCTATAATAGGCTCCAGTTTCATCTACCTCATTAGAACTGACTCAAATGTGTTCCATTTTATAGCTGAGTAATACTCCATTGTGTATATGTGCCACAACTTAGATAGAGGTGACTTGGAGGAGAAAGGAGAGAATCAAAAGGGGAGAGAGCAATGAAACCAGTAATCAAATCCCCAAGTGAAAATGGATACTCAAGATTATATCCTTAAAGGTACAAAATTGGTAGCAAATATCAAAAAGCAAAGATTAATAACTTAGAATAGAGGCTAGACTCTCAAAATACAGTGTAAAAAATACAAACAAAATCAATCACAAAATTTTTTTAAATATACATGGAATTTTTTAGAAAATAGGATTTCTTTTGAAAGACTATAAAAATGAAAGTTAAGAGAATAATAAAGAACTGATTTTTTATAATTAAAAAATTATAATAGTAAAAGTACATCTGGGAATTTCTCTGGAGCTGTTGTGAGCAATGTGGGGTCAGTTCAGTGTCAGATAGTCCCTTGTTCCAGCTTGTACTTTTTCTCAAGTTCTATAGGTGTCCTTCAAATGCACAGTCTCAGTATTAAATGCTTAGTATTAAAACCCAGTATTAAATGGGTTTTAATCTGTTGCACCTGTCACTTCCATTGGGGATCCCCCTTCTTTGTTTATTTTTGCTTTCTCTGTCTGCAAGTCTCTTCAGTGCCTAATTTCCACCTTGATACAAGGGAGCAAAGATGTCCACTTATTTATGCTCACCTGTTCAGTTGCATTCTGGGGAGGGAGTGACAATGCAAACAAATACCACTGGCATGTGTGGGGATTGCTCGCAATGGGTGGACCACACTGGGTTTGCCACAACCCAAGGCAGCATGTACTTCCCTGGTCCACACTGCTCAGGCTTCAGGGTGCTCTGCAGGGGCACTGTCCCAGGCGGGCCCTGCATTTTGTGAAATTCCTGGGACTAAGCCATTCACGTTCTCAGGTGCTCCACAGGGGCACAGACCCAGATGGGCTGTGTTTTCTGTGCCCTTCCCAGGTCCAGAACATCTCAGGCAACTGGGTGCTTGGCAAACGCACTGCCCCAGGTGCGCTATGTGTCTTCCTTACCTCCTCAATCTCAGCTGCTCAGTTTCCCTGGTGTGACACTATAGCATAGTCCCAGGTATGCTGTGTGTCTCCTCTGGGGAGCTGATCTCAGAATGTAACACTCCTGGCAGATGTCAACTATCCAGGGTTCCAGGAAGACGTGGTTAGCAACTGGGAGCCTGCTCACAGTTTGGTGGAAGATGTGGTCTCTGGGGCCAAGGCTGCAGCAGTCCCTTGCCTTCTAGCTCTGGCTGTTGCAGGCCTGTCTCTCTGCCTCCAGGGAGGGAGGGCCGTGTATAGCAGCCGTCTTGCTCTCCTTTGACATTCCCTCAATCCTTTGATCTGTGAGTGCACAAGGGGTCACCATGCAGAGTTAGAGCATTTCATGGGAAAGGTCTTTTTTTTTTTTTTTTTTGTCTCTCTGGTGATCCCACTGTTTGGGTTGCTATCTCAAAGTAGTGCCCTCAGATTGTCCTCAGGGCATTCAGGCCTGGTCTTTACCCTAAGGACTGATGATCCAGCCCATGCCTCCCCGCCCAGCTCCCATTCACTGATGATGGACGCAAAGGTCTGGGCCACTTCTCCACTGGCAGTTGCAGTTAGGCATATATTCTGTGGTTTGTTGTTGTTATTGTTTTTTTTCCCCTGCTTATGCTGCCCTCTGAGATTCCTAAACTCCCCACAGACACACCTGTGAGAGGTCTTCCTATTGTATGGAAACTTTTCCTCCTTCAGGACTCCCTTCCCAGGATGGGTCTCCATCCCTTAATCTTTTTCTCTGTTTCCATCTTTTATATTTTGTCCTACTTCCTTTTGAAGAGATTG
Source organism: Cervus elaphus (assembly GCF_910594005.1). Taxonomy (NCBI): domain Eukaryota; kingdom Metazoa; phylum Chordata; class Mammalia; order Artiodactyla; family Cervidae; genus Cervus; species Cervus elaphus. The sequence goes on from NC_057848.1 coordinate 102,468,976, forward strand.
GACTGCTTTCTGTGTGCCTGGTGTCCTCTGCCAGTGTTCAGAAGTTGTTCTGTGGAAGTTGCTCAACATTCAAATGATCTTTTGATGAATTTGTGGGGGAAAAAATGGTCTCCCTATCCTATTCCTCCACCATCTTGGGACCACTTCTCAAGAAGAGAGTTTTGTGCTCAGTAAAGTTTGACTAAGTTTAAAATAAATTTAATTGAGTAAATTAATTTTAAAAGTAAACTGGTACAAAACTTGAATATGGCTTTTCTCTCTAAGAGGACACATTTTCTTAAGATGTTGAGCTACCTTTGATAACAGATTTTAAGTTTGTTACCTTTTAAGTGTTCTGTATTTGCTTTTGAAATCTTTTATTGTTACTTTAACTAAGTGATTAACTATTGTTTCACAGTGATCTATGATCCTATCTGACTAAGTGTTCTAAATTCTTTTGATATTTATTTACAAAACTTACAAAATCAAAATTTAATGAAGTCCTTTGACTGCTAGCTAACTTTGGGATGCTTCAAAGAGGCCTTGAAACATCTAAAAGAGAGATACTAACTTAGTTAGTCTCATTGCTATATTAAATTACACAGAAAGCATTGTCATTGTGAAATTAATAAATTTTCTTAAGTTATATTGTATAATAAATAGTATTAGCATAGATATCCTAGAAATTATATCAAATTCCTTAAAATCTGGTATGTCCTGGTATGACATTATCAGTCATAATACTAGTCATTATCTTAAAGTGTTGTATGTAACAGCAGTAACCAACTTTCTTTGTCAATTGCATTATAATCAGGTTTTAAACATGCCTTCTTAGGTCTTTTGTAGCTCTAGACAGTTATGGTTTTATTCCGATGACTCTGCTTCTTTGTCAAGAAGATTTATGGAAAGTACCTTTGAATAAATACCAGTTTCTGATCTTCAGACTATAATGCTGAACTGGGAAAGGAATTAAATAATTCTACTGGGAAACCTGATGGTTCCATAAAACTGTTAACAAAAGGATTCATTGCCTAAGACTGAGTAAACTGGTAAATATGATTATAAATTTTATGGTTTCTATCTGAGAAATTACTGATTTAAATCTGTATTTTCAAGGTATAAGGAAATCTTTCCCTCAAACTAATTATGACTCATAGTAATTCAGTTTATTATACCTTTATAAGTAGAAATGAAACACTTATCTTTTTTCTCTATCTGCTCCCTTCAGAGGTTGTAAACTCTTAGGTTCTCAGCAGTTTTATCACATAAATTAGGAGGGCTACCTTACTAACAGATATAGAAATTGCAAGGTATTTTTGGGGGCCTTGAAAAGGGAGGAATTCACCTAGATCTATTGAGAAAAATCTGGATAAACCCTTGACTTGATCTTACTAACCCTCAGAGGTTCAGTCTGAGGCTCCTTATAAATGTTTCACCAAAGCAAGAAGAATATATGTTCAATTAGAGTTATATAAATTATCAGGCCAACTTTTTTGACTTATTTTGCAAACCGATTATTGTCAATTTTGATATATATGGTAGAAATAAGGGTCATTTTAGAGAGAGAAAAAAGATGTTTTAATGAATGTTAAATCCAAGTTTTGTTCATGGAGTTCTGTATTGACTAAGACTCACTTCCTGGATAGTTCTTTGCTGTTACACTATATGAATGTAAACTTTAATTGAATTATTAAAAGGACACTCTAAGTTTGTTTCTGAATCTTATCTCAGTAATTTTTGGATGAAGATTACTACCTGCCACCAGGGGATTATACATATTGGAAAAGACATCATTTAAAGGACAACTCAGATGGGAAGGCTCTCAGAAGTTACTCTTAACTAGCTAATATGCAGCAAAACTAAAGGTAACTGACCTAATATTCATATTTCTCAATTAAAAAGAGCCCCTGAACCAGACTGGTCTATAGAGAGGACTGCTGACCTCAAACTCACCTTGAAACAATGTTCAAATAGAAGACTCTTCATTTACACCTGAATGAGAAGACAATCAGAAGTAGACAGCTAGCCCAAGATCCTGGACCTAACTCATATGATAATTTATAATGCTTTCTTGATATCTTGGAACTTTGTATATGAATCAAGTGTTTCCTATCATGGGTATGATTCTATTCCTATTTTAAAAATCAACCCAATTGTTGGGTTTGCAGCCAATTATCTGTGTCTGGTACTTTGGGGTTTGCTTGATGGATTTCTCCCCTCCAAGATTCTGATTGGAAACCTCTTAGGAAATTTATTTTAGAAGAAAGAAAGTTCAGTCTACTCTTAATATTACTACATGGGATCCTCTCATCTGGCCAGTTAATAATACCTACTCTGACCCTGGTCATAAATATGAATTTTCCTCTAAAGTTATTTAAGCTCAGTCAAAGCAACAAGGAAATAAATCAGCCAAGGAATGAAACCTCCCACAATTACAGGATGAATTTATGTGGTTAACACCAGACTCTGGTCATTTGAATTTTAAGGGCCCTTACGTTAAACTAAGGATAACCAGCTTGGTAACACTAAGAAATTGGGTTGAGAGACTTACAGACAGTGCCAATACATAATTTTCCTGGAAGATAAAAAATGGTACAGAATAGACTAAGTCAGATGACCTGAGAATATATTGGGCTGCATGTAATGGAAGTTCTTGACTTAACTCCTACTTGCAACTTTATTAATACTGCTATCTATGTTATTTGTACTTTGCCTGTTTTACAAGATTGTTGTTTCCTGCATTGCCAAATGTGTGACTGAGCCTCTGACAAAACATATAGTTTTATATGAGATCAATAATTGTAATAGTGTAATTCTAGGTATGGAAAGTTACAATAAGAAGGGATTTTTCCTGGACAATAACAGACTAGTAAGACAGGTGATCCAGAGTCCTTTAGCTGCTGTTATGACCTAGTCCAGTAAAGTACATTAAGTGGCCTATCAGTGAAATATTTGCTAGGCTTAGAGATGGGCCTTCCTAGCACTGTGGGATGAAATGATCATGGAATGCCTCATGAGCCATGGTTGAACTTACGACCATGAGGGGGCCATGTCAACTACAAATTGGTACTTGTCCTCTATTTCTACAAGGATTAGATCATGTGCTGCTTCAGCTGCTGACTTTCAACACCACCTCTTGAAAGGAGTTCATGATGGAGAGCAGAAATGAGTCTCTCTGCATGGGGGTGGGTGTGAGGGACTGGCAGAATAGGTCTTCAGATATTTTCAGGAGCCAATTTTATGAGCCCAATTCTTTTATCTCCTTATATCTAGAAAAACACTAAAATCCTTCATGGTGATGACTGCTCCTCATGACTAGCAAAATCTGCAAAAAGAATTGTGCTTGATTGCATGTACTCCCCCTTCACCAAAATCATATATATATGATATATATGATATATATATATATACTGACCTTCCCTCCACCCTGCCTCTTTGGAGCAATTTCTCAGAGCTATCTGAAATGCCGTTTCCCGGACTATTGTCCTCATTTTACCACAAATAAAACTCTCATGTTGTGTGTTTTTTTCAAGTTGACAATAGCCTCCAGAACTCTTGGTCTTTTCACCTCTTACTTGAGTCCCTCAGTTCTCTGCCCACTGCCATCATGTTTTGCACCACTGTTCTCTCTCCATCTTCAATGTTCACTGTTGTTTTAATTACCCTGGAAAAAGCAAAGGACAGTGTTTAAGGTAGCATTGTCAGACAAAATACAGGATGCCAAGAAGCCCAACTAAATCTGAATTTCAGTTAAATGAATAATGTTTTTAATACGAGTGTGCCCCAGATATTTCATGGGTGTATATTCATACTAAAAAGTAATTTGTTATCTTCCTGAAATTCAAATTTTAAATGGACATTTAAAATATTTTATCTGCTAAATCTGGTAATGCTAACAGCACAAGTTCTGATATCAGAATGACTTAATTTGAATATTATGTTTATTCTGAGTAGCTGTATGATTTTAAGCAAAAAGTTTTAGCATTTCTTATCTTAATTTCTTCCTGTTTAAAATGAGGATAATGATATGAATTATCTAATAATGATTACTGAAAGAATTACTATATATGAGTAAAGTGTAGATTGTCTATCATATAATCGAAATGGTAACCATTGATATTACTAAATGACAGTGGCTAATAATAGTGTTCCTCTTGTTAGATAGATTTGCATTTAACAGGTAAGAAAATCTTCAGTTACATGGATAAAGCTCTATAGTAGAAATTTAGAGAACTTCACATAGATAGCTAGTCTTCCCAAGGAATGCATGGATCATTTTTATATACTTAAATTTTAAGTACAATTCATCAGTGTCTTAAAAGAATAAGACACTTTTTGTCTTGTTTTGTTTTGTTTGGAAGCACTTTGTTTTGTTAGGAAGCACAATATAACATCAGTAGCTTTTAGGTCTGAGACATCATATAAAACCGGGATACTAAAGTAGAATATTCAAAGTAATCAGTGCCTTACACCCAAGATGTGGTCCTCTCTTTCGTGTCTCAGGTCACTTGATTTGGTCAACAGATGGCAAGCAATAATTTCATAAGTCACTCTGCATCTGGGTAATGTATCAAGAAGCAAATAACTTTAGAGAAGAACACAGAAATAAAGATTCAAAGCAAGGCAAGAAAGAATCAAAGAAAATGACTAACAATAAGGAAGACCCAGTCAAAAGATTTGGTGTTCATGAATATATCTTCATTTACTTAAGAGCTGCAAGGAAAAAGCAGAGCCAGAGTCTAGGAATAATAGCATTACTGAGTGTGTTTCGGAACAAGAATGTCAATACTGATACAAGCAGAAGAGAAGGTCAAAATATTTAACAACTCACATGAGCAGGAAATGCAGTAGGTAGCATTAGAACTGGGAATTAAATATCCCTCATTTGTTTGTTGCTGGATCATAAAGAGATACAAGGATTCAGATGGAGGAGTCAGAGTGGCCAGGATATTTATGGGAGGAAGGATTTGGAGGGTTAGGGGGTAGCAGCTTCATGCCAATTGGTACAGAAATTTTCAACATGTTTAATAATCAGCAAAGGTACTCTGGTGGATGACCCTGGATAGAAGATTCAAACTAGGGTACGAATAGGCCAAGCAAGCACAACTACCAACAGAGATTATCTAGAGCTACGTGTTATAACTCTTATGACCCTAAAGTTGGATTGTGGTGATTTACTTTTGTTCTTTGATTCTGTATCAGGTGGACTGTAAACTCAGTGAAAAGTAGTAATGGTATCAATTTTGTTCATCATTTATCAGGATTGCCTATCACAGTGCTTAATGAATATTTGTTTAATGAATAAAGAGCCAGTCAGTTTCTCCTAGTGCCTGGAGTGTCCTAAGAACAAATCTTTCTAGAGGATGAAAAGCTCTGAGAATTCCTTCTGATCTTGAACTGCCCTTGGAGATCTGCTCCAGACAGAAACTGGTCCCTATCATTTAAACTCCTGGATATCAATTCCTAAGCCTCACCTCAGGAGAACACTAAAGTGCTCTATGATTATATGGCTTCCCTAAATCAGAGCTGAACCCTTAAATGAGAAGGACAGAACCACACAAGTCACTGGTATCCTGACCTGTTTCTCAAACTTTTTTCAATTCCACTCAAAAGTTTATTTGGCAAATATGTGTCCAGTTTACAACTATAGACAGAAATAAATTTCAGGAACAGCCTACCTATAGACTTCAGTCACTCTCAGCTAAAACCAAGGTCTTATGACAATATGTTCCCCATGATAAACTGCCTCCATTCATTTGGGGAAGTAAAAACCAGAACTACACTGCAATTCTGTAAGCTACAAATTTCTCAACTTTAAATAGAAATAACAGAATAATTCAAAGAATTAGCTGCCCACAGCAATGATTCAGTATTTTTAATTGATGTCAATATACCTTATGACATTTTTATTTAAGAACTTATCTTAAATAGAATTGTCTAAAAATTATTTCACTAGATTTCAACAAGTTATGCTGTACTTTTACACTATAGTAAATATAAAACCAGCATTTTTACAAATTTCTACTAAATCTTAAGGAAGTGAACACTACATGAATGGGATCAAAAGTCCCAAATTTGTAATAAACTCTTCAAAAGGACAGTTATAGTTATTTTTTCTTTAGGAAAACATTTTTGCATTGTTTCCTTTTTTGCTTTCAAATATTATTTTTCATGGATTTTTGCACATACATAACTGATTGGCTAATTTTCCATGCAAATGAATAGTATGAGAACATTAATTTACAAATTTCTTTCCTTCTTATACTAACCGAAAATAATTGCTGACCAATTTTCATAATTATTCTGGTTTATTGTACATACTAATCCTCATCAAAGCACCCCTCCACCCTTCATCCAAATACACATTATGTAATAATGCTGCATTAGTCAAATTACCTGGAAAATTCATTTTATTGGATATAATACATATACTCTTGCCTCAAAGCAACCCTACGAAAAGGAAAATTACATGTGGAAAGATATCCCTAGAAAGCAGTTTATTTTGTTTCTTACTTCCAAAAACCAGTTTAAATAAGACCCAACTGTTAACGGTCAGAAAGAGCCAGAAATTCTGCTTATGACTTTGAATGGAGCAGGTTCGTATTATCACTGGCCTTAAGAACCTCAGGAGGAAAAAAAGAACCTCAGGTAGACTGACTTCTTTCAGAGACTAACTCATGAGACAGAGAGTTGAAGCCTAAAAATTTCAGAAGTCTAGTAGCCTATCTCTTGAATTGCTTTTAATTATTCAAGAATGGTCCTGACAGAAAATTACTTGTAACTGTGTCAGACCCACTCTGGGCCCCACAACAGTGACCTGAAACCTAAGTATGGTATATAAGGTCAACTGACCTATGCAGGAAGGGAGTGACACTATATTGGGCATCATTCTTAATGTACCGGAATTCTTCTTTACCTAGATATATGATGATCCTCTCACACTGCTGAATCTATAACATTCTCCATACTTACAGAATCACAAAAGTAATACTTTCAGTTCCTGAAAGAGGAAGACAAAGAAATTCATCATTCCATACATTTCAAATAACATTTTAAAAGGGACCTGCACAGTAATATAAGTGAAACCTATAATGAAAGAATGAAGAGTGACTACGTAGGGTCAAAATACACTAAACCACAACCTTTATACATATTTCAGTCAAGTACTAAAGGCAGTAAATATGAAGTCAAGATGAAAATAACACTAAATTTGCAGGATGAGTGGCAGTGGGGCAGAGACCCTGGTGGGTTGTGAGGCCGGCACGGGCGGCAGCACCAAGAAGAAGGACTCTCTGGGGTTCATGGGCTCACCAGCCCACCTCATGATCAAGGATCTTGGAGAAATTCATTCAAGGCTGTTAGATCACAGACCAGTTATCCAAGGTGAAACCCTTTACTTTGTGAAAGAATTTGAAGAAAAACGTGGTCTTCAAGAAATGTGAGTTCTTGAAAATCTGAAGAATATGATCCATGAGACAAATAAACATACTCTTCCAACGTGTAGAGAAACAATGCAAAACAACTTAAACCAAGTTCTCCAGAGACTGCAAGCAGCTACTGACTCAGTCTGTAGATTCTAGCAGAGGGAACAGGAGTGAAAAAAGATTCATAAAGACCTTTTAATAGCTAGTGAGAAACAGCACGTCATGCAGTGGGAGGATTTCATGAAAGAGCAGCACAGCAAACAGGCAGAAGTGGATGAGGAGCACAGGAAGTCCATGGAGAAGCTGAGAGAGCAGTATGCAGAGATAGAGAAGGACCTGGCAAGATTCTCAACCTTCTGAGAACTTGAACCACAGCAATAACAAACTAATGAGAAAAACCTGACACCCTCCCCCAGCAAAAAAAAAAAAAAAACTGCTCCCACCAAACCATTTAGCCTCTGCTTCAAGCTTAGCAATATATTTGATGGCACTTTTCTGTCGGAAAATGGAGCCCTCTCCTTGAGTCTTCTCTATTTCCTACAGCACTGCCACATCTTTCCAGTTTCAAGTGCCTCTCAATGATTATTTGAAGGGGAAGTAGTTGGAGGAAAGTGGTGTCCACCTGCTCTCAGTTAATGTGGACCAGTTTTGGTTTCCATTGATTGATTATCTCAGAGAACTAACCATAAGTACAGACTTCTTAGGGAAGTAATATAGTGCATCCTTCGGCAGGGTCAATGTTAGTTTATCATTGTGGCTTAGAAAGCAGGGATGGTGTCTGCCTGTCGTGGCCTCCTTGGTTCTTGAAGGAATGTATACAGTGTTATTCCGTGAGTAATGTAGACAGAAACAACTGTCCCTGGAGCAGAGACCATATTGAAGAGACAGGAGAGTCAGAACCGTGTCTCTGCTGTGCACATGGGGCCACACTGGTCTCTGAACGGCCCGTTGGGAGAAGTTGTTTTATAATGCCATATTTTCACTGGACAACAAGAGACACTTGTTAAGATTGTGGCCTTCCAAAACTTCATGTTTTCAGCTTTGTTTAAAACGTGCTTACAAGGAAAAGCTTACCAGAAACACAGTTGACTTTTAACCTTTCCAAGAACCATAATCTTGTCCATAGTCTTTACCTCACTTTTACATCTGTTTTTGCTGTGGGTAAGCTTTGTAAGATAAATAACATCTCTACATGTCTCAGCCATTTAATGAGTAATCAGGAAATTCTGCCAAGGCCTCCCTCTGGAACCACATAGATCCTGGCTCTGAGTGAACCAGAAGTATTTGTCCACATGGCAAATGATCCATGTAAAATGTAAATCCTTTTTAGTGCTGAACGTCTGTTCTCATAAGCAGGTGTATTATGATGAAACATGTACCAATTCTGTCATCACTGTGATCTTTAAAAATATGCATTTCAAATCAAAACCACAATGAGGTACCATTACACGACAGACAGGATGGCTGCTATCCAAAAGTCTACAAGCAATAAATGCTGGAGAGGGTGTGGAGAAAAGGGAACCCTCTTACACTGTTGGTGGGAATGCAAACTAGTACAGCCACTATGGAGAACAGTGTGGAGATTCCTTAAAAAACTGGAAATAGAACTGCCATATGACCCAGCAATCCCACTTCTGGGCATACACACCGAGGAAACCAGATCTGAAAGAGACACGTGCACCCCAATGTTCGTCACAGCACTGTTTATAATAGCCAGGACATGGAAGCAACCTAGATGCCCATCAGCGACAAATGGTTAAGGAAGCTATGGTACATATACACCATGGAATATTACTCAGCCTTAAAAAGAATTCATTTGAATCAGTTCTAATGAGATGGATGAAACTGGAGCCCATTATACAGAGTGAAGTAAGCCAGAAAGATAAAGACCATTACAGTATACTAACACATATATATGGAATTTAAAAAGATGGTAATGATAACCCTATATGCAAAACAGAAAAAGAGACACAGATGTACAGAACAAACTTTTGGACTCTGTGGGAGAAGGCGAGAGTGGGATGTTCTGAGAGAATAGCATTGAAACAAGTATACTCTTAAGGGTTAAACAGATCAGCAGCCCAGGTTGGATGCATGAGACAAGTGCTCAGGGCTGGTGCACTGGGAAGACCCAGAGGGATGGGATGGGGAGGGAGGGGGGAGGGGGGGATTGGAATAGGGAACACATGTAAATCCATGGCTGATTCATGTCAATGTATGGCAAAAACCACTACAATATTGTAAAGTAATAGCCTCCAACTAATAAAAATAAATGAAAAAAAAAGAATAAAAAGAAATGAGCTATCAAATCACAAAAAGAAGTGGATGAAACCTGAATGAATGTTATTAAGTAAAATAAGCTAGTCTGGAAAAGGTTATACACTGCATGCTGCCAATTGTACAACATTCAGGGAAACATAAAACTGTAGAGTGAATAAAAATTACCAAAGTCTTTAAAAAATAAATAAAATATACTTGTTTCTTAAAAATTAAATAAATAAAAAATCTGCATTTAACAGTCTAAATGAAGAACTATATACATATATATATATATAGTTTTTACCATGAACCAAGCAGAATTATATGCAATAATTTCAAGAGATTTGTGGCAAATGAATGTGAGATTTGGATAGACTTTTCAGGTATTTTTTCATTGCTCTTCAGTGAAGAAAGGCACAAGAAAGAAAATACCCAGCTTGTTTGTGTTATCTCAGTGTTGCTCCTGCAGAAAAGTGACAATGCCTGCCTGTGTAAATTTATGGCTTACTGTCAAAGCTTCATTCTTGGCTGCATATTTAAAATGTTATTAAAGTTAATAGAGGAGATGAAATAAGTATTTGAGATATCTTTCAATAACACAGAACTTCTGCCAACTCTCTCTGTCCGCTACTGTAGGCTTGACAAGCTCATCCATCATCCTCTGGTACCTAGACCAAAAAAAGTACTTGCTGACACACAGGCATGCTGGAATTTTCTTACCTCTCTTTCAGTGGATGGAAAAAGAAAACATACTTCCAAAAATATCCTGCACATGAAAAGGGAGGGGAACCCTAAATGAAAATTTCCTTTGTACTGTAGGCAGTTTCAGAAGAGCTATTAATTGCCAGTGCACCACTGAACAGATGCTGGAACCATGAAACCAGGACCGTGTGTGTGAGCAGCAACAATTCCTCCACATGTGCGTAGATTTTTGACAATGTTCATTCATCTCGTGTGAATAATAAATACTTTACCATATGAGTTTTTATATATTATATGAGGATCTAAGGGCCTTCTTAAACCAAAATGACTTTATGAACTTTTTATTAAGCTTTAGACATTGATGCTAAATCTCTTCTTTGTAACTTTCTTAGCTATTCAATATACCTTCTAAAGGAGATGGTTGCTTCTCTTTCCTTTTAATATTTTTAGTAGTGAACACTTTCACTTATATTTCTCAGTTTCTAAATCACTTTTGATGTGTATTTTATTTATATATAAAATTTATATATAAAAATTTACATAATAAACTGCATTTCTGCTGTTACATTGTCCAGCAGAGAGAGCATGGCTTCTGGGTGGCTCACAGGATTACTTTCTAATGAGCAAATGAAATAATGTTTTGTCAATTTAAAGTGCTATAGAAATGTTTGTTTTTAAATTCTAACTACTTTTTATTTTCCATCATGATTTCTTTTCTTTTTTACTTGCATATGTGGATTTTTTTTTAATTTCCTAACATGTAGACTTTTAGGTTCTATTCTTATTTATTCCTGCTTTCATTGGACTGTGGTCCATGTTACAATTTCTTGAGATTTGCCATCTGACTTAAAGTATGATCAGTTTTTGTAAATGTTGTGTTAGTGCTTGAAAGTATGCCTATTTCCAGTTGTTGGGTGTTCATTAGACCAAACTGTTAATTGTGTTGGCCAAATTGTCTCTATTTTAATGTTCTTTTTCTTCTACCTGATCTTTCAGATTCTAAGAGGAGTTAAAATTTTCTGTTCTAGTGGATTTTCTAATTTCTGTATTGTGTTAATTTCCATCTTATATATCCTGAAACTTTGTTATTCAGTACATTACAAGTTTAGAATTGTTTATCTTCCATGTTTAGAATTCAATCTTATATTTGTTGTCACAGCTTCTATTTCTAATAATGTTTTTGTATTATTTTATGTTGCCTTAAAATCTTATGTTTCTGAAAGAAATATTTATATATGCCACATCAGCTGGTTAGTGTTTGTATGGTATATGTTCTCTATTTTTCTGTCAGATATTTATGCTGTGTTTTCATGTACCCACTAAAAACTAACTAGATTTTTTTTTCTATCTATCTTTTAGCTGGAGACATTAATTGATTTACATTAGTGGAAATTGCTAACATATTAGGGTTTATTTATACCATCTTATTGTGCTTTTGGTTCTACCATTTTGTTATCTCTCTGCCCTTGGGTGATTTTTTTCCCTCCATCTTCTGCATTGAGTTTTTGTTTTTACATTCACTTTTTCTCTGCTAGTTTAAAAGGTAAAACTCAAATTTTGTCTTTTAGTGCTTACCATGAATTTTAGTTTGCATCATTAACAGAATCTAAAGTTTTATGTTTTCACTCATGCTGAACATCAGGCTTTTGAACAAAATTTGATTGCCTTCCCTTAATTTATAAGTGTCTAGAATTTTAGTTTTATCTCAGTTTAATTCCAAAACGGTTATTGTATACAGTCAGTATTTGTTTAAATTTACCTATAAGTTTACTGTTTTATTATCCTTGAAAGTTAGCTGGGTATACAAGTCTAGATTGACAGTTATTTTCTCTCATTTTTTAATAATACTGTTCCACTGTTGTCTTGCTTCCATTGTTGCTTCTGAAATGACACTTGTCAGTTGATCAGTATTCCTTTGTAGGTAATCAGTCTTCTCAGGTTATGTTTAAGCTACTTATCTCTGACATTCTGCAATCAAATGTCATTATACTACAACCTATCTGCTGTGGATTTCTTTTTATTAATCAACTATGATTCACTGAGCATCTTGAATCTGAGAATCGGTTCCTTTCGTGAATTATGAAAAAAAATTGAACTTTTACCTCTTTGAGTAATATACCTTTGCATTTTCTCAATTCTCTCCTTTAGGACATCAAATTAGACTTAAGTTTTGCCATCTCACTCTGTTCTTTATATCTCATAATCTCTGTTTCATAGTTTTCTATCTCATTGTTTCTGTGTTGAACACTAGATCATTTCTTTACATCCATTATCCAGTTCACTAATCGTGTCTTCTCACTGTCTCTAATGTATTTAACCTATCTATCATTTTTAATTGTGAGTATATTTTTTCATTTCCAGAAATGTTGTTTGGTTCTTTCTCAAATTTTCTTGGTCATTTGGGGTAGTTCCTCTATTCTCTCTTTTTCTTTTCTTTTAACATATTAAATGTTCTTATTTTACATTCTGTGTGTGATAGTTTCACTATTTTTATCTTTTTTTGTGTGTGTGGATCTGAATCTATAGTTTGTTTTGTCTGAAGCAAGTCTATGACTTATTTTCTCATGTTATCAGTGAATTTTCATTGTGAATTGACATTCCTCTGAACTCCATTTTGGGGAATTTTTGACACGTTCCAACAGTGAAGTTTGCCATCTTTTTTTTCCAAGCACCTCCATTTTGTTTCTTTTGGCCCTGCTAACCCTGGACCACTGCAGTCAGAGTTCCCCTTGGGTTTCCTGCTTCTCCTTCCCTGTCCTTCAGTGTGTATGTGTGCTCACTGACATTCGCAAGCTTTGTGAATTTCCTCCTCAAATATACAACAGTATCAGGCTGTGGTAAGACATTCCTAGAGATTTTTTTCATCATTCATATCTCTACTTGGAACACAGATGAGAAATTTAAGGTGTTTTTCTAGTTCACTCACTGAGAGGTGCCTTTTGGGGAGTCATCAGTGGTACTGCAGTCCAGCTCAGTCCCTGTTGTGAACTGAATTGTGTCCCAAAATTCATATCTTGAAGCCCCAGCCCCCAGTGCATCTGTATTTGGAGATGGAGCTTGTAAGGAGGTAATTAAGGTTGAATGGAGTCAGAAGGGTGGGGCCCTGATCTAACAGACCCTGTGTTCTTACAAGAAAAAGAGACCCTCTCTCCATGTGTACACAGAAAAGGTCATATGGTCACAGCAGAAAATGTGGCTGTCTGCAAACTAGGAAAAGAGGTCTCAACGGGATGGAATTTTCTGGCGCCTTGATTTTGGACCTCTTGCCTCCAGAACCATGTGAAAATAATTTTCTTGTGTGTAAGCTGCCCATCTGTGGAGTTGTGTTATGGTGGCCCAAGCAGACCAACACAGTCCCAGGTCGTGGTCCCTGTCCCCATGCAGGTATAGTCCTTAAAACTTGGGTCTTTCTAGGTATCAGGGGTGGGACCTGGGACAGTTATCAATCAGTTCTGTAGCCAAACTGTCTTATGGAATTTCAGCTTTTCCCAGTCTACCTTCATACTGAAGGCAGTATTAATTGCCTTGAATTCAGCCATATACATATATAAAAAACACAGTTTAAATTTTCTCTAGCATTTCAGGTGTTCAGTAGCTAGTGAGATTTCTCTGTATAGAAATAGTGTCTTACATGCCTTTATTTAAAATGGATAACCAACAGGGACCTACTATACAGCACAGGAAATGTCTCCCAGTGTTAAGTGGCAGCCTGGATGGGAGGGGAGCTTGGGGAGGAATAGATATATGTGTATGTATAGCTGAGTCCCTTCGCTGTTCACCTGGAAATATCACTACATTGTCTGTTATTCAGCTATACCCCAATACAAAGTAAAGTTAAAAATGTCAAAAAAAATAAAATTAAAGTTACCAGAAAAAGAAATGGCATGTTAGATAGGTATACATTGATATTATTATGTTCAAATTCCCCTCCTAAAACACCATGTCCATATTCTAGTATAAAGGATGATATCTTTTATTTTAGTCATTGTGCCCAATATTTTCTATTTGGGAGTTTCTTTTATTATTATTATTTGGTTTCTTCTTGTCTGTGAGCTAATTTGATTGTTTCTGTTCTGTTGAATTCATTTTGCTATTTGTAAGCTAATAAAAGCAAATAAGAGTGAAAAAAAAAGAAAAGAAAAGAACACTAAATTTATAATCTTTCCTTGCTTATATATCACATTGAATTCTTAGGCCATTTAAAAGTGAGTATCTTTAGAAATTAAGAATTTTTGTGTCATAAACAAGAGAGAAAAATTTTAAATCTAAGAGTAAAATATACTTTGAAATTTGATATTAGCTATTGTTTTTTATATAATGCTATGCAGTGTTAATAATATTTATGAATATACATGCTTCATAAATAAATTATTAATATGTATTACAATATCTAAGAAAATTTCACACCAATAATATTGCCCAACAACATTTAATTCGGTTTGGAAAAGACAAAGTTTACATTAACATTTTATCATTTGGTAACTCATATTAAAATGTACAAATTTAGTAATATACAAAACAATGTACACAAAACTGTTTTTTTAACTAATTTATTTTTTATTGAAGGACAATTGCTTTACAGAATTCTGTTGTTTTCTGTCAAACCTCAACATGTATTGGTCATAGGTATACTTATACCCCTGTTGAAGTTCCCTCCCATCTCCCTCCCCATTCCATCCCTCTAGGTTGATACAGAGCCCCTGCTTGAGTTTCTGTATCTACAAAACACTAAGCCAGTTGTTCAAAAACCCTTCAGAATCCAATGTCAGAATGATGGAAATGGATTGAGAGGGTTATTGGAGAAAATGTTGGAGAAAGAAAAACATCTTATTTTATGAACAACATCTATTTTAAAGAAGAACATTTTATTTTATGTAAATAAAAGCAGGAAATAAATCAGGAGTACTTATTACTATATCATAGAAATTTTGAAATGATGAAAATAAATTAATGATTGTGTGATCACAAAGAACAAATCATAAGGGCATCGGACTAACACATTCTTTAGAGTTTAAACGAAGACCAAATAAATTAATAGAAAGGAATATGTGAGTACTAAGGTACATATTTTATCAACCATAACAATTAAATAACATAAGTTATATTACTTCATTTTACAAGCAAAAGTACATGCTAATCATTTTACTATACATAAGAGAGAAGTGTGAGCTATTGAGTCTTGTTTCCATGTCTGCAATAAACTATACCATTCTTTTAGATATCTTTTACTAATTAATTTAATTAAACTCCAAAATTGCTATAACATCCTGCTTTTATCCTAAGCCAGTATCTTGATTGAGGATAATATAAGAAGTGTAAAAAGTTGCCAAGAGAGCCTCTCTATTTCTAAATGGTGGTTCTCTGTTCACTTTGTTCACTCTATGTATATGCTTTCCTTCCTCCCATAGCTGAAAACCACCATGCTTAACAGAGTGATATATAAAAGCTGATGCTTGTCCCAAGAAAGTTCAAAAGCATGAAGTTCAACTGCAAATCTTAATGGCGAATTCTCCATTTTTCCTTAAGCTCTCATTCCACATTTCTTTCAAGTATCATTTAAATACAATTTTTATTTGAATAATTTCTGATTGTCAGTGTGAAAAATTCTGTATGTTGAAAATAAAAAGAAAAATATTTAAGCACTACTCATATGTTTTTAAGCATTTTTGTGGAGAAAGAAATGCCTCTATCTGATACAGTTTCCAGTTGTCTTTTCGTAGCTGAGAAAAATTCTTTCTTCATCTCACTTTTTTAAAACCACTTTTGTGGTAAACAGATGAGTGAGAGTGAAGTAATCACTTTCAGATGCTGGTGGCAATTAGATAGATCACACATATGGAATTTACAAACTTGAATGTAGCAACCATTAAAGATGTCAAAACAATTAAAAGTATAGTCATAAAAGTTAATTAGTTATATTGTCTCCTACAAGAATTCAGATGTACCATTGATCAAATAAGTTCTCAAAAACTATAGTAATCACACCACAAAGGGGCTGATGTGACACAATAAACTAGAGGAGACTACTGTTACTACAGTCTCATAAATCAGTCCAACCAAACTGCAGTTGATTCTTATTGTAGATGTGGTACAAGTTCTCTACTTCTCTGGTTTGATATTTGTAAATTAGGAGTGCTGAATTCAGAACTATTTCCATGGGAAATGTTACAGAGATTACATCTTGCTAAAGAATGTAGAAGAACTTCCTGAAATTTCAATGCCTCTATGTTCTGCTCTTGAGAGATTTGGAGGCTAATCTGATTTATATTATTCATTAACAAATTGGAAGCCATAAGGTTGGTTATGGAGCAGCACTGAGTGAGATTTTCTTCCAAAAACTGTTTGTAGAGTTCATCCACTTTTTTTTCCATATAACTATTAAGCATAGAATTAGAGAGCGGCTGTTTATGAAACAACATACTTCTTTCTCGAATTTCATCACCATTCAAAAGCTTTGAGGTAGGTAGTTTATCTAGAGGTTCAATGATGGGAGAATGACCTAACGGTATATCTACTGAAAGCAAAAGAGGACCACTAAGAGGATCATCACATATGTGTTCCACAAAGCAGCCGGAATCATACATGTTACCTACATGGTCTCCTCCAATCTGTAGATCAGGATAATTCTGGCAAATACTTGTACATGAATAAGATCGGTATAAATCTAGTTGTTTTTCATCATGTTGTTCTCTCTTTGGAATGGGCAGTGCAGCAGACACATTCCCTAGAAAGGAGGCAGTCTTGCATTTTGCTACAGTTATCTCATCCACAGATTTTATTTCACTTGTATCATTACTTTTCTCTGTTATGCTTTCTTTCATGACCTTATTTTCATTTTCCATTTTATCAGGAGAAAGTGAATTATCCTCTATATCTAAAAGTTGCTTTTTCCAAGTTTCCTTTTCATCGTTTGAGGTTTTCTTACATGTAACTTGTTCTTTGTATAGGAGTTCAATTAGGAAGGATTCTCCAAGCATTTTATTAGACAAGGTTTCTAATCAGAAGAATGCAATATATCCTGAAAGTTAAAAAAAAAAAATAAACTCATTAAGGCAACAAGATGTACAGAACAGACTTTGGACTCTGTGGGAGAAGGCGAGGGTGGGATGTTCTGAGAGAATAGCATTGAAACAAGTATACTATCAAAGGTGAAACAGATCACCAGCCCAGGTTGGATGCATGAGACAAGTGCTCAGGGCTGGTGCACTGGAAGACCCAGAGGAATGGGATGGGGAGGGAGGTGGGAGGGGGGATCGGGATGGGGAACACATGTAAATCCATGGCTGATTCATGTCAATGTATGGCAAAAACCACTACAATATTGTAAAGTAATTAGCCTCCAACTAATAAAAATAAATAGAAAGAAAAAAAAACATTTAATGGAGACTTAACTGCTACATGAAAACATAAATAATTAAGGGAGACACTATTGCTCAAAGGATAGAGAATAGGACCAGGGGTAAGGAGACTTGGTTTCCAATTCTGTCACTACTTATTTACTATCAGGTAATTTATTTACCATTCCTGGGTATTGATTTTCCTGTTAAATGGTGATAATAATGCTCCCTAGAGTTTTTCATTGGATTATTATCAGGATGTTATATGGTATACATGCAAATGTTTTAAAAGTACACATTTCTACAAATGTATGCTTATTTTAATATATACTCAACTGTCATGAATAATTTATTTTAAATTTATTAGTTAAAGTGCCTAACCCTTTATTTTCAAATAGTCTGCTTAAAACCAAAACTGTTTTTAAGGAATTTGTCTTAACAGTGCTTTAATTAATATTACTTTAGTCACATTGAAAACAGTTACTATACCTTAGAATGTATTTGAGAGACAGATATTTATATACAGTTTGGATTTCTGCAAACTGTCTGATTTAAGCTAAAATATATCCATTTACTTTTTCAGTAATCTAAATACAAATAGGTTTGTCAAATTCACTACCATTCTTTTTTGTTTTTATTTTCTTTCCCTTTTTCCCTTCCTCCCTTTTGTTCTTTTCTTTTGGACTTAAATCTTATTTTCCAGAGCACTTATACCAGTCTTTTGTATGATTCTTTAGTGCAATTTTAAGACTTTCAACTTCCCCTAAAAATGCTACAAGAGTTCAAAAGGGAAAAGCAGATTTGATTCAAGAAACAATTTTCCATTAATAGATCTGTAGTGTCTACTATAAATGTCTCCAGGAAACCTACTTATTCACATTTAAAGCCTTTTTATTGTAGAAAATAAAACAACACAAACTAAAATACATAAGAATTTAGACTTACCTTTTCTGAATGTCAGGATACCTAAAAAAAGACTCAGTCTTCTGAGATCGCAACAGTCCAAATACAGGAATAGTCCCTTTTGGCTTGTTCTTTTTCAGCTCTTGCTATACCTCATAATTATAACTGTAACCACACAAAATTAAATGGTTCTCCTTTCCATTCATACCCTAGGACTGAACCAACAAATAGGAAAATAATGTGGGTTGATCACATATATGGTATGGTAATGATCACATACTAAAAGAGGATCTTGAAAGTATTGAATACAAGATGCAAATGACAGTGGGAAATGTTAACAGCAATAGCTCTCTTCTTTAAAGTGAAGATATAGACAAGGATATTTTAATGTTTTAAGTAGCAAGAAAGCAGTATGGTAACCAGCATATTTTGCAATAGTGGATAATTAAAACATTAAAAGACAATGATTCACTTATTATACCTCTATTATATGAAATACTAAACTGAGGACTTTTAATGATGGAATGATAATAAAAATAAGTAATTACTATATAACAGTCATTCTAAATGCCTTTCTAAATCACATGTGACTAAATGTCATTCTAAATCACACAAGGCTTAATTTATTTTTTTCTATTTCTTTTTTTTCCATTTATTTTTATTAGTTGGAGGCTAATTACTTTACAATATTCTAGTGGTTTTTGTCATACATTTACATGAATCAGCCATGGATTTACATGTATTCTCCATCCTTATCCCCCCTCCCACCTCCCTCTCCACCCGATTCCTCTGGGTCGAAACATGTATATTATCTAGGGTGAAACAGATCACCAGCCCAGGCTGGATGCATGAGACAAGTGCTTGGGTCTGGTGCACTGGGAAGGCTTAATTTAAAACAGAAACTATTGTCTCTTTTTTAGAGGGGAAACAAAGACAAAGCTAGTAAATGGTGGAACTAGGATTTGCACCACTCAATTGGATTCAGAATCCATACTCTTAAATCACTAAACTGTAGTGCCTTTATGTTTATTGATGGGATGTAAGTTGCAGAACTATATATACAGTGCACACACATAGTATATGCCAAACACTTTTCTAAATTAGTCACAATACTAATTTAATTCTCAAAACGTCTCTGTTAAGCAGATATGTTAACTGTCACTGTATTTAAGAAGAGACTGAAGGACAGAAAAGTTAGATAAGATGTCCAATATCACACAGTTTTAAGTGGTAAAATCTGAGTTAGAACCCAGGCAGCCTGACTTCAAAGCCCATTGCTCAATTTTCCTGCTATAGAAGATTTTTCTCCCCTTTAATTGGCAATATATAATCATAATTGTGGAAAAGAATACAAACCAAACTGTTAATAATCATTTCCTGTAGGAGAGGGTTGGCAAGGAGAAGGTAAAGTGGTAATTTTACCTTTTACTCCCCATACTTCTATATGATTTTAATCACTATATTGATACAATGCTTATGTATTCATGTGTTATTTGCTTGATTAAAAATAATCCAAATACATAAAAGTACAAAAAAAATTCTATTCTACTTTCTTTGAGTCTATTTTCTCAATCTCACAAGTGTCTAGCCCATTCTTTAGAAAGATTTTAAAACCAATACAAACTGCCAAAGTAGACTGTAAAACATGAATAATATTTCTACATAGTTGCTACTTTCAACTACAATTGTCAATGCAACTTTTGTTTTACAAATAATTATTTCAAAATAAGCATCACAAATAGCCTACAGAATAGGTTAATTCTAATTCTATGAATCATACTAATCTCTTTTTTAGTTTGTCAAAGACATCTTCTTTTAAGAAGTATTGCATTAACTTAACTTGGAAGGGCAGGAATAGCAAATGAGAGAATGTTCCACAACTGCACACCAGAAAAACAATGAAAACAATTATTGAAAAAATAGATTTTCTACCACTGCTGTCACAAACGAATATTAAAATAAAATGGAGAAATTGTTTCTAATCTAAACTTTACTGGTTATACTCCATTTCCTTTGCCTTCAGTTCATTTCAAAGCCTCAGTCATGTCCGACATTTTGTGACCCCATGGACATGGGTTTGGGTGGACTCAGGGAGTTGGTGATGGACAGGGGGGCCTGGCGGGCTGCCCTTCATGGGTCGCAAAGAGTCGGAAACGACTGAGCGACTGAACTGAACTGAACTGGACTGCAGCCCGCCAGGCCTCCCTGTCCATTACAAACTCCCGGAGCTTACTCAAACTCATGTCCATTGAGTAGGTGATGCCATTCAACCATCTCATCCTCTGTCGTCCCCTTCTCCTCCTGCCTTAAATTTTTCCCAACATCAGGGTCCTTTCCAATGAGTCAGCTCTTCACATCAGTTGGCCAAAGTACTGGAGTTTCAGCTTCAGTGTCAGTCCTTCCAATGAAAAATCAGGATTGATTTCCTTTACGATTGATTGGATGGATCTCCTTGCAGTCCAAGGGACTCTCAGGGGTCTTCTCCAACACCACAGTTCAACTTTATTTATAGTCTAACTCTCACATCCATACATGAAAACTGGAAAAACCACAGCTTTCACTAGATGGACCTTTGTTGACAAAGTAATGTCTCTGCTTTTTAATATGCTGTCTAGGTTGGTCATAGTTTTGCTTCCAAGGAGAAAGTGTCTTTTAATTTCATGGCTGCAGTCACTATCTGCAGTGATTTTGGAGCCCCCCAAAATAAAATCTCTCACTGTTTCCATTGTTTCCCCCACAATTTGCCATGGTGTGATGGGACCAGATGCCATGATCTTAGTATTCTGAATATTGAGTTTTAAGCCAACTTTTTCATGCTCCTCTTTCACTTTCATCAAGATGCTATTTAGTTCTTCTTCACTTTCTGACACGAGGGTGGTGTCATCTGCATATGTGAGGTTATTGATATTTCTCCTGGAAATTTTGATTCCAGCTTCTGCTTCATCCAGCCCAATGTTTCTCATGATGTACTCTGCATATAATTTAAATAAGCAGGGTGACAATATACAGCCTTGATATATTCCTTTCCCAATTTGGAACCAGTCTGTTGTTCCATGTCCAGTTCTAACTGTTGCTTCCAGACCTGCATACAGATTTCTCAGGAGGCAAGTAAAGTGGTCTGGTATTCCCATCTCTTTCAGAATTTTCCACAGTTTGTGATGATCCACACAGTCAAAGGCTTTGGCATAGTCAATAAAGCAGAAATAGATGTATTTCTGGAACTCTCTTGCTTTTTCAATGATCCAACGGATGTTGGCAATTTAATCTTTGGTTCCTCTGCCTTTTCTAAAGCCATCTTGAACATCTGTAAGTTTAGGCTTCACATACTGTTGAAGCCTGGCTTGGGGAAGTTTGAGCATTTCTTTGCTACCATGTGAGATGAGTGCAATTGTGCAATAATTTGAGCATTCTTTGGGATTGCCTTTCTTTGGGATTGGAATTAAAACTGACCTTTTCCAGTCCTGTGGCCACTGCTAAGTTTTCCAAATTTACTGGCATATTGAGTGCAGCACTTTCACAGCATCATCTTTTAGGATTTGAAATAGCTCAATTGGAATTCCATCACCTCCACTAGCTTTGTTTGTAGTGATGCTTCCTAAGGCCCACTTGACTTCACATTCTAGGATGTCTGGCTCTAGGTGAGTGATCACACCATTGTAATTATACGGGTCATGAAGATGTTTTTTGTATAGTTCTGTGTATTCTTGCTACCACTTCTTAATTCTGCTTCTGTTAGGTCCATACCATTTCTGTCCTCTTTCGAGCACATCTTTGCATGAAATGTTCCCTTGGTATCTCCAATTGTCTTCGAGAGATCTTGTTTTTCCTATTCTATTGTTTTCCTCTATTTCTTTGCATTGATCATGGAGGAAGGCGTTCCTATCTCTCCTTGCTATTCTTTGGAACTCTGCATTCAAATGGATATATCTTTCCTTTTCTCCTTTGCCTTTCACTTCCCTTCTTTTCTCAGCTATTTGTAAAGCCTCCTCAGACAACCATTTTTCCTTTTTACATTTCTCTTTCTTGGGGATGGTCTTGTTCTCTTCCTCCTGTACAATGTCATGAACCTCTGTCCATAGTTCTTCTGGCGCTCTGTCTATGAGATCGAATCCCTTGAATCTATTTGTCACTTCCACTGTATAATTCCTTTGCCTTACTCATTTCTATATCTGTCTGATTCAAATTTTAGCAGTCTTCTCTTCTAAATATCTCTGCCTTTCACTACTGTCAATTCATTCTTGGATTATGCAGCTGTTTCCAATCTTGCCCCCTTTCAAATCCAGTTGACATGTTAGAGTTATCCACCTTTCACACAAACCTGCTTAATCCTTCAATGGATTCTAATGAATTAATAATAGGAATAGATATAATTTATTGAGAGTCTCATATGTGAAAGATGCTTTTAGGCAAATCTGCACTTATTTAATCTCAGCAAATCTGTAAATTATGATTTTATACACTTTAACAAAACAGAAAATAGCCTGGGAAATGCTAAAAATAAAAATCTAACATGAAACCTGAAGGTCTATGTGCTTTTCCCTGTTCACTTTTTAGCCTTTATTCTTCCAGTTGCTCTTTGAAGTTGCAATTACCATGTTGCTTCATGACTTTCATCTTACTTAAAATTCCTTCATTCTTGTAGTTTCCTGGCAAGTATATATCCTTAAGGTCAGTTCAACACTCATTTCTTCAAATCCCTGAAGTGTCTTGACCCACCTAGCCTGGTTTAGACTTTTCTACATTGTATTTACCTCATCTCATCAGTCACCACTCTCTTAGCTCCTTGAAGGTAGATTTTATTATTATTATTATTAATGTCTCTGTTTCCAAGCTGCATGCAAAGAATCTGGCACTTATTATCCTTGGTAATAATTATTGTCTTGTCAGACCATTTGGCAAACACTTTTACATCCTCAATTCATTTACTCTTCACAGATGATGCTGTTAGGTAGACACCACCTTTCCCACTTTAACAATAGAGAAATCTACTTTGAGGTGAAATAATTTATCTTATACATAATAAGATCCATAGTTATGAAGTGGAATCCAGATTTGCCTAACACAGCTGGTGCTAAGGTTCTTTGCCACTTCTCTCTCCATTTTCATTACCTATTTTTGGCAAACTCCCCAAATCTTGTAAATGTTATTCTGATCTTCAACTACTGAAAATGATCAAAACTTAAGAATAAAAGCTGGGACAGTGAGCTATGAAGTTATTGAAGGGAAAACGGACATTAAAGTGCAGTTCATCTTTTTCCAGGGAGAAAGGAAGTGCTAGGAATGTCAGAGACTACAAACCAAAAACGCTCAACTCCAGGAAGGAAGGTGTACCATGCAAAGCATATCCTCAAGTGGGGGGAGGGACTGGAGAGGGAAAGAAGGTACCTCCCGGGCCTAAGAAAAAGATAAAGAATAGGTTGTTGTGGTGGTCCAGTCCCATCCAGGTAAGCATTGGCACCATTTGCTTTGTTCCTACAAACCTAAGCAGCATGAGTTCTAATATGTCTGTTTTGTTCACACATCACTTTATGTTTTGCCCATTTTCTCCCTCAGGTGTCTCAACACTTCATTCGTGGCCACTTTTGTCAAGTATGAAAGCTAACACTCACCACCATTCCCAAGCAGGGAAGTGGGAGAAGAGGCAGCAGGAATGCGGAGTCCTTCAGCTCTTCCTGCCACTCTTTCCCTGGGCTGCAGAGATAAGTAGAGAAAAGAACCCTTAACTAGAGTTTATTCTCCCAGAGAGTTCAGCCCCTCCCACCAGGCCGGTGAGGACTATAACATCTTAGTCACCAGATGCCCAGAGTTCCCAGAATGGGTGAGCTCTTGCGCCACGGGGGCACTTGTTTCCCAGCCAATCTGAGCACAGGGTCCCTGGCCCTTAGCAACGGCCCTGAGAAGGGCTTGGCCTTTGGGCACAGCATCTAGTGTTGCTGAGCCAGAAACATCGGTGAAGGGGCTGCCTGTGTTACTTCTGCAAAACAGCGTCAGAGTAGAAACAATGAGCTCCAGTAAAATCTATTATACCAGCATTTCAGGCTCTAGGGAGATGAGTGGAAAGAAAAGGGCCCCCAGCAGGCAGAAAAGACTGAAGACATTCCAGTTGGGAATTTCAGGATTGTGCTAAGACATTACTATCTCCTCCCTGCTTTTCTTTCTTCAGCTCCTCCTCACTAGGTTTTCAGGGTGCCAGGTGCAGGTGATAACAGGGAATGTTGTTAACACCCTCACCCAGGTTGTGCTCTAAGAACTGATTGATCTGGGAGGTTTCTGTGTCCTGAGTTCACCTTAAGGGTTTCCAATAATGTTATGGATGTTTCAAATGGAAGAAATAAAGAAACTTATTTAGGATGAGAGGGGAAAAAATGTCATTGAGTGAATGGCCAGAATCTTTAGAGAAGTCTGGGCAACCCCAAAAAGACAAACTGATTAATTTCAAAGAACGTGTATTTGCATAAATCAGATATTTCTTAGCTTAATTGAAGCTTAGATGAATTGTTTTTAACAAAGATGTAGGAAGTACTATAAAACAGTGCTTTCCAACAGCAATATATTGTGAGCCACAAATATAATTTTAAGTAGCTACTTTTTTAAAAAAGAAATGAGATTGATTATATATGGTTGACAAACATTCATCAAACTCCTGCTGTGTGTCAGATACTATGATACACGCTAGGAAAGAGATTTGATCTCAGCCTAGAAAGAATTCATTGCTTTTCATAAAACCTCATCAGGTAGATTAGAGATTTATTTCACCTGGATACTAAGAAACAATGGGTTTCCCTGGTGATTCAGTTGGTAAAGAATTTTCCTGCAGTGCAGGAGGCTGGGGTTCAATCCTTGGGTCAGGAAGATCCCCTGGAGAAGGGAATGGCAACCCACTCCAGTATTCTTGCCTGGAGAATTCCATGGATAGTGGAGCCTGGTGGGCTACTGTTCATGGAATCGCAAAGAGTCAGACACAACTGAGCGACTAACACTTAACTAAGAAACAATAACAAAAAGTAGCTAAAAAAGAAAATGATGGGCCATTTGATTATTTTTTTTTAACATTGTGAATCATATTATTGGATATGGTACTGAGTAAGAGGGAGTGATTTGAAATCAGTAAGGACTACAGTGGATGCAGTAGAGGTCTCACCTAAGTGTTGATATGTGTAGCTCCAACTGTAACATAAAATTCTGGAAGATGTATTAAAATATTCCTTAGACCCACTCCGAGAAATTCTGACTGTAGTTTTCAGATGGGGTAAGCAGATGCTGCTAGTCTTATGAACCACACTCAGACTATCACTGGTCTAAGCAACTGTTCTCTTAATGGTTTCCTCTGAAAAGGTTTTGAAAAACCACTATAGACATGTGACTTAGTCACATGCATCATGCTTTTGCAATTTTGAAAACGAATGAGCCTCAGAAAGTTGAAATGTTGCATTTGGGAATTACAGAAATTTCTCAGTGGTTGGAAATAAGCAGCATTTTCTAAGCATGACTGGATAACATTTTCAAGCCATCAAACAAAAAATCCTATTTGAATAAGCTGGAGTTTATGCATGTCAAAATGCTTTCACATAAGTCTTCTAATTCTATCCATCACAGGTTTTATTCCAAGACTATCATATGAAAATGTAGAAACCTCAAAGTTTAAAATTTATGTTACAGCTGTTAACAAAAAGTTGTAGTTATAAAATATTTTTAAAAGATAACCAACTATTGCAATTTTACTTTAGAGGTAATCTGTATTTCAGGGGAAAAGACAATGGGGGAAACACAGTATAGTAACAGATGACATAAACCTAACTGTTCATATGAGAAGGCATAGCAAGAACTGGGCACTTTAATCCACTGACATATTTGTTATCTTAATCCCCTATTATATGTATTTTATTTGTTTTATCCATGGATTATTTGCATTTAGGCATAGGCTGTGTTTATGGTTTTATTTTTTTATGTAAATATAGTTGATTTATAATATTAGATTCAGGTGTACAGCATAGTGATTCAGTATTTTTCTACATTATATACTCCATTAAAGTTACTGCAAGATAATGGCTATAATTTCCTATGTTATAATTTCTTGTTGCTTATCTCTTTTATACAGAGTGGTATGTATCTCTTAATCACATACCTCGAATTGACTTCTCCTCCATATTAGCCACAAGTTTGTATCCCCTATCTGTGAGTCTGTTTCTGTTTTTCATATATATTTATTTATTGTTTTGTAACTTACACATATGAATGATATAATACAATATTTGTCTTTCCTATCTGACTTTTTTCAGTAACATAGTATCCTCTAGGTCCATCTTTGTTACTGAAAATGATAGAATTTCCTTCTTTTTATAGCTAATGGGACATATATAGATATACACATATCCCACTGTATATATGTGCATATCTATATAGATAGATATGCCACATCTTTATACATTTATCTGATAATGGACACAGATTGCTTCCATAGCTTGTCTATTGTACATAGTGTTCCTATGAACATTGGGGTGCATGTATTGATGTCTTTTTAAATTAATATTACTGTTTCTTTCTGGTTATATACCTAGAAGTGGAATTACTGAATCATGTGTTAGTTACATTTCTAGTTTTTTGAGGAAACGCCATACTGTTTTACATAGAGGTTACACCAAACGGTACAAAGTTTCCCTTTTTCCACTAATAATGTACAAAGTTCCCTTTTCTCCATATCCTCTCCAACAATGGTTATTTGTAGACTTTTTGATGATAGTCATTCTGATAGGGGTGAGGTATATCTTGTTGTTTTGCATTTCTCTAATAATTAGCAATGTTGAACATCATTTTACATGCCTGTTAGACATTTTTTTTCTTATGAAAAATGTGTATTCAGGTCTTCTACCCATATTTTGATATGACTGTTTGGAATTTTTAATATTGAGTTGTGTGAACTGCTTATATTGAATTAATCACTTGTCAGTGATATAATTTGCAAATATTTTCTCAAATTCTGTAGGTTGTCTTTTAATTTTGCTTATGGTTTCATTTTGTGTAAAAGATTTAAATTTAATTAGGTCCCATTTATTTTTGTTTTTATTTATTTTGCTTTAGGAGACAGATCCAAAAGAATACTGCTATGATTTGTGTCAAAGTGTTCCAACTATGTTCTCTTCTAGAAGTTTTATGGTTTCTTTCTGATTATATACCTAGGAGTGAAATTATTTTGCTTTGATCTTTAATGTATTTTAATTTTATTTTTTTATTTGGTGTTTGAGAATGTTCTAATCTCATTGTTTCTACATTAGCTGTCTAGTTTTTCTGGCATGACCTCTTGAAGAGTGTCTTTTTTCCATTGTGTATTCTTGTCTCCTTTGTCATAGATTAATTGGCCATAGTTGTGTATATTTATTTCTGGGCTCTCTCTTCTGTTCCATTGATCTAGGTATCTGGTTTTTGTGTCAGCCCATACTGTTTTGATTATTATAACTTTGTAGTATACTCTGAAGTCTCAGAGAATGACACCTCCAGCTTTGTTCTTTTTCTCAAGACTGCTTTGGCAATTCAGGCTCTCTTGAGGCTCCATATAAATTTTAGGATTATTATTTTCTAGTTCTGTGAAAAATGTCATGGGTATTTTGATAGTGATTTCCTTAAATCTTTAGATTGTTTGGGTGTAATATGTAAAATCTAACGATATTAATTCTTCCAATCCATGATCAGAAACTATCTTTTCATTTCTTTGTATCACCTTTAGTTTCCCTCATCAATTTTTCTACTTTTCAGAGTACAGGTCTATCACTTCCTTGCTAAACTTAAACCCAAACATTTTATATTTTTGATATTTTATTTTATATATTTTTAATAATAAATTATTTATTTTTAATTGGAAGATAATTGCTTTATAATGTTATGTTGGTTTCTGCCATAAGTATACATATGTGAACTTCCTCTTCAACCTCCCTCCCACCTCCTCCCAACCCATCCTATCTCACTAGGTTGTTACAGAGCACCAGGCTGAGCTTCCTGCACTATACAGCAATGTCCCGTTAGCTGTCTATTTTACACATGGTAATGTACATATTTCAATGCTACTCTCAGTTCATCCCACCTTCTCCTTCATGTGCTGTGCCCATAAGACTGATCTCTATGTCTAAGTCTCTACTTCCCTGCAAATAGGTTTATCAGTACCATTTTTCTAAATTCCATACATATGTATTAATATATGATATGTGTTTTTCTATTTCTGACTGACTTCATTCTGTTTAACAGGCTCTAGGTTTACTCATCTCAGTTCAACTGCCTCAAATCCGTCACTTTATAAGGCTAACTAGTATTCCATTGTATATATGTATATCACAGCTTCTTTATCGATTCATCTGCTTAGAGACATCCAAGTTACTTCCAGGTCCTGGCTATTGTATTTAGTACTACAGTGAACACTGGGATATATGTGACTTTTTGAATTATGGTTTTCTCAGGGTATATGCACATTAGTGAGATCGCACAGTCATATGGTAGCTTTATTCCTAGTATTTTCAAGAAATCTACATCCTGTTCTTGATAGTGGCTGTTTCAATTACTATTCCTAGTAACAGTGGAAGAGGGTTCCCTTTTCTCCACATGCTTTTCAGCATTTATTGTTTGTAGATTTTTTGATGATGGCCATTCTGACTTCCCTCCATTGGGCTTCCCTCATAGCTCAGTTGATAAAAGAGTCTGCCTGCAATGCGGGAGACCTTGGTTTGATTCCTGGGTCAGGAAGATCCCCTGGAGAAGGAAATGTCAATCCATTCCACTATTTTTGCCTGGAAAATCCCATGGACAGAGGAGCCTGGTGGGCGACAGTCCATGGGGTCACAAGAGTTGGACACAACTTAGCAACTAAACCACCACCACCATTCTGACCAGGGTGAGGTGATACCTCATAGTAGTTTTGATTTGCATATCTCTAAAAATTAGTGATGTTAAGTATTTTTCTTGTGACTCTTGGCAATCTACATGTCTTCTCTGGAGAAATATCTATTTAGCAGCCCACTTTTTGATTGGGTTGTTTGCTTTTTGGTATTGAGCTGCATGAGCTGCTTATATATTTTGGAGATTAATCCTTTGTCAGTTGTTTCACTTGCTATTATTTTTTTCCCCATTCTGTGTGTTGTCTTTTCATCTTGTTTATAATTTCCTTTGCTACTCAAAAGCTTTTAAGTTTAATTAGGTCCTATTTGTTTATTTTGCTTTTATTTCCATTACTCTAGAAAGTGGGTCATAGAGGATCTTGCTGTGATTTATGTCTAAAAGTATTCTGCCTATGTTTTCCTTTAAGAGTTTCATAGTTTCAAGTCTTATATTTATGTCTTTAATCCACTTTGAGTTTATCTTTGTGTACAGTGTTAGGAAGTATTCAAATTCCATTCTTTTATGCATAGCTGTCCAGTTTTCCCAGCACCACTTTTTGAAGAGACTGTCTTTTCTCCGTTGTATATTCTTGCCTCTTTTGTCAAAGTTAAGGTGCCCATAGGTGTGTGGGTTTATCTTTGGGCTTTCTATCTGGTTCCATTGGTCCATATTTCTGTTTTTGTGCCAGTACCATACTGTTTTGATGACTGTAGCTTTGTAGTGTAGTCTGAAGTCAGGAAAGTTGATTCCTCCAGCTCTATTCTTCTTTCTCATGATTGCCTTGGCTATTTGGAGTCTTTTGTGTTTCCATACAAATTCTATACAAATTTCCATACAAATACTTTTTCTAGTTATGTGAAATATGCAACTGGTAATTTGATAGGATTGCACTGAATGTGTAGATTGTGTTTGGTGGTATAGTCATTTTCACAATATTGCTTCTTCTGATCCAAGGACATAGTATATCTCTTCATCTGTTTATGTCATCTTTGATTTCTTGCATCAGCCTCTAATAGTTTTCTGTATACAAATGTCTCCTTTAGTAGGTTTATTCCTAGGTATTTTATTCTTTGTGTTGAAATGGTGAATGTGATTGATCCTTAATTTCTCCTTCTGAGTTTTCATTGTTAGTATATAGGAAAGCAAGATAATTCTGTGTATTGATTTTGTATCCTGTAACTTTACTAAACTCACTAATTAGCTTTAGTGATTTTCTGATAGTATGTTTAGGGTTTTCTGTATATAATTCCATGTCATTTGCAAACAGTGAGAGTTTTACTTCTTTTACAATCTGGATTATATCTTTTTTTCTTTTTTCTTCTCCAATTGCCATGGCTAGAACTTCCAAAACTATGTTGAATAATAGTGGAGAGAGTGGGCACCCTTGTCTTTTTCCTGACCTTAGAGGAAATACTTCCAGTTTTTCACCATTGAGAGTAATATTTGTTGTGGTTTTATCATAAGGCCTTTCCCATCAGAACTCAGGCACAAGTCCTTCCCAACACAAAGTCAACACAAACCACTGGCCAACCTCACCCAACAAGGGCAGAGACCAAAAAGAGGAATTAACACCCTATAGCCTGGGGAAAGGAGACCTCAAACACATTAAATTAGATAAAATGAAAATACGTAGAATGTGCAATGAAGGAACAAAGTAAAAGCCTACAAGATCAAATAAATGAAGAGGAAATAGGCAAACTACCTGAAAAGGAATTCAGAGTAATTAAAGATGACCCAATATCTTGAAAATAGAATGGATAAAATGCAAGAATCATTTAACACATTTAACAAGGACCTGCTGCTGCTACTGCTAAGTCACTTCAGTCGTATCTGACTCTGTGCGACCCCATCCCTGGGATTCTCCAGGCAAGAACACTGGAGTGGGTTGCCATTTCCTTCTCCAATGCATAAAAGTGAAGAGTGAAAGTGAAGTTGCTCAGTCATGTCTGACTCTTCGCGACCCCATGGACTGCAGCCTACCAGGCTCCTCCATCCATGGGATTTTCCAGGCAAGAGTACTGGAGTGGGGTGCCATTGCCTTCTCTGAACAAGGACATAGAAGAAATAAATAGTAAGCAAACAGTGATAGCACAATTAGGGAAATTAAAAATACTCCAGAAGGAATCAATAGCAGAATGACTGAGGCAGAAGAACAGATAAGTGAGCTGAAAGATAGAATGGTGGAAATAACTGCTGCAGAGCAGAATAGAGGAAAAAGAATGAAAAGACTTAAGGATACTTTCAGAGACATCTGAGAAAATATTAAATGCACAAACATTCAAATTATAGGGGTCACAGAAGAAGAACAGAAAATGAAAGAATCTGAGAAAAATTTTGGTGATATTAGTTGAAAACTCCCCTAACATGGGAAAGGAAACAGTCAATCAAGTCCAAGAAGTACAGAGTGTCTCATATAGGATAAATCCAAGCAGAAACATGCCAAGCCACATGTTAATCAAACTAACAAAATTAAATAAAAAAAGGCAAATGTTAAAAAGCAGCAAAGGAGAAACAACAAGCAATAAGGGAAACCCAATACAGTTAACAGCTGTTCTTTCAACAGAAACTCTGCAGGCTAGAAGGGAATAGCAGGATATATTTAAAGTAATGAAAGCGAAACATTTACAACCAAGATTACTCTACCCAGCAAGCATCTCATTCAAAATTAATGGAGAAATCCCAAGCTTTACAGACAAGCAAAAGTTAGAATTTAGCACCACCAAACCAGCTTTACAACAAATGCTAAGGAGAGTTGTATAGGCAGGAAACACAAGAATGAAAAAAATTACAAAAATAAACCCAAAACAATTTTTTAAATGCCCAGAGGAACATATATATCAATAATTACTTTAAATATAAATGTAAATAACTACCAGCCTAGGGAGCCCATTCTGGTACTCTGAATACCTGGAGGGATGGAATGGGGGGAAGATAAGGAGGCTAGGGAAAGAGGTGATATATGTATAATGGTTGATTTTTGTTGTTGTATGGCAGAAAACAACACATAACAATTAACAATGTATATTTAAATAAAAAACAGAAATATAATTGTAAATGGATTAAATGCTCCAACAAAAAGACATAGATTGATGAAATTTTAAAATATTTCTTTTTAACATTGTATTTTGGATAATTTGTTTTTAGAGTATATAAAATGCTACAGGTCTCTCTTTTATTTTATATAATATTGGGATACAGATGATTAACAATATTGTCTTAGTTTCAGGTATACAGCAAAGTTATTTAGTTATATATATATATATATATATACACACACACACATGTATCTATTATTTTTCAATCTTTTTTTCACATTTAGGTTATTACAGAATACCAAGCAGTGTTCCCTATGCTATACAGTAGGTCCTTGTTGGTTATCTGTTTTAAGTATAGCAATGTGTACATGTTACCCCAACTCCAAATCTATCCCTCTCCCCCACCCTTCCCCACTGGTAACCATAAGTATCTTGTATCCTTCAAATTTGCTGAATTAAGTTATTAGTTCTAATTGTTTCTAGGTGGAGACTTTAGGGTTTTCTACATAAAGCAGCAAGTCATCTGCAAATAGTAACAGTTTTAACTCTTCCCTTTCAATTTTAATGCCATTTACTTCTTTATCTTGGCTGATTGCTGTGGTCAGAATGGCACAATTCTGCATTACAGAAGTGTCCAGAATGAGCATCTTGCCTTGTTCCTGAATTTAGAGAAAAGGCAACTTTTCATGTTTGAGTATGATACTGGGTGTGGGCTTGTCATACATGGCCTTTAGTATGTTGAGATATATTCTTCTATAACCACTTTGAAGCTGTCTGTTTTGTTTTGTTTTGTTTTTATCACAAAGGAATGTTGAATTTTGTCAATTTTTTAATTTAACTTTTTAATTAATTAATTTATTTATTTTACTTTACAACATTGTATTGGTTTTGCCATACATTGACTTGAATCCTCCATGGGTGTACATGTGTTCCCCATCCTGAACCCCCCTCCCACCTCCCTCCCCATCCCATCCCTCTGGGTCATCCCAGTGCACCAGCCCCGAGCATCCTGTATCATGCATCGAACTTGGACTGGTGATTCATTTCACATATGATAATTTACATGTTTCAATGCCATTCTCCTATATATCATCCCACCCTCGCCCTCTCCCACAGATTCCAAAAGACTGTTCAATACATCTGTGTCTCTCTTGCTGTCTCGCATACAGAGTTATCATTACCATCTTTCTAAATCCCATATGTATATGTTAGTATACTATATTGGTGTTTTTCTTTCTGCCTTACGTCACTCTGTATAATAGACTCCAGTTTCATCCACCTCATTAGAACTGATTCAAATGTATTCTTTTTAATGGCTGAGTAATAGTCCATTGTGTATATGTACCACAGTGTTCTTATCCATTCATCTGCTGATGAACACCT
The DNA here is from genome assembly GCF_910594005.1 of Cervus elaphus. Taxonomy (NCBI): domain Eukaryota; kingdom Metazoa; phylum Chordata; class Mammalia; order Artiodactyla; family Cervidae; genus Cervus; species Cervus elaphus. The sequence goes on from NC_057848.1 coordinate 102,502,858, forward strand.
AGGTTGTTTCCATACCCTGGCTATTATAAACAGTGTTGCGATGAACATTGGGGTACATGTGTCTCTTTCAGATCTGGTTTCCTCAGTGTGTATGCCCAGCAGCAGGATTTCTGGGTCATATGGCAGTTCTATTTCCAGTTTTTTAAGGAATCGCCACAATGTTCTCCATAGTGGCTGTACTAGTTTGCATTCCCACCAACAGTGTAAGAGGGTTCCCTTTTCTCCACACCCTCTCCAGCATTTATTGCTTGTAGACTTTTGGATAGCAACCATTCTGACTGGCGTGTAATGGTACCTCATTGAGGTTTTGATTTGCATTTCTCTGATAATGAGTGATGTTGAGCATCTTTTCATGTGTTTGTTAGCTATCTGTATGTCTTCTTTGGAGAAATGTCTGTTTAGTTCTTTGGCCCATTTTTTGATTGGGTCTTTTATTTTTCTAGAATTGAGCTGCAGGAGTGGTTTGTATATTTTTGAGATTAATTCTTTGTCCATTGCTTCATTTTCTATTATTTTCTCCCATTCTGAAGGCTGTCTTTTCACCTTGCTTATAGTTTCCCTTGTTGTGCAGAAGCTTTTAATTTTAATTAGGTCCCATTTGTTTGCTTTTGCTTTTATTTCCAATATTCTGGGAGGTGGGTCATAGAGGATCCTGCTGTGGTTTATGTTGGAGAGTTTTTAGCCTATATTTTCCCCTAAGAGTTTTATAGTTTCTGGTCTTACATTTAGATCTTTAATTCATTTTGAGTTTATTTTTGAGTATGGTGTTAAGTGTTCTAGTTTCATTCTTTTTTTTAATTTATTTTTTAATTTTTAAATTTATTTATTTTTTTATTTTGCAAGTGGTTGACCAGTTTTCCCAGCACCACTTGTTAAAGAGATTGTCTTTTCTCCATTGTATGTTCTTTTCTCCTTTGTCAAAGATAAGGTGTCTGTAGGTATGTGGATTTATCTCTGGGCTTTCTATTTTGTTCCATTGACCTATATTTCTGTCTTTGTGCCAGTACCATACTGTCTTGATGATTGTGGCTTTGTAGTAGAGACTGAAGTCAGGCAGATTGATTCCTCCAGTTCCATTCTTCTTTCTGAAGATTGCTTTGTCTATTCGAAGTTTTTTTTGTTTTTTTTTTTTTGTTGTTGTTGTTGTTGTTTTTTGTATTTCCATACAAATTGTGAAATTATTTGTTCTAGATCTCTGAAAAATACCCTTGGTAGCTTGATAGGGATTGCATTGAATCTATAGATTGCTTTGGGTAGTATAGTCATTTTCGCTATATTGATTCTTCTAATCCATGAACATGGTATATTTCTCTATCTATTTGTGTCCTCTTTGATTTCTTTCATCAGTGTTTTATAGTTTTCTATGTATAGGTCTTTTGTTTCTTTAGGTAGATTTATTCCTTAGTACTTTATTCCTTTTGTTGCAATGGTGAATGGAATTGTTTCCTTAATTTCTCTTTCTGTTTTCTCATTGTTAGTGTATAGGAATGCAAGGGATTTCTGTGTGTTAATTTTAAATCCTGCAACTTTACTATATTCACTGATTAGCTCTTGTAATTTTCTGGGGGAATCTTTAGGATTTTCTATGTAGAGGATCATGTCATCTGCAAGCAATGAGAGTTTTACTTCTTCTTTTCCAATCTGGATTCCTATTATTTCTTTTACTGCTCTGATTACTGTGGCCAAAACTTTCAAAACTATGTTGAAAGTAGTGGTGAGAGTGGGCACCCTTGTCTTGTTCCTGATTTCAGGGGAAATGCTTCCAATTTTTAACCATTGCAGATAATGTTTCCTGTGGCTTTGTTGTATATTGCTTTTATTATATTGAGGTAGGTTCCTTCCATTCCTGCTTTCTGGAGGGTTTTTATCATAAATGGATGCTGAATTTTGTCAAAGGCTTTTTCTGCATCTATTGAGATAATCATATGGTTTTTATCTTTTAATTTGTTAATGTGCTGTATTATATGATTGATTTGCAGATATTAAAGAATCCTTGCATCCCTGGGATAAAGCCCACTTGGTCATGATGTATGATCTTTTTAATATGTTGTTGGATTCTGTTTGCTAGAATTTTGTTAAGGATTTTTGCATCTATGTTCATCAGTGATATTGGCCTGTAGTTTTCTTTTTTTGTGGCATCTTTGTCTTGTTTTGGTATTAGGGTGATGGTGGTGTCATAGAATGAGTTTGGAAGTTTACCTTCCTCTGCCACTTTCTGGAAGAGTTTGAGTAGGGTAGGTGTTAGCTCTCCCCTAAATTTTTGGTAGAATTCAGCTGTGAAGCCATCTGATCCTGGGCTTTTTTGTTTGTTGGAAGATTTCTGATTACAGTTTTGCTCTCTGTGCTTGTGATGGGTCTGTTGAGAATTCTATTTTCCTGGTTCAATGTTGGAAAATTGTACTTTTCTAAGAATTTGTCCATTTCTTCCATGTTGTCCATTTTATTTGCATATAGTTGCTGATAATAGTCTCTTATGATCCTTTGTATTTCTTTTTTTTTTTTTCATTTATCTTTTGTGTTGTCTGTTGTGATCGCTCCATTTTCATTTCTAATTTTGTTGATTTGATTTTTCTTCCATTGTTTCTTTATGAGTCTGCCTAATGATTTGTCAATTTTATTTACCCTCTCAAAGAACCAGCTTTTGGTTCTGTTGATTTTTGCTAAAGAACAATCCTGCAGCCTTCAGAATGAAAACCACAATCACAGAAAGTTGAACACAATGAAAAGGCAGAAGATTATTTCCCAGATAAAGGAACAAAATAAAATCCCAGAAAACAACTAAATGAAGTGGAGATAGGCAATATTTCAGAAAAAGAATTGACTATAATGATAGTGAAAATTACCCAGGATCTTGAAAAAGGAAAAGAGAAGATGCAAGAAGTGCTTAACAAAGAAATACAAGAGCTAAAAATCAAACAGAGATGAACAATACACTAGGAGGAATCAATAACAGAATAACCGAGGCAGAAGAATGAATAAGTGGCCTGAAATTCAGAATAGTGGAAATTATTGACATGGAACACATAATAATATAGATAAAAGAATGAAAAGAAATGAAGAGAGCCTAAGAGATCTCTGTGACAACATTTAAGTGTACCAACATTCACATTATAAGGGTCCAGAAGGAGAAGAGATAGAGAAAAGGCACAAGAATATATTTCAAGAGATAATAGCTGAAAAACTCCCTAACATGGGAAAGGGAATAGTCAACCAAGTCCAGTAAGTGCAGAGACTCCCAGGCAGGATAAACCTAAATAGGAACAGATCAAGACAGATAGTAATAAAATTGATGAAAATTAAAGACAAATATAAAATATTAAAGGCAACTCGGAAAAAACAATAAATAACATATAATTGAACTCCTGTAAGGTTATCAGCTGATTTCTCTACAGGAACTCTGTAAATCAGAAGGGTGTGGCATGATATATTTAAAGTGATGAAAGGGAAGAATTTACAACCAAGAGTACTCTACCCAGCAAGACTCTCATTCAGATTTGATTGAGAAATCAAAAGCTTTCCAGACAAGCAAAAGTTAAGAGAATTCTGAACCGCCAAGCCCATTTACAACAAGTGCTAAAGGAACTTCTCTAGGCAGAAAACACAAGAGAAAGAAAAGACCTACATAAAATAAACCCAAAACAAATAAGAAAGTGATCATAGAATCAAACATATTTATAATTACTTTAAATGTAAATGGATTAATGCACCAACCAAAGGACATTGACTAGGTGGATACAGAAACAGGGTCTGTATATATGCTGTCCACAAGAGACCACTTCAGACCTAGGGACACATAGAGACTGAAGATATGGGGATGGGAGAAGGTATTCTATACAAATGGAAATCATAAGGAAGTTGGAGTAGCAGTATCCATATCAGACACATAGACATTAAAAAAAAAGAATATTTTTCTCTTCCTTTTTTATTTTTTAAATTATGAAAGTATGATACATTTATAGGAGACTTGGAAAATACAGAATAAAGTTGCACATAATTACAGTATGAAAAGTGTGAAAGTGTCTCTCAATCATGTTGATAATATGGGTTGTACTCTGCCAGGCTCCTCTGTCCATGAAATTCTCCAGAAAGAATACTGAAGTATGTAGCCATTCCTTTCTCCAGGGAATCTTCCTGACCCAGTGATCTAACCCAGGTCTCCTGCATTGCAGGGAGATTCTTCACCACCATGTATTACAATTATTTTCTAAAGTAAATAAATTAAGATTTTATTAATATTGGAGTTTCAATATCAAACTCCTAAGAAATAATAGGATTAATATGCAGAAGAGTATAAGGCTAGAGTAGACCTGATAAGCATCATGAACCAATTCAACATGATTAAGATTTATACAATTTTCACATAATAGCAGGTACAAATGCTATTCAAGTTCCCATAGACTATAAACCAGGGGACTCTGGAACATATCCAGGAACATAAAAGAAGGTGCAAAAATTTCATATTCTAAAGGTATTGAAATTCTACAAAGTTTGTTATCTTATCACTGTGGAAATATGCTAAAATCAATATCAAATGATATCTGAAAATAACCCATATATTTTGCAGATTATTGCATTTAATGCAATGTGACATTTGCCAAGAGAGATCTTTGACTTAGCCACTGAAAGCCTTAGTAAAAGTGAAAGACTGTAAAAACAGAGAAGGTGATTGCAGAGAAGAAAGCATTTAAGTGACAAACTAGTATAAAAATGAAAATTTTATATCAAAGATACTTTAAAAATCCCATGTATTTAGAAGTTAAATGTCTGCTTATATTTGATAGGTGTATCTAAGAAGCAATAACAATGAAAATGGAAAAATAGTTTTAACAGAGTAAAAATAAAAAGAGAATTTACCAGAATTTGTTGTACACAGCTGAAGCTTCTCAACATAACTAAATACAAAGTGCAATCTTGACTAAGTTATGAAAACAAATAATGTACAATGGCATAAATTTTTGTTAAATTTGAACAAAATCTGTACTTCAGTTAATAATGCTGTTTTACATGTTAATTTCCCATTCAAGCCTCACTTAAATTTATTTTTAAGTCATAAAGGTAATGAATGTCCTAGTCTTTTAGCAATAATATTAGATGCCAATAATACATGGAAATATAACAAAGTTTTGAATGAATAAAAATTAGAAATCTAGCATTCCATTCTTACTAAGGCAAAAAAGTGGAATCAAATTGTCATATTTTTTAGCTAGGTGAAAGTTAACTAGTTTTCTAATATATATATATTATAATTTATACTATTTATGTATATTTATGCATGTTTACAAAAGCTTTTCTATTACACTTCATAAAAGTTTGAGAAAGAACAACAACAAAAAGAGAGATGGAGAAATTGGAAAACTAAATGAAATGGGAATACTGAATAGGAACTAATAAAAGTGAAATGAACTAGGTAAAACTAAAAGAAAAGATCATATAGTTCAGTTGTTTTTAAACATGGGTGGACATTAGAAACACATCTGGAGCTTTGGAGAAAGAAAAGAGAAAACAATATCTAGGCATGTGTATTTTTCAATAAATTCCAAGGTAATTCTGATACACAACTGAATTTTAAAAACTGATTACAGATTTTCTATTAAATGACTGTTTTAGTGATATAGAATTTTGCATTGCTTTTCTGTTAATGAGTCAAAATTCAATGGTATTAATTTAATAATAATTACATAATCATAATAGTGAGAGATGTTTATCAGTTTTCAATATCAATAGCCAGAAAAAATAAAACATAATTACAGTAGCAAGTCATAATGGAAACATGATTAACCTAACAATATAAAATAATTACATACAACTTAGGGGTTTAAGTAGAGGGATGTGGTAAGTGGAAATGCATACATGCTCATGTTTTCATCTGCCTACTCAGTCTATGTCTTTTGGGTGGTTCATTTAATCTATTTACATTTAAGGTAATAAATGATATATATGATCCTATTGGGGCTTTCCAGGTGGCACTAGTGATAAAGAACCTGCCTGTCAATGCAGGAGACATAAAAGTTGCAGGTTCGACCACTAGGTCAGGAAGAGTCACTGTAAGAGGGCATGGCAACCCATTTCAGTTTTCAGACAGAGGAGCCTGGCAGGCTACAACGCCAGTCACAAATAGTTGGACATGACTGAATGTCCAATTTAGCATGCATTCACATGATCCTATTACCATTTTCTTAATTGTTTTGGGTTTATTTGGCGTAGGTCTTTTCCTTGCCTTGTGTTTCCTGCCTAGAAAAGTTCCTTTAGCATTTGTTGTAAAGCTTGTTTCATGATGCTGAATTCTCTTAACTTTTGCTTGTCAGGAAAGGTTTTTATTTCTCCATCAAATCTAAATGAGAATTTTGCTGGGTAGAGTATTCTTGGTTGTAAATTCTTCCCTATCATCAGTTTAAATATATAACGCCATTCATTTCTGGCTTGCAGTGTTTCTTTTGAGACATCAAATGTAACCTTATGGGAGTTCCCTTGCATGTTATTTAAAACAAAAATGACTGCAAGAGACAAATGAGAACACTACATAATGATCAAGGGATCACTCTAAGAAGAAGATATAACAATTATAAATATATACGCACCCAACATAGAAGTACCTCAATATGTGAGGCAAATACTAACAACCATAAAAGGAGAAATCAACAGCAATCCACTTTCATCAGTGGGCAGATTATCTATGCAGATAATTAATATGGAAACACAGGCCTTATATTACATATTATACCAGATAGATTTAATAGATATTTAGTACAGTATTCTATCAAAAAACAGCAGAATACACATTTTTCTCCAGTGAACATGAAACATTCTCCAGAATTGACCACATGCTGGCACACAGGGCAAGTATTGGTAAATTTAAGAAAATTGAAATCATAAAAAGCATCTTTCCCGATCACAGTGCTATGAGATTAGAAATAAACAGTGAGAGAAAACTACAAAAAGCACAAACATGTGGAGGCTAAACAATATGCTAATGAAAAATCAAAGAGGAAATAAAGTAACTAGAGAAAAATGAAAATGAAAGCACAATGGTTCAAAACATATGGGATGCAGAAAAAGTAGTTCTAAGAGGGATGCTAACAGCAAACAATCTTACCTCAACAAAGAAGAAAAAAATATATAATCAACCACATAACCTCACTGCTAAAACAACTAGAGAAAGAAGAACAAAGAAAATCTAAAGTTAGTAGAAGGAAAGAAATCATAAAGATCAGAACAGAAATAAATGAGAAAGAAAACAAATATCAAAGAAAACAATATCAAAGATCAATGAAACTAAAACCTGGTTCTTTAAAAGATAAACAAAATTGATAAAGCCCTAGCCAGACTCATCATGAAAAAAGGGAGAGGACTCAAATCTATAAAGTTAGAAATGAAAAAGGAGAAGTTACAAGTGACACAACAGAAATGTAAAGCATCCCAAGAGACTACTAGGAGCAACTGTATGCCAATATAATGGACAACCTGGCAGAAATGGACAAATTCTTATAAAGGTGCAATCTTCCAAGACTGAACCAGGAAGAAATATAAAATATGAACACTGAACACAAGCATGAAACCTGATCATTTCACAGCCAAATTTTATCAAAAATTTAGAGAAGACTTGACACCTAGCCTTCCGAAACACTTTTCCAAAAATTGCATTGCAAGGAAAACTTCCAAACTCAATTCTATTAGGCCACTATCACCATGATACCAAAACCAGACACAGATCTCACAAAGAAAATTACAGGCCAATATCGCTGATGAATGTAGATGTGGAAAACCTCAACAAATACTATCAATCTGAATCCAACAATACATTCAAAAAGATCATATACCATGATCAAATGGGATTCACCCAAGAGATGCAGGAATTTTTCAATGTCTGCAAATCAATGTGATACACCACATCAAGAAATTGAATAATAAAAACCATATGATCATCTCAGTAGATGCAGAAAAAGGTTATGACAAAATTAAACACCCATTTATGATAAAAAAAAAAAACTTCCCCAGAAAGTGGGTATATTGGAAACATATCCAACTTTATAAAGGCCATATACAACAAACTTACAGTTAACATCATACTCAATGTTGAAAAATCAAAAGCATTTCCTCTTAGATCAGGAACAAAACAAGGGTGTCCACTCCCACCACTTTTATTCACATAATTTTGTAAGTCTTAGCTATGTCAATCAAAGAAGGAAAAGAAGTAGAGGGAATCAAAATTAGACAAGAAGAAGTTAAACTGTCAGTGTTTGGAGATGACATGATATATACATGTGTGTGTTATTGCTCAGTCATGTCCAACTCTTTGTGAACCCATAGACTGTAGCCCACCAGGCACCCCTGTCCATGGAATTTTCCATGCAAGAATACTGGAGTGGGTTGCTATTCCCTTCTTCAGGTGGTCTTCCTGACCCAGGGATAGAACCTGGATCTCCCACATTACCGGCAGATTCTTTACTGTCTGAGCCACCAGGGAAGCCTGATACTATACATAGAAGATTCTAAAGACACTACTAGAAAAATACTTGAGTTTGTCAATGAATTTTGTAAAATTGCAGGATATAAAATTAATAGACAATAATCTATCACATTCTTATACATTAACAATGAAAAATCAGAAAGAGAATTTTAAGAAACAATCTTATTTACCATCACATCAAAACGAATAATATATGTAGGGAAAAATCCACCTAAGGAGAGTAAAGGCCTATTCTCTGAAAACTATAAGACATTGATGAGAGAAACTGAAGACAAACAGATGGAAAGATATATCATGTTCATGGACTAGAAGAATCAATACTGTCAAAATGACTATGCTACCCCCCCAAAAAAAATACAGATACAATGCAATCCCTATCAAATTACTGATGGCATTTTTCACAGAACTAGAACAAGAAGTCTTAAAATCCATATGGAGACACATATACCATGAACAGCCAAAACAATCTTGAGAAGGAAAAACGGAGCTGGAGGATTCAGGTTCCCTGACTTCAGACTATACTACTATGCTACAGTCATCAAAACAGCTAGGCACTGGCCCCAAAATAGAAATATAGATCAATGGAACAAGACAGAAATCACAGAAAGAAACCCATGAACCAAATGGTCAATTAATCTCTGACAAAGGACACAAGAATACACAATGTTCACAATGTTGGAAAGACAGTCAGTTCAACAACTAGTGCTGGGAAACCTGGATAGCTACAATAAAAAAAAATAGTTCATTCTTCAACACCATACACTAAAATAAGCTCAAAATGGATTAAAGGTCAACATGTGAGACCAGACACTATAAAACCCCTAGAGGAAAGCATAGGCAGAATACCCTGACACAAATCACAGCAATATCTTTTTCAATCTGTCACCCATAATAATGGAAATAAAAACAAAAGTAAATAAATGGAACCTAATTAAACAAAAGCTTCTGCACAGCAATGGAAACATTAAACAAAATTAAAATCAACCCACAGATTGGGAGAAAATATTTTCAAATGATGTGACCAACAAGGGATTAATCTCAAAAATTTACAAACAGCACACGAGGCTTAACACCATCCAACAAACATCCCAATCAAAAAATGGCCAGAAGAAACTTCTCCAAAGAAAGCACACAAATATCCAAAGGCACATGAAAAGATTCTCAACATTTCCAAATATTAGACAAATGCAAATCAAAATTACAAGGAGGTATCACCTCACACCACTCAACATGGTTATTATCAAAAATCCACAATCAATGGTGGAGAGGGTGTGGAGAGAAGGGAACCCTCCTATACTGTTGTTGGGAAATCGAATTAGTACAACCACTATGGAGAACAGTATAAAGGTTCCTTTAGAAACTTAACATAGAGCTACTATATGACCCTGTAATCCCACTGCTGAGCATATATTTGGAGGAAGCACGATCTGAAAGGATACATGTACCATCAGTGTTCACTGTAGCATTGTATACAATAGCCAAGCCATACAAGCATTCTAAATGTCCATCAACAGAAGAATGGATAAAGAATATGTTATATATATATATATATATATATATATATATATATACATATATATATATATAATGGAATATTATTTAGCTATTAAAATGGAATAATGCAATTTGCATCAACATAGATGGACCTAGAGATTGTCATGCTAGATGAAGTGAGACAGTGAAAGAGAAGTATCATATGATATCCTTTATAAGCATAATCTAAAAAGGAGTGATACAAATAAACTTATTCACAAAACAGAAACAGACTCATCGACTTAGAGAATGAACTAATGGTTGCCAGGGGGAAAGAATTAGGGGAGAGATAGTTAGGGAATTTGGGATCAACGTATGTACACTGCTATATTTAAAATGGATGACTAATAAGGTCCTACTGTATAGCAGAGAGAACTCTGCTCAATGTTATTTGTCAGCCTGGATGGGAAGGAAGTTTTAGGGGGAGAATGAATACATGTACATGTATGGTTGAGACCCTTTTCTGTTCACCTGAAACTATCACATTTTCAATTGGCTATACTCCAATATAAAATAAAATTTTCTTTCTTTCTTTTTTTTTAAAAGAAAAACATAGGAATACCACTAAAGAAAATCATCAAAACCACAAAGGAAGAAACAACAGAGAAGTAATACAAAAACAATCAAGAAACAAATAATAAAATGGAAATATGTACATACCTGTCAATAATTATTCTAAATTTCAATGGAATAAGTGCTCTCATCTAAAGATAAAGGATGGTTGATTGAATTAAAGAACAAGACCCTTCAATATTCTGCCTATAAGAGGCTCATTTTAGGGATAAATACAAACACTGACAAAGTGAGAAGATGAAAAAAGATACTTTACACAAATGGAAATGACAAGAAAGCGGGGTAACTATACTCATTTCAGAAAAAAATAGGAGCTTTTCAAGATGACAGGGGAATAAGACATGGAAATCACCTTTACTCCCACAAAGACATAAAAAATTCACCTGCAAGTGGAACAACTCCTACAGAACACTTTCTGAAAGCTGGCAGAAGCCTCCAGACTTTCAAAAAGGCAAGAATAAGGTAGGAAAAAAGATAAAGATAAAAAAAGAGATAAAAGTTTTCAGGACAGAGACCTGCACACCAGGGAGGGAGTCATAAAGGAGGAAAATTTTCCGCACACTCAGAAACCCCCTCACAGGCGAGGTCAGGAAGGAATTTTGTAAACTCAGAGGGGAATGAAACAGCAGGTGCTTGGAAGCCAAAATGGGGGATCATTGATGAAAAACAATTCCCAGCCAATAAGTGGCTTACACGCCTGTGCCTGGAGCATAGAGTTGGGGCAGGGTGGTAAGGCTCAGGCCCTGGGGTCAAACCCCAGAGACAGGAGCAGGCTTGGTTGCTGTGAAGATACTTTGAGGGGGCTAGTACAACAAAGCTGAGGGAGTCCATGGAAAAACCTGGGCCCACCAGAAAGCCAAAAGATCGTTGCTGTGAGAATGTTCTAATTCTCATAGAACAAAGGACCCCACCTCCACGGATACCTTAGGGGGAGGAAATGGCTGCAGTCTTCAGTTTCAGAAGTAGAAAAGCCAGTGCGAGTGCCAGAGGTGGAAGACAGGAGGCCACTATGGCCTTGATCCCAGGTGTCACAGCTGCTACCAAGCTGTGAGTGGACATGGGTCGCTGCCCAAATCTTCCTGGGAGCCTGAGCAGCTTGGTTCTACCAAGGGACCCACAACCCAGGGTCAACAACCCTTGGAATGTGCGTGACCTGTCTCAGACTGTGGCAAGCTCCCACAGGTCTCAGCTGGTCACAGTGGGCACTCTCTACACACCCCAACTGTGTGTGTCATACTCCTCTCTCTCTCTAGCCCAACTGAGCAAGCCAGCCCTAATAAGCTGCTACTTTCATCCCCTGGTGTCTGGGTGGAGAACAGACCCTGGAGAGTGCCCTACAAGCAGAGGTGGACACAAAACCAAGGCAGAGCACTAGGAGCTGTGTGAGTATAGGAAAAGGGAAATCACACTCCTGCAGACACAGATGCAGTGGATTAAATCCCCACAATTATCCTGAGACTGTGGATTTTGGTAGCAAGTACAAGCTGGAGTAAGGCAAGATATGAGTCTGAGCTGACTGCAAACTGACCACAGCAGGTCAGTGGATGGTCTAGAGACCATCCTAGAAATATTGGAGGACTTTCTGAATAGGTAGATGAACTGGAACACACTGTGTAGACAGGAAAACAGAGAAGTCACAAGTACATTCTTCTTACTACCACTCTGTCTATAGTTTTTCCCATTTATTTTTCATATTGTTATAATGCTCATTATTCCTTTAATTTTTTTGTGTGTGTTACCTATTGTTTTCCATTTCTTAAAACATCTTATTTTAAAATAAATCCATTGTATTGTCCCCTATCTTTACAGTGCTGTTTAAATGTATTGCATTTTTTCATGTTTTTTTTTTAATTTTATATTTCTGCTACTCTTGCTTTCAGTATTCATTTTCACTCAGGGATTTCATTGTTGGATTGATCTCTTCTGTTCTGACTCCTTGGCTTGATCTCTTCTGTTTTGGCTCCTGTTTTTATCCTTTTTCCCCTTTTTTCTCTTCTTTTTGTAAGTATGCAAGTCTCTACAGGTGTTCTTGGCTGTGGAATGTTATTTCACCATTACTCTTGGGGTTTTGTCTTCTGTTCTGTGAGGCCTGTAAAGTCTTGGTGTTACAGTTAGTAAGGGTCAGGCCTGAACTCCCAAGGTAGAAGACCCAAGTATAGGACTTGGACCACCAGAGAACTCCTGACCCCATGAAAAATTAATCAGTGAGAGCCCTTCCAAAGGCCTCCATCTCAACACTAAGAACAAGCCCCACCAAAAGGCCAGCAAGTTTCAGTACCAGATGCCTCACACCAAAGCTTCAGCAAAGTAGGAAGACAAAATTGGCCATTAGAAGAAAGGCTTCCCAAAGTCATACCAATCCCAAAGACAACACAAAATACAATACTGGACATGGCATAGCCCTTCAGAAAGACAAGATCCAGTTTCATCCACAAGAACATAGGCACAAGTCTCCCAAACCAAGAAACCTTCATAAGGCACTTGTCCAACCCCAACTATGGGAGTTAGACTCCATAATTAAGGGGAATTATGACATTCAAGTGTGCAGAAAGGAGATCCTAAATACAGTAAATTTTTAAAAAGTGAAAAGATAGAGAAATATGCAGAAGATGAAGGAACGTGGTAAAACCCGAAAAGATCAAACAAATGAAGAGGAAATAAGCAGTCCACCTGAAAAAAAAAAAAAAAAGTCTGAGTAGTGATAGTAACGATGATCCAGAATCTTGAAAATAAACTAGAGGCACAGATAAATAGACTGGAGGCATGGATTGAGAAGATACAAGAAATGTTTTACAAGGACCTAGAAGAATTAAAGAACAGACAATCAGCATGAACAACATGATAACTGAGATTAAAAATACATGAGAAGAAACCAATAGCAAAACAATGAGGTAGAAGAATGGATAAGTTAGCTGGAATATAGAATGGTGGAAATAACTGAAGTATAACAGCATAAAGAAAAAAAGAATAAAAAGAAATGAGGACAGTCTCACAGGCCTCTGGAAAAACGTTAAAGGCACCAGTATTCGAATTATGGGGGTACCAGAAGAAGAAGCCAGAAGAAAGGCTATTAGAAGATATTTGAGATTATTAAAAACTGAAAATTTCCCTAACATGGGAAAGGAAATAGCCACTCAAGCCCAGGAGGCCCAGAGAGTCCCATACAGAATAAATCCAAGGAGAAATAACCAAGACACATATTAATCAACTGAACAAAAATTAAACACAAAGCACAAATATTAAAAGCAACAAGGGAAAATTAACAAATAACATAAAAGGGGATCCCCATGAGGTAAATAGCTGATTTCTTAACAGAAACTCTGCAAGCCAAAAGGGATTGGCAGGATAAACTCAAAGTAATAAAAGGAAGAAGAAGAAAAAAAAACTACCACCAAGATTACTGTATCCAGCAAGGATTTCATTTAGATTTGATGGAGATATCAAAAGCTCTGCAGACAAGAAAAAGCTAACAGAATACATCACCATCAAACCAGCTTTACAATAAATGCTAAAGGAACTTATCTAGATGGGAAACAGAAGAAAATGAAAAGGCCTATATGAACAAACCCAAAACAATAAAGTAAATGGTAATAGGATCAAAGATCTCAAGAATTACTTTATATGTAAATGGACTAAATGCTTCCACCAAAAGACACAGATTGGCTGAATGGATACATAAATAAGACCCCTACATGTGCTGTCTATAAAAGACCCACCTCAGACTTAGGGACACATACAGACTGAAAGTGAGGGGCTAGAAAGAGATATTCCATGCAAATAGAAATCAATAGAAGAGGGAGTAGCAATACTCATATCAGATAACATAGACTTTAAAATAATGACCATTACAAGAGTTGTGGCTCAGCTGGTAAAGAATCTGCCTGCAATCAGGGAGACCTGGGTTTGATCCCTGGGTTAGGAAGATGCCCTGGAGAAGGGAAAGGCTACCCATTCCAGTATTCTGGCCTGGAGATTTCCATGGACTGTATAGTCCATGGAGTCGCAAAGAGTCGGACACGACTGAGAGACTTTCACTTCACTTCACTTCACTTCACAAAAGATAGGGTTTTACAGGTGGCTCAGTGGGTAAAGAATCCAATAGCATGAAGGAGACAGGAGATGCAGGTTTGATCTCTAGGTTGGGATGGTTCCCTGGAGGAGGGCATGGCAACCCTCTACAGTATTCTTGCCTGGAGAATCCCATAGAAACAAGAGCCTGGCAGGTTACAGGCCATACAGTTGCAGTCGGACATAACTGAAGCAATTGAGAACACATGCACATATGCACAAGAGATAAAAAAGCATGCAGCATAATGAACAAGGGATCAATCCAATAAGAAGATATAACAATTATAAGTGCATTCAACATAGGAGAACCTCAATACATATGGCAAATGCTAACAACCATTAAAGGGGAAATCAACAGTAACACAATAATAGGGGGGCTTTAATACCTTACCTACACCAATGGACAGATCATTCAGACAGACAATTAAGGAAATACAATCTTTAAATGATACATTGGATCAGTTGGACCTAATTGATATCTACAAGGCATTTCATTCAAAAACAGTAGATTTCACTTTTTTCTCTTGTGTCACAAATCAAACCTTGGTAAATTAAAACAAAAACTGAAACATTTCAAGCATGTTTTCTGACCACAGTACTATAAGATTAGATATAAACTACAAGAAAAGAAAAACTAAAATAACACAAACACATGAATGCTAAACAATATGCTTCTGAATAACCAAAAGGTCACTGAAGATATCAAAAGAGGAAATTAGAAAAATACCTTGAAGCAAATGGCAATGAAAACAGGACAATTCAAAACCCATGGAATGCAGTAAAAGCAGTGCTGAGAGGGAAGTTTACAGCAATACCACCCTATCTCAAGAAATAAGAGAACCATCAAACAAACAACCTAACTTTATATGTAAAACAACTAGAAAAAGAACAAAAGAAAAAATAAACTTTAATCAAAGGCTATAACTAAAGATAAAAAATGGCATTATAAAATGATAAAGGGAAGGGATCAGGGCAAGAAGAGGATATTATACTCATTAAACATGTATACCTGATACCAAACAACTAAATATACAAAGCACGTACTAAGAGACATAAAGGGAAAATAAGAAACAATAAAATAATAGTAGAGGACTTTTAATACCCTGCTTACACTGTGGGAAAATATTCTAGACAGAAAATCAATATGGCAATAACGATCTTAAATGACACAGTAGATATCTATAGGATATTTGACTCCAAAACAGCAGAAATTACTTTTATTTTGAAGTGTACATGGAACTTTCTCCAGGATAGATCACTCTCTAGGCCACAAAATAAGTTTGAACAAATAAAAGACAATAGAAATTATTTCAAGCAGTTTTGAACCACAATGGTATAAAACAAGAAATCAACTACAGAAAGAAAAGTAGAAAAGGGAAAAAAAATGTGTGGATACTAAAAAGAATATGCTACTAAAAAACCAATAGTTTGAAGAAGAAATCAAAGCAGAAATCAGAAAATATCTCAAGACAAATGATAATGGAAGCATAACCCTCCAAAATCTATGCATTGCAGCAAAAGCAGTTTTAAGAGAGAAGTTTATAGCTATAAAGGTCTTCCTCAAAAAAACAACAAATATCTCAAATGAACAACATAACCTATAGCATTAAAAAAAATAATAAAATAAGAAGAAATAATACCCAAATTCAACAGAAGAAAGAAAGCAATAAAGATGAGAGAGGAAATAAATAAAATAGAGAGCAAAAGATCATAGAAAAGAGAGCAAGGATACTGAGAGTTACTTTTTCAAAAAATATATATAAATGAAATATTGTATGTCTTTAGGCTGGCTCACCAAGAAGAAAAGAGAGGAGATCAAAATAAACAAAATAAATGACACAACATTAGCAAAAGGAATGATAAATATCACATGATAATCTCAATATATTCAGAAAAAACATTTGACAAAATTCAGCATTCATTCGTGATTTAAAAAAAAAAAAAAAAAAAAACAGCTCTTCAAAGCGGGTGTAGAAGAATATATCTCAACAGACTAAAAGCCATGTATGACAAGCCCACACCCAGTATCATACTCAAACATGAAAAGTTGCCTTTTCTCTAAATTCAGGAACAAGGCAAGATGCTCATTCTGGACACTTCTATAATACAGAATTGTGCAATTCTGACCACAGCAATCAGCCAAGAAAAAATAGTAAAAAGCATTAAAAATTGAAAGGGAAGAGGTAAAATTGTTACTATTTGCAGGTGACTTGCTGCTTTATGTAGAAAACCATAAAGTCAGATTACCTGGAATTCCTAGTCCTTTTGAGGCTCTCCAGGCTGGGTAACTGAATCTGGGGCTCACGACCTTTGCAACAGTGGGAGAACTTTGTAATTATTGTCCTCCAGTTTGTGGGTTGCCCACTAGGTGTGTAAGTGGAATTTGATTTTATCATAACTGTGCCTCTACTACCATCTCATTGTGACTACTCCTATGTCATCGGGTATAGTGCATCTTTTCTTAGTGGGTTCCATCATCCTTCTGTCGATGATTGTCCCTTTCTTTTTGTTTGTTTGTTGTGTGTGTGTGTGTGTGTGTGTGTATGTGTGTGTGTGTGTATCTATCATAGGTTTTTGATTAGTGGTTACCATGTGGTCGAAATATGTTGAGTCATAATTGCATGTACTTGTTTTAAACTTGTAGTCATTCAAATTCAAACACATTATTTTTTGGTTTATTAAGTTCTATAGTTGGAGAGTAATTGCTTTACAATGTGTTGGCTTCTGCTATAAAAGAAAGTGAGTCAGCCTTAATTATGTATATGTCCTCCCTCTTGAGTCTCCCTCCCCCCTCCCATTCCACCTCTCTAGCTCGTCACAGCAATAGACTGGGCTCCCTGTGTTATATAGCATCTTTCCACTAGCTACCTATTTTATATGTGATAGTGTATATATGTCAATGCCACTTTCTCAATTCGTCCTACCCTCTCCTTTCTTCACTGTGTCCACAAGTCTGTTCCGATATCTGTGTCTCCATTCCTTCCTTACAAATAAGTTCATCAGTACCACTTTTTGTGTGTGTTAATACACATTTGTTTTATCTTTCTAACTGACTTCACTATGTATAACAGGCTCTATGTTCATCCACCTCACTACAACTGATTCAAATTTGTTTTTTTTCTTTTTTATGGTTGAGCAGTATTCTGTTTATGTATGTAACACATCTTCTTTATTTATCTGTTGATGGTCATCTAGTTTGTGTCTATGTTCTGGCTATTGTAAATAGTTCTGCAGTGAACATTGGGTATATGTGTCTTTTTGAATTGTGGCTTTATCAGGGTATATGCTCAGTAGTGGGATTGCTGTGTCATATGTTAATTTTATTCTTAGTTTTTTAAAGGAATCTCCATACTGTCCTCCATAGTGGCTGTATCAGTTTACATTCCCACCAACAGTGAAGGAGAATTCCCTTTTTTTCTCCAAAACCTCTCTAGCATTTCTTCTTTGTAGATTTTTTGATAATGGACCTTCTGATTAGTATGAGGTGATACCTCATTGTACTTTTGATTTTCATTTACTTAATAATGAGCAATTTTGAGCATCTTTTCATGTGTTTATCGACCATCTGTATGTCTTTGGAGAAATGTCTTTTTAGGTCTTCTGCCCCCCCCCCCTTTTTTATTAGATTGTTATTTTTCTGATGTTGAACTGAATGAGTTGCTTATATATTTTGGACATTAATTCTTTGTCAGTTGATTCATTTGCAATTATTTTCTACCATTCTGAGGGTTATCTTTTCATCTTGTTTATGATTTCCTTGGCTGTGCAAAAGTTTTTAAGTTTAATTAGGTCTCATTTGTTTATTTTTGCTATTTTTCCATTACTCTAGGAGGTAGGTTAAAGATCTTGTTGTGATTTATATCAGAGTCTACAACCTATGCTTTCTCCTAAGAGCTTTATAATTCCTGGCCTTACATTTAAGTCTTTAATTCATTTTGAGTTTATCTTTGTTTATGCTGTTAGGGACTATTCTAATTTCATTCTTTTATACAGAGCTGTCCCATTTTCCCAACGTAACTTATTGAAGGGCTATCTTTTCTCCATTGTATATTCATGAGTCCTTTGTCAAAGGTAACATGTCAATAGATGTGTGGGTTTATCTCTGGGGTTTGTATCTTGTTCAATTGATCTATATTTCTATTATTGTGCCATTACCATACTGTCTTGATGAATACAGCTTTGTAGTATAGTCTTAAGTCAGGAAGGTTGATTCCTCCAACTCCATTCTTCTTTCTCAAGATTGCTATTTGGGGCTTTGTGTCTCCATACAAATTGCAAATGTTTTTGTTCTAGTTTTTTTGAAAATACCATTGGTTATTTGATGGGGATTGCACTGGGTCTGTAGATTGCTTTGAATAGTACAGTCATTTTCACAATATTGATTCTTCCATTCAAGAACATGGTGTGTCTCTCCATCTCTTTGTGTCATCTTTGATTTCTTTCAACAGTGTCTTCTAGTTTTATGCATACAGGTCTTTTGTCTCTTTGGGTAGGTTTATTCCTAGGCATCATACTTTTTATTGTGATGATAAATGGGATTATTGCCTTAATTTCTTTTTCTGATTTTTCATTGTTAGTGAATAGGCATGCAAGAGATTTATGTGTAATAATTTTGTATTTGTGATTTTACTAAATTCACTGATTAGCTCTAGTAATTTTCTGATAATATCTTTAGGATTTTCTATGTATATTATCATGTCATCTGCAAACAGTGAGAGTTTTACTTCTTCTTTTACAATACGGATTACTTTTATTTCTTTTCCTTCTCTGACTTCCGTGGCTAGGGCTTCCAGAACTATATTGAATAATAGTGGTGACAGTGAGCACCCTTGTCTTGTTCCTAATTTTAGAGGAAATGGTTTCAATTTTTCACCATTACAAGTAATGTTTGCTGTGAATTTGTTGTACCTTTATTATGTACCTTTACTATAGAAGGTAGACTCCTTATATGCTGATTTTCTGAGAGTTTTTATTGCATATGGCTATTGAATTGTGTTGAAAAATTAGTTAATATAATGTATCACAGTGATTGATTTGCATATATGGAATAATCTTTACATCCCTGGAATAAACCCCACTTGATCATGGTGTTTGATCCTTTTAATGTGTTGTTGATTCTGTTTGCTAGATTTTGTTGAGAATTTTTACATCTATGTTCATCAGTGATGTTGGCTTGTAATTTTCTTTTTTGTGATATCTTTGTCTGGTTTTGGTATCAGGGTGATGGTAGCCTCATAGAAAGAGTTTAGGAGTTTTCCTCCACTTAAATTTTTTGGAAGAGTTTAAGCAGGATAGGTGTTAACTCTTCTCTAAATGTTTGGTAGAATTTGCCTGTGAAGCAGTCTATTGGAAGACTTTTTATCACAGTTTTTATTTCAGTGCTTGTGATTAGTCTGTTTATATTTTCTATTTCTTCCTGGTTGAATCTTGGAGGTTTGTACCTTTCTGAGAATGTGTCCATTTCTTCCAGGCTGTCCATTTTATTGGCATATAGTTGCTAACAGTAGCCTTTCATGACAAATACATTCTAAAGGATTTATATATTTTACTCCCTTGCTTCATATTTTTTCTTCTTGATGTCTTATTTTACATCATCATTTTTATCCCTTAATAGTTCATTGAGTTGTAGTTGCTTTTACAATCTCTTTGTATTTTAATCTATATATTGGCTAGTTTAGGTGCTTTTCATTTTTTACTGTATTTTTTCTTTCCTAGTGGGATTTCCCCTTTCCTATGAATTCTTAATTCTTTTCATTTAGAGAGGCCCTTCAACATTTCTTTAAGGATAGGTTTAGTATTGATTAATTATTTTAGTCTTTGATTGTCTGGGAAGTTCTTTATCTCTTTTTCTATTTTTCTTTTGAGAACTTTATTTATTTATCTATTTTTGGCTGTGCTAGGTCTTCATTGCTGCTCTGGCTTTTTCTAGTTGTAGAGAGCAGGGCCTATTCTCCAATTGCAGTGCCTGGGCTTCTTTCTCATTGGAGTGGCTTCTCCTGTTGTGTAACATGGGCTCCAGGGTGTGAGGACTTCAGTATTTGAGACTCCACAGCACAGGCCCAATAGTTGTGACACATGGGCCTAGTTGCTCCGAGGAAAGTGGGATCTTCCCCAGTCAGAGATTGAACCTATGTCTCCTTCATTGGCAGGCAGATTCTTTACCACTGAGTCACCAAGGGAGCCCTCTTTTTCTATTCTAAATTATAATCTTTCTGGGTAGAACATCCTAGGTTGCAGGTTTTTCCTTCCAACACTTTGAATATATTAAATATCATGCCACTCCCTCTGGTCTGCAAAGTTTATCCTCAAAAATTAGCTGATAGCTTTATGGGATTCCCTTGTAACTGACTGTTTTTCTCTTGCTTCTTTTAGAATTATCTTTTTTGTCTGCCATTTTAATTGTGACATATCTTGGTATGGGATTCTTTGGCTTCATCGTATTTGGGAACTTTTGTGCTTCCTGTACCTGCATATCTGTTCCTTTCTTCAGATTTGGGAAGATTTCAGCCATATTACTCCAAATAAGTTTTTGACACCCCCCCCCCCTTCTACTTCTGGTACTCCTATACTGTGAATATTAGAGTGCTTAATGTTATATCAGAAGTCTTTTTGATTGTTTTCATTTGTAAAAAATTAGTTTTTCTTTCTGCTGCTCTGAGTGTGTAATTTCCATTATTCCATCTTCCAGATTACTTTTGCATTTTTCTGTATCTCTTTATCTAGTATTTATTCATTCTAGGGTAATTTTTATATCAGGTATTGAATTATTTATTTTTGATTGGGCATTTTTTAGTTTTTAGTTCCTTGTTTAAATATTCAGTGTTTGGATCAATTCTTTTTCCTAATTGATTTAACACTTTTATTATCAATATTTTGAATGTTCTATCTGGTAAATTCTTTATTTTGGTTTCATTATTTATTTTTTTAGTGTTTTATCTTGCTTTCAGTTTAGAGTAGTTCCTCTGTCTTTTCAAAATTTTGCTTAATTTCTCTTTCTCTGTGAATTTAGGTCAAATGGTTACATATTGTATTCTTTAAGTCTGTTTTTATGTTGGAGTGCCTCAAAAATTTTATACCATTAAAAGCTGTTCCTCTTCTATAGCATAATGGACAGGGAAAATAAAACATTGAGATCAGTTGATCTCTTTCTTCCTATATCTTTGTCTATCTAGGTGAAGCAGAAACAGGAGGAAGTGACCAGTATTTTATATACTTACAAAATAAAGTATGTATTAGTAGACATTTCTGTCAATTTGAAAGTACTTCAAGAAATGAGGATGAAGATTTCCACCCTTAAGGCTCTACCAACTCAGATATTCAATGACCGAGAATATTGTGGTGTAAGAATAAATGTCCATGTTTGTCTTATTTTGACTTCATATTTTAAGGTCATTTACATGAGGAAATAAAATATTCATGGGGTAAGAAGCGCAGGTATATCCATTTTTGGAAGGACTTAATTATGTCCCTGGAGATAAGGAAACCTGTATTTTATTATGAAAACATCATAAAAGGAAATTTTGTCATGCAGCATATTTTGGGATACTTATCTGGTATTTTTCATCATACATTACAGTATGAAATGACTGATCCCCTGAGGATTTTTTTTTTCTCTAACTTAGCTGGCAGCAGTTTGTAAAGGCCCAGGTAAGATAATTAGCAAACTTACCTAGATACTTGAGTTTAACAACTTCATAATGGAAATTTTCAGTATTGATATAATAAGTTAATTTTTTTTTTTTTTTTTTTTTTTTAGGATTTTGAAATGCTTCACAAGGCAAAGGAGAGCAAAGCGATTCTGAAATTTCTGAAGATAGAATGAATGGTCAGCAATAACACAAAATATATTTAGCAAGGTGGATCTACATATAGTCCCATATACATCAGTTGCTTTTAATTGTAATAGAGTTAAACTTTCATTAAAGTTAATCACTACCTAGACTAAGTTGTAATCACTAACATATGGGACTTTTTATTTCCATTATGCATTTAAATCTCTTTATTACACCATAAACATTTTATTAATACAGAACTATATAAAAATAAGAATATTGTTTAATATCACCAGACTCTTCTTTTAAATCATTAGTAGCTGTCAATTCATAGCCATGAAATAGACTTTTAGTGCAATTTTTAATTTACTTTTAGTAAACATTTCTCAATACATTTAACAAAGGCCTACATACTGTACTGGGGCTGTTCAAGAGAATAAAAGTAAAAAAGATCACTGGGCTCCATTCCAAATCCTCCCAGATGAAAATAGGGAGGAAATAAAAAATTGTATTGTTAACAAACCCCCCAGGTGACTTTTTTTTTTTTGTATACTAAACTCTGGTAACCAATACCAAAGAATAACAAAAATGCTAGGTCATCCCTCCACCTCTGCTATAAAATGGAAGTCTTCCTCAAAATCTGTTTTTCCTCCTGTGGTTTCTATCTTGTTGAATGGCACCTCCCTTCACTCAAACCCTAACTCTAAATCCTGAGAGTCACCGTTAATATCACCCACTCCCTCACTTCTGTATGCAATCAATTACCAAACTCTAGATGTGCTAGTCTTAATATCTCAGCTATTCCCCAAGCTCTCCAGCTATTGCCCTTGTTCCTGTCCTCATCATTCTTGCAAATATTTTAACTGCTTGCTTCCAGTTTTACTATTCTAGATATCTTTTTTTTTTTTTTTTTTTTACAATATTGTAGTGGTTTTTGCCATACACTGACATGAATCAGCCATGGATTTACATGAGTTCCCCATCCCGATCCCCCCCTCCCAGTTTTACTATTCTAATATCTGCCCTTTGCATTGCTGCTAAGTCAAGACTTTTCAACCTTGACTGAATCTTGGAATCACCTGAGTAATTTTAAAAGCTGGATACCATTTTTAATGATTTTAATATGCACCTCAAGTTGTGAACAATAGAATTAGATCTTTCAAAACATAAGTTTAATCAAGCATATGTAGCTGCAGCAAAATGTCTCTCACAGTGTGGTATAAGAAAACCACGGTCCTCAGAATCATCTGCATAACTTATTAAATATGTGGATTCCTGGACCTTTCCCCAGACCTCTAAAACTGAGCAAAGATATTTGAATTTTACATGAACAGCTTCAGATTATGTACTAATTTTTGAGAAGTGTTTATCTATAGGTTAAAATCTAAACCCCATATTCATTCTGTGAAGCAAACTTTTGTAGATCATTCTTTTCACACTTTTTAGTTACATCCAACTATCTTCTCCATTAACCCTCCTTACCTATTTGTAGTTTTCTAGATGTATCAGTTTATCAGGCATTATCTTGACTTTTTTTTACACACTTGCAAGCCCATATTGTCTCACCATCTGCTTGACAAATAATTACTGAAATTTTAAGGAAAATTCCTCTGAAAGCCTTTTGTGACCTCTTTCATCCTAACAGAATGAAACACCATTTTTCCTTAAACTTACATGGTACCTAATACCTATTTTTATCACAGCACTAGTAACAGTTTAGAACTATTGTCTCCTTTGAAAGTCAAAATTGTAAGTACTTCTTCAGTGTTCACTATGTTCCAGACACCGTTCTACAGTGCTGTATATGAGTTTACCTATATACAGTGTTTACAACCCTGTGAGATAGGTGCTATAATCATACTTATTTTATGAATAAGGAAAATGAATTGTCAAGTAGAAATTTTCAAAAAGCTACAGAGTTAATAAGTGATAAATCTAGATTTTTGACCCATTACATAGGTGAGGCAAAAGGCCCTGTTTTAATGGAGAAGAAAAGGATCTAAAAGGAGAGAAAACAGCAAAAAGTGAGTCTGTAGTGTGTGTCCCTATAAAATAAGTCTCACATATTGGCCCTCCTTATGGTCAAAATGACCAGAGAGATGGGAAATAGAGTCCTTAAAAATACCACCTAGGTTTAGGGGATCCAGAAAAGAGAAAAGAGTGGTACCTCTTGTTTCTAAAGTCAAGCCAGGGCCTCTCATTGCATCAAAACTGAGAAGTTGAAATTCTTAAGCAAGGGTCTAGGATAATGGGGCTGAGGGCAGCCTGATAAAGCCTTAATCCTCCATTACAGTGAGTGAAATAACATCCCAAACTTTCCCATGCCTCTTATGGGAATAAACAAAGACCAACCAAGTGAAAACAATTAAAGCTTATTTAATCAAATATTGCTATAATAAGTAGTCACCATCACTTACATTTTTCAAAACCTCAAAGGCAGGCAAAGGAGTAAGAAATCTTTATAATGGAAAAAATGAAGGCTTCACATATGCCCTGATTGGAAACTATTGGCAAGGGGAAGCTGAAGCAGACTAACTAGAAGCAGGGCATATTAGGTTTAATCTGTTAGGGAAGCATATTCTGTTTCCGTCACTTAGTCCTAACTTGTAAGCAGAACCAAAAATTAGGGAAGCTGGCAGTTGTTGATCGTGTTCTGGCTGTTTTGAACTTATTGCTACAGGAGGTTGTTTGGCTTCCTGTGCAGTTTACTGCAAAGGTTGTGGTTTGGCTTCCTGAGTTAGCTGTTGCAGGTTATTGGTTTGAGTTCTGTTTTCATATAAGAACTGGCCTTTGTCTATTTGTATATTCAGTTTCATATTCCACTCTAAGAGAGGATCAAAGGTGGTTGAGGGTGAGCCAGAAGATTATAGAAACCTTCAAGCTCATGAAATGGATGATGGGAGACTTTTATGAAACTGGTGATCAGAGAATAGAGGGAGATAAATATATCATCGACCATTTAAAATCAGTTTTTCCTTTAAAACAGGGAAAATGCCTATCATATGCAAACATTTTGCCCCCTTTAACCCCTTATTCCCCCATCTTTCAGGCAGAGAATAAGAAAACTCAGGAGGATTGACATCCAGCATAACAACATTAACTTGAGCTGCCCAAAGGACTATTAATCTGGGGAGTATAAAAAGTTTACTGACTTTGCAGATACAATACCCTGACAGTCATCCACTGAGAAGGCATTTTTCTCATCTCCCCTTCAAAATTCCCTGTAATGGATTGACTGGTAGCCTCTGAAAATATATGTATGCATCCTAATCCTTAGAATTTATTAATACTAGCTTATTTTGAAAAGGGGTCTTTGCAAATGTAGGAATCTTAAGATAAGGAAATCACCCTGAATTATCCATTTGGGTCCTAAATGTAATGACAATAATCCTTATTAGAGTGATATTATAGAAAGAAGAGAAGGCACCATGACCTCTGAGAGAGAGACTGGAGTGATATGACCTCTTGCCAAAGAATGTCTGGAAACAATTGAGGCTGAAGAGGCAAATAATGGTTTCTCCCCAAGAGACTCCAGAGGGAATGCAGACTTACTAACATGTTTATTTCAAACTTTTGACCTCAGGGTTGTGAGAACTTAAACATCTGTTATTTTAAGCCACTCATTTTGTGGTAATTTGTTACGGAAGTCAAAGGAAACTCATATTATGCCCCATGTGCAATTTCCCAAAATTAAGACAAAAGAGAATAAAAACTTCTAGAGACATGAGTAAAGTCAAAAGAGGAAGAGGTTTCCCATTATACCATTAGAGGATGAACACCGGGATGCCCCTAAATTCACAGTATAAATGAGAAAGCTAGTAGAATAAAGCAAGAGTCATTCCCAAGCCCCAAATAACTTTTATAAACTCTGTAATGCTGATAGTTTGAAAAGGCAAATGGCTACACAATGAAATTAACATAGTCGTATGATACCAGCATTTCTGAAAAATGAAATAAAACACAAGAAAATGCTATAGTATATGGCATATATTTTTTAAAAGTTTTAAACTCAGAACTCACTCAGGATACAAAAGCAGTGAGCACTGCTTCAAAACTTTGCAAGGTGAATTAACCAACAGTCACCTGGGGCAAAAATTATAATTAAGACATTGCCTAAAGCTTGTGAGGAATACCTGAAGGATGAGTTTCCTAATTTGGGGGAATTAGGGCATTCAAATGTACCCATGTATACTAGTGTATTTAGAAAGTCAAACAATGCCAAGGACAAACATGAAAAATTATACTGTTCAGTGCTCACTTCGGCAGCACATATACTAAAATTGAAACGATACAGAGATTAGCATGGCCCCTGCACAAGGATGACACACAAATTCGTGAAGCGTTCCATGTTTAAAAAAAAGAAAAAAAAAGAAAAAGAAAAATTATACTGTTCAGTGATTGGAAGAATTAATATTGTTAAAATGATCATACTACTAAAAGCAATCTACAGATTCAATGCAATCCCTATCAAAATATGACAGGCAATTTTCACAGAACTAGAACAAAAAAATTCTAAAATATCTATGGAAATGAAAAGGCCCCAAAGAGCTGAAACAATTTTGAGAAAGAGAAACAGAGCTGGAGGAATCACACTCTATGACTTCAGACTGAAAATACAAAGCTTTAGTAATCAAAACATTATGGTACTGGCACAAAAACAGACACATGGATCAACAGAACAGAACAGACAGCCCAAAATAAGCCCATACACTTATAGTCAATTGATCTACAACAAAGGAAGCAAATTATACAATGAAGAAAAGACAGACTCTTCAATAAGGGGTATTGTGAAAACTGGACAGCTACATGTAAAAGAATGAAATTAGAACATTTCTCATACTATATACAAAAATAAACTCAAATGCATTAAAGACATAAACATTATATCAGAAACCATAAAACTCTTAGAAGCAAACATATACAGATCACTCTTTTTCATAAAACATAGTAATTTTTTTGGATCTATCTATCTAAAGCTAAAGGAATGAAACCAGAAATAAACAAAGGGGACTTAATTAAACTTAAAATATTTTGCCCAGCAAAGGAAGCCATTGATAAAATGAAAAGAAAATTTATTGAATAGGAGAAAATATTTATTAATGATATGACCAATAATGGATTAATGTCCAAAATATATAAACAGTTCATACAAGTCAACTTTTAAAAAATAACAATAACAAACAACTCAATCAAAAACCAGGCAGAAGATCTAAACAGACATTTTCCAAAGAAGCCGTACAGATGGACAACAAGCACATGAAAAGAGGCTCAACATCGTGAATTATAAGAGAAATGGAAGTAAAACCAAAATGAGATACTACCTCACACTGTCAGACTGGCTGTCACCAAAAAGACCACAAAATTTTTAGTGAGGATGTGGGGACAGGGAACTCTCATACATTGTTAATTTTTAACTGATGCTGCCGCTATGGAAAATAGCATGGAACTTCCTACAGAAACTAAAAAGAGAACTAACATAAGACCCTTTGACTGTGTAGATCACGATGAACTACACCTTACCTGTCTCCTGAGAAACCTATATAAGGATCAATAAACAACAGTTAGAATTGGACATGGAAAAACTGAGTGATTCAAAATTGGGAAAAAGTACAAGGCTATATATTGTCACCCTGCTTATTTAAATTATAAGTAGTGTGTGTGTGCTCGGTCACTCAGTCATGTCTTACTTTTTGCAACTCCCTGGACTGTAGCCCACCAGGCTCCTCTCTCCATGGAATTTTCCAGTTAAGAATACTAGAGTGGACCCAGAGGGATCAGGTAGAGAGGGAGGTGGGAGGGGGGATCGGGACGGGGAATACATGCAAATCCATGGCTTATTCATGTCAATGTACGACAAAAACCACTACAATATTGTAAAGTAATTAGCCTCCAACTAATAAAAATAAATGAAAAAAAAAAAAAAAAAAGAATACTAGAGTGGGCTGCCATTGTCTACTACAAGGAATCTTTCCGACCCAGGGATTGTATCCATGTCTCTTGCATCTCCTGCAAGATTCTTTAGGCAGCTAGATTCTTTACCACTGTGCCACCTAGGGAAGCCCTATATGCAGAATACATCGTGCAAAATGCTGGGCTGGATGAATCACAAGCTGGAATCAAAATTGCCAAAGAAATACCAACAACCTCAGATATACAGATGATACCACTCTAATGGCAGAAAGTGAAGAGGAACTAAAGAGCCTCTTGATGAGGGTGAAAGTGGAGACTGAAAAAGTTGGCTTGAAACGCCACAATAAAAATTAAGATTATGGCATCTGGTCCCATCACCTCATGGCAAACGGAAGAGGAATAAGTGTAAGCAGGGACAGATTTTATTTTCTTGGGCTCCAAAATCACTGTGGATGGTGACTCCAGCCATGCAATTAAAAGACACTTGCTCTTTGGAAGGAAAGCTATTACAAATCTAGACAGTATATTGAAAAGCAGAGACATCACTTTGCCAACAAACGTCCATATAGTCAAAGCTATGTTTTTTCCAGTATTCATGTATGGATGTGAGAGCTGAACCACAAAGAAGTCTGAGTGCTGGAGAACTGACACTTTCAAATCATGGTGCAAGAGAAGACTCTTGAGAGTCCCTTGGGCTGCAATGAGTTCAAATCAGTCCTGAATATTCATTTGAAGGACTATTTGCTGAAGTTGAAGCCTCAATACATTGGTTACCTGATGTGAAGAGCCAACTCATTGGAAAAGACCCTGATGCTGGGAAAGATTGAAGGCAAAACGAGAAGGGGGTGGCAGAGGATGAGATGGTTAGATAGCATCATGGACTCAATGGACATGAATTCTGGGAAACTCCAGGAGATAGGTGAAGAGTCAAACACGACTTAGCGACTGAACACATGACACAGCAATTTCACTTCTGAGTATACAACCAAAAGAAAAAAAAAAAAAAAACATTAAAAACAAAACAAAACTCACCCATTCAAAAAGATACATGCACTCCAATGTTCATAGCAGCATTATTTATGATTGCCGAGATAAGGAAGCAAGTTGTGTCCATCAACATAGAAATATATATATATATGTGTGTGTGTGTGTGTCTGTATATATGTATATGTATATGTTTATATGTGTGTGTGTATGTATGTATGTATGTGTATATTATATATATACACATACATACATATATATATATGTATGTATGTATATATATATACATATATATATAATTTAATTATATATATGTTATATATATATTATATAATTATAATTTATAATTATATATAATTTATAATTTATATAATTTATAATTATATAAATATATATTATATAATTAATATATATATATATTACTCAGTCACAGACTTTCTCCGTAGCTCAGCTGGTAAAGAATCCACCTGCAATGCAGGAATGCAGGAGACCCCAGTTCGATTCTAGGGTCAAGATTCCTGGGTTGGGAAGGTGCACTGGAGAAGGGATAGGCTACCCATTCCAGTATTCTTGGGCTTCCCTGGTGGTTCAGATGATAAAGGATCCTCATGCAATGTGGTAGACCTGGGTTTGATCCCTGGGTTGGGAATATACCCTGGAGAAGGGAAAGGCTACCCACTCCAGTATTCTGGCCTGGAGAATTCCATGGGGTTATAGTATAGTCCACGGTATAGTCCATGGTATAGTCCATGGGGTTGCAAAGTGTTGGACACAGCTGAGCAACTTTCACTTTCACTTTTCGTTATTCAGCCATAAAAAGAATGGAATTTTTCCATTTGCAACAAACATCATGGGTGGATTTAGAGCACATTATGCTAAATGAAATGTCAGACAAAGAAAGACAGTTACTGTATGACATCACTTAAATATGGAATATCACAAAAACAAAACAAACCAATGAATATAACAAAACAGAAACTGACTTATGGATAGAGAACAAATTAGTGGTTACCAGTGGGGATAGGGAAAATGAGAGGGGAATTTTTGGAGTAAGGGATTAAAAGGTACAGACTGTTATGTATAAAATAAAGTACAAAGATAAATTGTATAATGAGAAATATAACCAATATTTCATAATACCTATAAATGCAGTATAACCTTTAAAATCCACTGGAAAAAAAAATAAATAAAGGAAAAAAAAATTGTGAATCACTATATTCTACACCTGTAGCTTATACAGTTTTTGTTCATTGACTATATCTCAATTTAAAAAAAATTAAAAGAAGCCAGAAAATTGTAAAAATAAAAACACCTTTGCCAGATAAACAAATGCTGAGGGTATTTGTTACCACTAGACCAAGTAGAGCTACCACACAAGAAATGTTAAAGAAGTGCATTTAAGATAAAATGAAAGGACACTAAACAATAATTCAAAGACATAAAAAGATGCATAGAATTAAAGAATTGGTAACTACACAAATAAATATAAATGCCAGTTTTAATTTTGTTTGTAATTCTTTTTTTAATTCCTATATGAATGAAAAGATAATGCATAAAAATAATAAATCTGCATTATTGGTTACATAATGTATAAAGATGTATTTGTGATAAAAACAAAAGTTTTTGGAAAAATATGTATAAGTAAAATTTTTATATATTGTTTTAGACAAGGTTGTATCAACATTATAAATTTATAATATTAATTGCAACTTCTATGATAACCACAAAGAAAATATCTTTTAAAAATACACAAAGAGAAATAAGAAGGGAGTCAAAACTCCCTACAATAAGCTACAGAAAAAAAAAAAAAAACCTAAATACAAATGATGGCAGTAATGGGAGAGATGAAGGACAGAAATGGTACGTCATATCAAAACAAATACCAAATAACGCTCCTACTTATTAGTAATTGCCTCAAATGTAACTTCAACTAAAAGGCATATTTTGAAAGATGGATTTAATAACATGGTCTAGCTATATGTTGTCTATAAGAAATTCACTTTAGATCCCAAAACACAAACAGGTTAAAACTGAAATGATGGGGGGAAGGTCCTAAGATGGTGGAGGAATAGGATGGGGAGACCACTTTCTCCCCCACAAATTCATTGAAAGAACATTTGAACGCTGAGCAAATTCCACAAAACAACTTCTGAATGCTGGCAGAGGACATCAGGCACCCAGAAAGGCAGCCCATTGTCTTTGAAAGGTGGTAGGACAAAATATAAAAGATAAAAAGAAAGACAAACGAGATAGGGGTCGGGATCCGTCCAGAGAATGGAGGAGAAGTTTCCAAACACCAGGAAACACTCTCACCGGCCGGTCTGTGGGGAGTTTTGGAATCTCAGAGGGCAACATAACAAGGAGGAAAAATAAATAAATAAATAAAACTCACAGATTACATGCCTAACGTCAACTCCTAGCTCTCGCATCTCCCACCAGTAACTGGGGGCTGAACAGGGAGGCGCAGGCTGCATTGCTTAGGGTAAGGACCAGGCCTGAATGCCCTGAGGACAATCAGAGGGAACTAATGTGAGATAGCAACCCAAACTGTCGGATAGCCAGAGAGAGAGAGAGAGAAATAAGAAAGAGAGAGAGAGAAATAAGAAAGAGAGAGAGAGAGAAATAAGAAAGAGAGAGAGAGAGAGAACTATCCTGTAAAAAGCCCTAAACTAAGGCATTGCCAGACATGCTCACAGAACAAAGAACTGAGTGAATACCAGAGGAGAGCTAGCTGGCTGTGGACCGGCCCATCCCCTGCCAGAGACAGGGAGGCAGGCGGGGGGCAACCAGAGCTGGAAAGGGACAATCTTGGCCCCAGAGAGGCATCCTCTATCAAACTGTAAGCAGACTCCCAGTCGCTAACCAAGACTTCTTGGGATTCTGGACGGTTGACATCCGCCTGGAGGGTCACAGATAGAGATCAGCTCCCCAGAAGAGACACAAGGCACAGCTGAGATGGGCGCGCCTGCTGCCATCCAGGAAACTGAGCCGCTGGGACCACGGAGGTGATAAGATGCACTCCCAACCTGGGGAGACTGCGCTCACCAAGCACCTTGTTGTCTGAGGTGCTCAGACCTGGAAAGGGCACAAAAATCAAGCCCAACAGAGTCTGCGCCTGTGTGGAGGACCCAAGAACCTGAACCTGAGCAGCTTAGACCTAGGAAGTGCATGTAACCCAGGGCCCGCCTCAGACAGTTCCTCGGCAGAGCAACCTAGATCCTGAGAAGTGTAGACTGGGAAAGTGCACATGCCATGAGTGGGGGCAAACCCAGTGCAGCTGACACACTGCAAGCACTCCCCACACACTCCAGTGATATATGTTTGCAGTGTTCCTCCCTACCCACAGCATGACTGAACAAGTGAGCCTAAATAAATGACTGCCTTCGCCTAAATAAATGACTGCCTTCGCCCACATGTGTCACGGGGGAAATTAGACACTGAAGAACCAGCTAACAGAAGAAGCTAAAATAAACAAAGTGAACCTCTTTAGAAGTGACAGGAGCAACAGATTAAAACCCCATAGCTAACACCGACTACATTGGAAGGGGCATATATATTTTGAGAATTATAGGCAGGATCAAAAACTATCTGATATTGAACTGACCCCACACTGCCCACAACAGCTCCAGAGAAATTACTCAGTTCAGTTCAGTTCAGTCGCTCAGTCGTGTCCGACTTTTTGCGACCCCAGGAATCACAGCACGCCAGGCCTCCATGTCCGTCACAAACTCTGGGAGTCAACCCAAAATCACGGCCATCGAGTCGGTGATGCCATAGAGCCATCTCATCCTCCGTGGTCCCCTTCTCCTCCCTCCCCCAGTCCCTCCCAGCATCAGGGTTGTTTCCAAAGAGTCAACTCTTCGCATGAGGTGGCCAAAGTATTAGACTTTCAACTTCAGCATCAATCCTTCCAATGAACACCCAGGACTTATCTCCTTTAGGATGGACTGGTTGGATCTCCTTGCAGTCCAAGGGACTCTAAAGAATCTTCTCCAATACCATAGTTCAAAAGCATCAATTTTTCAGTGCTCAGCTTTCTTCACAATCCAAATCTCACATCCATACATGACCACTAGAAAAACCACAGCCTTGATCAGACGGACCTTTGTTGGCAAAGTAATGTCTCTGCTTTTTAATATGCTATCTAGGTTGGTCGTAACTTTCCTTCCAAGGAGTAAGCGTCTTTTAATTGCATGGCTGCAGTCACCATCTGCAGTGATTTTGGAGCCCCCAAAAATAGTCTGACCCTGTTTCCACTGTTTCCCCATCTATTTCCCATGAAGTGACGGGACCAGATGCCATGATCTTAGTTTTCTGAATGTTGAGCTTTAAGCCAACTTTTTCACTCTCTTCTTTCACTTTCATCAAGAGGCTTTTTAGTTCATCTTCACTTTCTGCCATAAGGGTGGTGTCATCTGCATATCTGAGGTTATAGATATTTCTCTCGGCAATCTTGATTCCAGCTTATGCTTCTTCCAGCCCAGCGTTTCTCCTGATGTACTCTGCATATAAGTTAAACAAGCAGGGTGACAATATAAAGCCTTGACGTACTCCTTTTCCTATTTGGAACCAGTCTGTTTGTCCATGTCCCATCCTAACTGTTGCTTCCTGACCTGCATATAGGTTTCTCAAGAGGCAGGTCAGGTGGTCTGGTATTCCCATCTCCTTCAGAATTTTCCACAGTTTATTGTGATCCACACAGTCAAAGGCTTTGGCGTAGTCAATAAAGCAGAAATAGATGGTTTCATGGAACTCTCTTGCTTTTTCAATGATCCAGCGGATGTTGGCAATTTGATCTCTGGTTTCTCTGCCTTTTCTAAAACCAGCTTGAACATCTGGAAGTTCTCGGTTCACATATTGCTGAAGCCTGGCTTGGAGAATTTTGGGCATTACCTCACTAGCGTGTGAAATGAGTGCAATTGTGTGGTAGTTTGAGCATTCTTTGTGGTTGACTTTCTTAGGGATTGGAATAAAAACTGACCTTTTCCAGTCCTGTGGCCACTGCTGAGTTTTCCAAATTTGCTGGCATATTGAGTACAGCACTTTCACAGCATCATCTTTCAGGATTTGAAATAGCTCAACTGGAATTCCATCATCTCCCTTAGCTTTGTTGATAGTGATGCTTCCAAAGGCCCACTTGACTTCACATTCCAGGATGTCTGGCTCTAGGTGAGTGATCCCACCTTTGTGATTATCTGGCTCATGAAGATCTTTTTTGTACAGTTCTTCTGTGTATTCTTGCCACCTCTTCTTAATATCTTTTGTTTCTGTTAGGTCCATACCACTCTGTCCTTTATTGATCCCATTTTTGCATGAAATATTCCCTTGGTATCTCTAATTTTCTTGAAGAAATCTCTAGTCTTTCCCATTCTGTTGTTTTCCTCTGTTTCTTTGCATTGATCACTGAGGAAAGCTTTCTTATCTCTCCTGGCTATTCTTTGGAATTCTGCATTCAAATGGGAATATCTTTCCTTTTCTCCTTTGCTTTTTGCTTCTCTTATTTTCACAGCTATTTGTAAGGCCTCCTCAGACAACCATTTTGCCTTTTTGCATTTCTTTTCCATGGGGATGGTCTTGATCCCTGTCTCCTGTACAATGTCAGGAACCTCCGTCTGTAGTTCATCAGGCTTTCTGTCTATCAGATCTAGTCCCTTAAATCTATTTCTCACTTCCACTGTATAGTCATAAGGGATTTGATTTAGGCCATACCTGAATAGTCTAGTGGTTTTCCCTACTGTCTTCCATTTAAGTCTGAATTTTGCAATAAGGAGTTCATGATCTGAGCCACTATCAGCTCCCGGTCTTGTTTTTGCTGACTGTATAGAGCTTCTCCATCTTTGGCTGCAAAGAATATAATCAATCTGATTTCCGTGTTGACCATCTGGTGATGTCCATATGTAGAGTCTTCTCTTGTGTTGTTGGAAGAGGGTGTTTGCTATGACCAGTGTGTTCTCTTGGCAAAGCTCTATTAGCCTTTGCCCTGTTTCATTCCATACTCCAAGGTCAAATTTGCCTGTTACTCCAGGTGTTTCTTGACTTCCTACTTTTGCATTCCAGTTCCCTATAATGAAAAGGACATCCTTTCTGGGTGTTAGTTCTAAAGGTCTTGTAGGTATTCATAGAATTGTTCAACTTCATCTTCAGTGTTACTGGTTGGGGCATAGGCCTGGATTACCGTGATATTGAATTGTTTGCCTTGGAAATGAAGAGAGATCATTCTGTCGTTTTTTAGATTGCATCCAAGTACTGCATTTTGGACTGCATTTTAGATATATATTAACTATTATCATTTTTAAAATATTTTTTAAAATGTTTTAAATTTTAAGTCCTCTACTACTCCTTCAGTTTTCATTTTTATAACCTACTACTACCTTGCAAAAAAAAAAAAAAGACCCTATTTTTTAAGCAAACTTCATACATATATATAATTTTGTTACTTTGTTTTGTTTTATTAATATTGTATTTTTGAGAGTTTAACCTCTACTCTAGATTTTTAATCTTTGTTTTTTGGTATTTGTTGTCAATTTTGTACCTTTAAAAACCCAGTCTTCAGTACTCATTTTTACTCGGGAGTGTGATTACTGGCTTGATTGCTCTCTCCCCTTTTTGACTCTCTTTTCTCCACCAGGTCACCTCTTTCTCCTCCCTCACCAACTCTGTGAATCTCTTTGTGTGTTCTGGGCTGTGGGGAACACTTAGGGAACGGATTACTGGCTGGATCTATCTCTCTCCTTTTGATTCCCCCCTTTCCTCTCATGGTCACCTCTGTCTCCTTCCTCCCTTTTCTCTTTTCTGTGTAAATCTGTGAACATCTCTGAGGGTTCCACACTGTGGAGAGCACATAGGGAAGTGATTACTGGCTAGCTTGTTCTCTCCCTTTTTGATTCCTCCTCTTTTCCTCCTGGTCACCTGTATCTCCCTCCTTCCTCTTCTCTTCTCCATGTAACTCTATGAACCTCTCCGAGTGTCCCTCACTGTGGAGAATCTTTTCATCATTAACCTAGATATTTTATCATCTGTTCTGTATAGATGGAGAAGTCTTGAGGCTAATGTAAGAATAAGACTGAAAACCAGAGGAAGAATCTTAAGCCCAAAACCTGAGAACAGCAGAGAACTCCTGTCTCCAGGGCACATTAATCAATAAGAGCTCATCCAAAAGCCTCCATACCTACACTGAAACCAAGCTCCATCCAAGTGCCAACAAATTCCAGAGAAAGACACACCACAAAAATTCTCCATCAACACAGGAACATAGCCCTGAGCTTCAATACACAGGATGCCCAAAGTCATACCAAACCCATAGACATCTCAAGACTCACTACTGGACACTTCATTGCACTCCAGAGAGAAGAAATACAGCTCCACCCACTAAAACACTGACGCAAGCTTCCCTAACCAGGAAACCTTGACAAGCCACCCATCCAACCCTACCGACAGCAAGGAACCTCTACAATAAAGAGGAACCACAAACTGCCAGAATACAGAAAGGCCACCACAAACACAGCAATATAAACAAGACAAAAAGGTAGAGAAATACTCAGCACATAAAGGAGCATGATAAAGGCTCACCAAAACAAACAAAAGAGGAGGAGACAAGGAGTCTACCTGAAAAATAATTCAGAATACTGATAGTAAAAATGATCCAAAATCTTGAAAACAAAGTGGAGTTACAGATAAATATCCTGGAGACAAGGATTGAGAAGATGCAAGGCATGTTTAAGAAGAACCTAGAAGAAATAAAACAGAGTCAATCAATAATGAATAATGTAATAAATGAGATAAAAAACACTCTGGAGGGAACCAAGAGTAGAATAATGGAGGCAGAAGATAGAATGAGTGAGGTTGAAGATAGAATGATAGAAATAAATGAAGCAGAGAGGAAAAAAGAATTAAGAAAACAAAATGAGGACAACCTCAGAGACCTCTGGGACGATGTTAAATGCCCCAACATTCGAACCATAGGAGTCCCAGGAGAAGACAAAAAGAAAGGCCATGAGAAAATACTTGAGGAGATAATAGTTGAAAACTTCCCTAAAATGGGGAAGGAAATAGTCACCCAAGACCAAGAAAAGCCGAGAGTCCCAAACAGGATGAATCCAAGGCAAAACACCCAAAGACATATATTAATCAAATTAACAAAGATCAAACACAAAGAACAAATATTAAAAGCAGCAAGGTAAAAACAACAAATAATACACAAGGGAATTTTCATAAGAATAACAGCTGATCTTTCATTAGAAACTCTTCAGGCCAGAAGGGAATGGCAAGACATACTTAAAGTGATGAAAGAGAAAAACCTACAACCCAGATTACTGTACCAAACAAGGATTTCATTCAAATATGAAGGAGAACTCAAAAGCTTTACAGACAATAAAAAGCTGAGAGAATTCAGCACCACCAAACCAGCCCTCCAACAAATGCTAAAGATCTTCTCTAGACAGAAACACAGAAAAGGTGTATGAACTCTAGCCCAAAATAACGAGCTAAATGGCAATGGGGTCATACTTGTCAATATTTACCTTAAATGTAAATGGGTTGAATATCCCAACCAAAAGACAAAGACTGGCTGAATGGATACAAAAACAAGATCCCTATATATGCTGTCTACAAGAGACCCACCTCAAAACAAGGGACACATACAGACTGAAAGCGAAGGGCTGGAAAAAGATATTTCACACAAATGGAGACCAAAATAAAGCAGGAGCAGCAATATTCATATCAGATAAAATAGACTTTAAAATAAAGGCTGTGAAAAGAGAAAAAGAAGGACACTACATAATGATCAAAGGATCAATCCAAGAAGAAGATATAACAATTATATGCACCCAACATAGGAGCACCACAATATGTAAGGCAAATGCTAACAAGTATGAAAAGGGGACATTAACAATAACACAATAATATGGGAGATTTAATACTGAACTCACACCTATGGGTAGATCCACTAAAGAGAAAATTAACAAGGAAACACAAACAGAATCCAAAAACATATTAAAAAGATCATACATCATGACCAAGTGGGCTTTATCCCAGGGATGCAAGGATTCTTCAATATCCGCAAATCAATCAATGTAATATACCATATTAACAAATTGAAATATAAAAACCATATGATTATCTTAATAGATGCAGAGAAACCCTTTGACAAAATTCAACATCCATGTATAAAAAAAAAAAAAAAAAAAAAAAAAAAAAACCTCCAGAAAGCAGGCACAGAAGGAACATACCTCAACATAATAAAAGCTATATATGACAATCCCTTATAACACATTATCTTGAATGGTGAAAAATTGAAAGCATTTCACCTAAAGTCAGGAATAAGACAAGAGTGCCCACTCTCACCACTACTATTCAACATAGTTTTGGAAGTTTTGGCCACAGCAATCAGATCAGAAAAAGAAATAAAAGGAATTCAGATTGAAAAGAAGAAGCAAATCTCTCACTGTTGGCACATGACATGATCCTCTACATAGAATACCCTAAAGACTCCACCGGAAAATTACTAGAGCTAATCAATGAATATAGTAAAATTGCAGGATATAAAAGTAACACACATAAATTTCTTCCATTGCTATACACTCACAATGAGAAAACAGAAAGAGAAATTAAGGAAACAATACCATTCATCATTGCAATGAAAAGAATAACATGCTTAGGAATATATCTACCTAAAGAAACAAAAGACCTATATATAGAAAACTATAAAACACTGGTGAAAGAAATCAAGGAGGGCACAAATAGATGGAAAAATATACCATGTTCATGGATTGGAAAAATCAATATAGTGAAAACGAGTATACTATCCAAAGTAATCTACATATTCAATGCAATCCCTATCAAGCTATCAACGGTATTCTTCACAGAACTAGGACAAATAATTTCACAATTTTTATGGAAATACAGAAAACCTCGAATAGCCAAAAAATTCTTGAGAAAGAAGGATGGACCTGTTGGAATCAACCACCTGACTTCAGGCTCTACTACAAAGCCACAGTCATCAAGACAGCGTGGTACTGGCACAAAGACAGAAATATAGATCAATGGAACAAAATAGAAAGCCCAGAGATAAATTCATACACTTATGGACACCTTATCTTTGACAAAGGAGGCAAGAATATACAATCGAGAAAAGATGATCTCTTTAACAAGTGGTGCTGGGAAAACTGGTCAACCACTTGTAAAAGAATAAAACTAGAACACTTTCTAACCCCATGCACAAAAATGAACTCAAAATGGATTAAAGATCTAAACCTAAAACCATAAATTATAAAACTCCTTGAGGAAAACATAGGCAAAACACTCTCTGACATAAATCACAGCAGGCTCCTCTATGACCCACCTCCCAGAGTAACAGAAATAAAAGCAAAAATAAACAAAGGTGACCTAATTAAACTTAAAAGCTTTTGCACAACGAAGGAAACTATAATCAAGGTGAAAAGGCAGCCTTCAGAATGGGAGAAAATAATAGCAAATGAAGCAACTGACAAAGGATTAATCTCAAAAGTATACAAGCAACTCCTGCAGCTCAATTCCAGAACAATAAGCAACCCAGTCAAAAAGTGGGCCAAAGAACTAAATAGACATTTCTCTGAAGAGACCTACAGATGGCTAACAAACACATGAAAAGATGCTCAACATCACTCATTATCAGAGAAATGCAAATCAAAACCACAATGAGGTACCAACTCATGCCGGTCAGAATGGCTGCTATCCAAAAGCATACAAACAATAAATGCTGGAGAGGGTGTGGAAAAAAGGGATCCTTCTTACATTGTTGGTGGAAATGCAAACTAGAACAGCCACTATAGAGAACAGTGTGGAGATTCCTTTAAAAACTGGAAATAGAACTGCCATATGACTCAGCAATTCCACCGCTGGGCATACACACTGAGGAAACCAGAATTGAAAGAGACACGTGTTCCCCAATGTTCATTGCAGCATTGATTATAAAAGCCAGAACATGGAAGCAACCTAGATGTCCATCAGTAGACGAATGGATAAGTAAGCTGTGGTACATATACCCAATGAAATATTCAGTTCAGTAGCTCAGTCATGTCTGACTCTTTGCGACCCCATGAATCGCAGCATGCCAGGCCTTCCTGTCCTGCACCAACTCCCGGAGTTTACTCAAACTCATGTCCATCAAGTCAGTGATGCCATCCAGCCATCTCATCCTTTGTTGTCCTCTTTTCCTCCTGCCCCCAATCCCTCCCAAGATTAGGGTCTTTTCCAATGAGTCAACTCTTTGTATGAGATGGCCAAAGTATTGGAGTTTCAACTTCAGCATCAGTCCTTCCAATAAACACCCAGGACTGATCTCCTTTAGGATGGACTGGTTGGATCTCCTTGCATTCCAAGGGACTCTCAAGAGTCTTCTCCAACACCACAGTTCAAAAGCATCAATTTTTCGGCTCTCAGCTTTCTTCATATTCCAACTCTCACATCCATACATGACCACTGAGAAAACCATAGCCTTGACTAGATGGACCTTTGTTGGCAAAGTAATGTCTCTGCTTTTTAATATGCTATCTAGGTTGGTCATAACTTTCCTTCCAAGGAGTAAGCGTCTTTTAATTGCATGGCTGCAGTCACCATCTGCAGTGATTTTGGAGCCCCCAAAAATAAAGTCTGACACTGCTTCCACTGTTTTCCCTTCTATTTGCCATGAAGTGATGGGACCAGATACCATGATCTTAGTTTTCTGAATGTTGAGCTTTAAGCCAACTTTTTCACTCTCTTCTTTCACTTTCATCAAGAGGCTTTTTAGTTCATCTTCACTTTCTGCCATAAGGGTGGTGTCATCTGCATATCTGAGGTTATAGATATTTCTCTCGGCAATCTTGATTCCAGCTTATGCTTCTTCCAGCCCAGCGTTTCTCCTGATGTACTCTGCATATAAGTTAAACAAGCAGGGTGACAATATAAAGCCTTGACGTACTCCTTTTCCTATTTGGAACCAGTCTGTTTGTCCATGTCCCATCCTAACTGTTGCTTCCTGACCTGCATATAGGTTTCTCAAGAGGCAGGTCAGGTGGTCTGGTATTCCCATCTCTCAGAATTTCCAGTTAATTTTGATCCACACAGTCAAAGGCTTTGACATAGTCAATAAAGCAGAAATAGATGTTTTTCTGGAACTCTCTTGCTTTTTCGATGATCCAGCAGATATTGGCAATTTGATCTCTGGTTCCTCTGCCTTTTCTAAAACCACCTTGAACATCTGGAAGTTCACGGTTCATGTATTGCTGAAGCCTGGCTTGGAGAAGTTTGAGCATTACTTTACTAGGGTGTGAGATGAAATATTACTTAGCCATTAAAAATAATACATTTGAATCAGTTCTAATGAGGTGGATGAAACTGGAGCCTATTATATAGTGTGAATTAAGCCAAAAAGAGAAACACCAATACAGTATACTAACGTATGTATGTGGAATTTAGAAAGATGGTAATGATAACACTATATGTGAGACAGCAGAAGAGACACAGATGTATTTAACAGACTTTTGAACTCTGTGGGAGAAGGCGAGGGTGGGATAATTTGAGAGCATAGCACTGAAACATGTGTATTATCACATGTGAAACAGATC
This sequence comes from Cervus elaphus, assembly GCF_910594005.1. Lineage (NCBI taxonomy): Eukaryota > Metazoa > Chordata > Mammalia > Artiodactyla > Cervidae > Cervus > Cervus elaphus. The sequence continues at coordinate 102,544,749 of NC_057848.1, forward strand.
GTCAGCCCAGGTTTGATGCATGAGACAGGGTGTTCAGGGATGGTGCACTGGGATGATCCAGAGGGATGGGATGGGGAAGGAAGTGGGAGGAGGATTCAGGATGGAGAACATATGTACACTCATGGCTGATTCATGTCAGTATATGGCAAAACCACTTCAATATTGTAAAGTAATTAGCCTCCAATTAAAAAAAATAAATTTATATTAAAAGAAATAAAAAACTGTTAATGCATAGAATGGAATATTATTTAACCTTAAAGAGGAAGGGAGGACATTCTGACACATGCTGCAAGAATAACAAAACAAAACAAAAAACTGAAATATATAAATAGTATCCCATGCAAATAATAATAAAAATAGAGCTGGATTATCTATAATAACATCAAATAAAATAAACTTTAAGTCAAGTACTATTATAAGAAGCAAAAAAAGACATTAAACATAAGTAAAAGGGTGAATGTATCAAAAAGATTTGACCATATGCATACACAAGAAACAATGGAGCCTTAAAATATATAAAACAAATGTTGATACTGTAGGGAGATAATTCTATGATAAGAGCTGGAGATATCAATGCTCCAGTTTCAAAACAGATGTAACATGTATTCAGAAAATCAATAATGAAATAGGGAACTTGAAAAAACAATATGACCTAAGCATATAAATTATAGGACTCCACCCAACAGCAGCAGAATACACCTTCTTCTTGAGAGTGCATGGACTATTCTCTAGGCCAGACCAGATAGGAAAAATGTAAAACAATAAAGGGCACCAATGGAACTAAAGGTTGGTTCTTTGAAAAAACCAACAAAATTTATAAAACTGTAGCTATGCTGACAAAAAAGAAAAGAAAAAAGTAGAAGTCTCAAAATATTAAAATAAGGAATGCAGACATTACTATTAATCTCAGAGAAGTTGAAAAAATGAGAATACTATCAATGATTTTAGATCAACAAATTAGGTAATCTAAATGAAGTGAAAAAAAAAATCTGAGAAATATGCAAACAACTAAAACTGACTCAAGAAGAAATTGAAAATCTGGAAAGGACTAAGAGATTAAACCTGTCATCAAAATCCTCCAAACAAAGAAAAGTCCAACACCAGACAATTTTAATGGTAAATTTTGACAAACATTTGGGAAAAAAAAAAAAACTTAACAGCAATCTTTCCCAAACTCCTCTGAAAAATAGAGAAAGATGAAATGTTTTCTAACTCATTCTATGAAGCCAGCATACCCTCATACCAAAGCCAGATTACAATATTGCAAGAAAGAACAATTACTATTATCTTTTATGAATATCCATGTAAAAATATTCACCAAATTGCTTGTAAACTGAATGCAACAGCATATTAAAATGATTATATACCACAAACAAGCAAGACTTATCCTACAAATATGAGTGGTTCAATATAAAATCAATTATTTCAATATATTACATTAATGGAAGCAAAAGCACATAATCATCTCAATTGAATTTAAAAAAAATGGCAAAATCAAATACTGTTTCATGATTAAAAAAATCAGAAAACTAGGATTAGAAGGAAATTTATCCAACATGATAAAGGGAATTTATATAAACAACAACACAGCTAACATCAGTATAAATTGGTAGAGGACTGAGACCTTTGCCCCTAAGATCAGGAACAAGACAAAGATGGCTGCTTTCCCCACTGCTATTCAACACTTTTACTGGAAGTTCCAGCCATAAAAATTAGGTAAGTTAACGAAATAAAAGACATCCAATGTGTAAGGATGAAGCTAAACTATGTGAATGAAGCTAAACTATCACTATCCACAGATAATGTGATTTCATATATAGAAAATTTCAAAGAATCCATAAAGAAGCAACTAGAGCTTAAATTAATTCAGCAAAGTTTCAGGGTAAAAGATTAACCCAAAAAGCAGTTTCTCTCTCTACAAGAGTGATGAAAAATCTGAAAATAAAATTTAAGAAATCAATTCCATTTGAATTGAACTGGGGTCTCCTGCATTGCAGATGGATTCGTTACCAGCTGAGCTACTAGGGAAGACAACCCAGAGATCAAACCCATGTCTCTATATTGCAGGTGAATTCTTTACCAGCTGAGCCACCAGGGAGGCCCAAGAATACTGGACTGGGTAGCCTATCCCTTCACGAGGGGATCTTCCCGACCCAAGAATCCCGACCCTAGAATTGAACCAGGATTTCCTGCATTACAGGTGGATTCTTTACCTAACATCCAAAAGAATAAAATAACTAAGCATAAATGTTACCAAGGAGGTGAAATACTTACACACTGAAAACTGCCAATTATTCATGAAGGAAATTAAAGACCTAAATAAATGGAAAGACATCCTGTGTTCATGGGATGGAAGACTTGATAATGTTAAAATGACAATACTATACTCAGATAAATCTACAGATTCAATGTAACCTATATCACTATTCCAACAGCCTTTTCTTGGAGAAACGGGCAAATAGATCCTCAAATTCATATGGAACCGCAAGGAGTCCCACATAGCCAAAACAATCTTGAAAAATAACAAAATTGGAAACTCAAGGTTCTCAATTTCAAAACTTACTACAAAGTTACATTAATCAAAATGGTGTGATACTGGCTGAAAGATAGACATATAGACCAATGTAATTAAATTGAAATCCCAGAAATAAACATATACACCTATGATCAATTAATTTTTGATGATGGTACCATGACTATTCAATGGGGAAATAATAGTCTCTCCAAGAAACTGTGAAGATACACTTGACTATCTACATGGAAAATTATTAATATGGACCCTTACTTAAAACCATACACAGAAATTAATTGAAAATTACTTAAATACATAAATGCAAGAGTAGACATTATGAACCTCTCAGAAATAAGCGTAGAGGTAAATCTTTGTATCTTGTGGATTAGGTAGTGGTTTCCTGCACTAAAAGTGCAAGCAATGAAAGATAAAAATAGATAACTAGACTTCATCAAAATTAAAAATATTTCTGCCTCAAAGGTAACTAGCAAGAAAGTGAAGAAACAGCATACAGAATGGGAGAAAATATCTGTAAATCATGTATCTGACAAGGGTGGAGTATCCAGAATATATAAATAACTCACAACTCAAAAACAAAGAGACAAACAATCCATTTAAAATGGACAAGGACTTGACTAGACATTTCTCCAAAGAAAATATACAAATGAACAACACACACACAAAGATGTTCAACATCATTAATCATTTGGGAAATGGAAATCAAAACCATAATGAGATACCAGCCCACACCTCTTAGGATGGCTATTTTCAAAACAAAAAAGCCAAACAGATATTAACAAGTGTTGAAGAGGATGTAGAAAAATTGGAACCAGGTGCACCACTGGTGGAAATGCAAAATTGTGTAGCCATGTTGGAAAAGAGTTGAATAGTTCCTCAAAAAATTAAAGACAAAGCTACCATATGACCCTACACATATACTCCTAGATATATATATACATGTACTCACGTGTTCATTGCAGCACTAATCATAATAGCCTAAGGTGACCACAGCCCAAATGTCCATTAACAGATGAGTAGTTGAATTGGTGTATAATACATAATCATATTCAGCATAAATGATTAAAGTACTGATATCTGCTACATAATGAATAAACCTCCAAAACATTATGCTAAGTGAAAGAAGCCAGACACAAAAGGTCATGAATAGGATGATTTCATTTATATGAAATATCAAGAATAGATAAATCCATAAAGACAGAATGCAGATTGTTGGTTGCCTAGTGCTTGAGGGAGTGGGAATGGGGAGAAATTGCCCAATGGACAAAGGGATTTCATTCGGTCATGCAAACAAATGAACAAAAAACTGCAGTGTTAACTCCTGTCTGAGCTTCTAGACACCAATCGGCTCTACAGATTCCAGACTTTCCAGTCATCATTACTGTGTGGATTAATTCTTTATAATAATTTGTGTACATTTATAATTCACATATAAAATATTTCCTATATATATATATAGGAATTTGTAAAATTTATCTTCTAGTTATAAAGATTTATGGACAAATTGATTATATGTATATAAATGTGTATATAGACAGATAGGTGTAGACAGAGATGTATACACAAACAGATGCATATTCATTTATTTACTATCATAATGATGCATCTGTCACTGGAGATCATAACCAACAAAATTGGAAAGACATTATTATAATGGATTGAAATAGATGACTCAAACCTATATTAGGGCTTTTTTATATTCTTATTTAAAAAATACATTCATTAAAATAAAAAATACATTCATTCAGGCTCCATGTGTGAGAGAGACTGGATTGTTCTGGGTCTCTTCTTTCTATGACAGAGTTGTAATGTGGGGATAAGACTGTATTTCAAGTCAGTTTTTAAAAAAATTGAAGTACTGTGCACAACGTACTGTAAGTAACCAAGATATATTTCAATAATTTTACCTTACTTATATAGAGATAGTCTTCTATAGAAACACTGATATGATTTAATCATCTAATATGAAGTCTATTTATTAAGTCAAGTACATTATAAAGGTTAGTCATTAATAATCTGTTCTATACATTTAGTTCATGTGCATAATTTGGGAGATATTTGATGCATCAGTCTATGAGCCTTTGTGTTAAGAAAAGATGTATAATATCTGTGATGTGGAAATATATCTAAAGTATGAATACATAAAATTAATAATCCCTTGTTCCTCTAGTGCAATGGCTTTCGAAGTATTCTTGGTAGAGCCTGAGAAATTCCCTAGAATTATTTGATGTTTGGCAGAGTGCAGGGGTAGAAAATAGAGCCAGCCAGACTCATGCTCCCCCAAATACACATAATAAAAACACACACTCATTTTAATCAGAAAATCTTCATTCACATGTCTTCCATTTGGGTTATCTACATCATGTTTTCCTTAAAGAAAAAGATGTACAGATCAGGTTTAAAAAGCCTTAAGTAGTGATTGCTTTGTAGCCAGCAGAACTAATCAGCATTGGAAACTGAAATGCATGTTTTTGAAAAAATCTTGAAGTATGCACTTTATAATAGTATTGTTTGTCATGTCACTTTTTTAAAGATGGCTCTAAGAGATGCATAGTAAAAACATCACTGGGTTGGGTAAGAAGTCCTAGACTCAACTTATTCGTGATTTGCAAGTTACCAACTTTGCATCCTAGGGTAAATCAACTGATCTTTCTGGATTTCAGTTTCCTTTTTGGTAAAATGCGGTTGACTTAGATTAAAGTATCAAACAGGTTTTAATCTTGTGCAAAATCTGGTGACTGTTGTTGCCTTTCTAAAGTAATGTGTTTAGAAGTATTCTGAGGCTCAATAGGAAAGATCTCTGTAATCCTTTAACAGTACCTTCCACGAACAAGCAAATGGGTCAAGAAAGCTTTTGGGCAATTGAACACTCCTGGGCTAGGCGATCTCTTAAAATCTTTTCTAATCTTAAGGAGTGTAACATCTAGAAAAACAAGTAAGAAGCACATCAACTAAAATGCAAAGCACATGAATAAATGACAAAATGCAAAAAATTTTCTATATATATATATATAACTCTGCTGTACACATGAGACTAATGCAACATTGTAAATCAATTATAGTCCAATAATTTTTTTAAAAATAAATTTAAAATGGAATAAATTTCTGAGCAGATTGACAATCAAATGACATGAATGGGACAAAGAGGGAAGGATGAATATGTGGAACACAGGACTTTTAAGGCAGTGAAACTACTATGTTACTGTAATGTACTGTTAAATTATAATGCTGTAATGGATATATTATGCATTTGTCAAAATCCATAGAACTGTAAAACACAAAGAATGAAGCCTAATGTAAATTATGAGCTTTAGTAGATAATAATTTATCAATATTGGTTAATCAATTATAACAAAATATATTCCATTAATGCACGATGTTAATAATACTGGAAATTGGGGGATGAGGAAAAGTATATGAGAACTTTCTGTGCTTTATGTTCAATTTTTCTTGAAACTTCTTAAATAAAACTGCTCTAAAAAGTAATCTAATTAGTTAATTTTTAAAGTGAGAAATATTACATTGACCACTTATTATAAAAGCAGACTCCCAAATAATGACAATAGGGGAAGTTTCAAAGAAGAATAAAAATAAAGACTTGCCTACTTCTCCAGCTGCTTCTTCCCTAGCTTCTTTCCAAATCCTAGCTGGATTTAGAAAAGACAGAGGAACTAGAGATCAAATTGCCAAAATCTGTTGGATCATCCAAAAAGCAAGAGAGCTCCAGAAAAAAACATCTACTTTTGCTTTATTGACTACGCCAAAGCCTTTGATTGGGTGGATCACAACAGACTGTGGAAAATTCTTAAAGAGATGGGAATATCAGACCACAATACCCGCCTCCTTAGAAATCTGTTTGCAGGTCAAGAAGCAAAAGTTAAAACTGGACATGGAACACCAGACTGGGTCCAGATCAGGCAAGGAGTATGTCAAGGCTGTATATTGTCACCCTACTTATTCAACTTGTATGCAGAGTACATCATGCAAAATGCTGGGCTGGATGAAGCACAAGCTGGAATCAAAATTACCAGGAGAAATATCAATAACCTCAGATACACAGATGATACAACCCTTATGGCAGAAAGAGAAAAACTAAAGAGCCTCTTGATTAAAGTGAAAGAGAAGAGTGGGAAAGTTGACTTAAAACTCAACAGTCACAAATCTAAGATCATGGCATCCAATCCCATCACGTCATGGCAAATAGATGGGGAAACAATGGAAGCAATGACAGACTATTTTGAGGGGCTCCAAAATCACTGCAGATGGTGGTTGCAGCCATGAAATTAAAAGACGCTTGCTCCTTGGAAGAAAAGCTATGACCAACCTCGACGGCATATTAAAAAGCAGAGACATTACTTTGTCAACAAAGGTCCATCTAGTCAAAGCTATGTTTGTTTGTTTTTTTTTTTTCCAGTAATCATGTATGGATGTGAAAGTTGGACCATAAAGAAACCTGAGTGCCAAAGAATTGATGCTTTTGAACTGTGGTGTTGGAGAAGGCTCTTGAGAGTCCCTTGGACTGCAAAGAGATCCAACCAGTTCATCCTAAAGGAAATCAGTCTGAATATTCATTGGAAGGACTGGTGCTGAAGCTTAAAACTCCAATACTTTGGCCAACTGATGTGAAGAACTGACTCATTGGAAAAGACTCTGAAGCTGGGAAGGACTGAAGGCAGGAGGAGAAGAGGATGACAGAGGATGAGATGGTTGGATGGCATCACCTACTCGATGGACATGAGTTTGAGTAAGCTCCAGGAGTTGGTGTTGGATGGGGAAGCCTGGTGTGCTGCAGTTCATAGGGCTGCAAAGAGTTGGACACAACTGAGTGACTGAACTGAACTAGCTTCTTATCACAAGAACTCTCACATAAGTAAAATGTGTGCTGACCACAGACAATCTCTACTCTAGCCATGCTGAAGTATTTGTAGTTTCTTTAATGTTCCATGATGGCAAGAGCCTCTAAGCCAGGGGCCATGCTGCTGCACTCCCCTTGCTTCTTCACCTGGTTAACTCCTTCTTAGCCTTTAAGTCATAGTTTATATATTTCCTATAGGAAAGTATGGGCTTCTGTGGTGGCTCAGTGACAGAGAATCCGTCTGCCAATGCAGGAAGCATGGGTCTGATCCCTGGGTTGGGAAGATTCCTCTTAGAATGAAAGGGCAACCCACTCCAGTATTCTTGTTTGGGAAATCCCATGGATAGAGGAATCTGGCAGAATATAGTCCAGGGAGTCACAAAAGAGTTGGACATGACTTAGCGACTAAACAACAAATAGGAAAGTATGCCTGATCACTTCTTATATTCATCAACACATAATAAGATGTCTCTCCTAAATTGTCTCTTAGCACCACTTACTTATCTTTCTGTATTAGAAATGCCTAGTAATATGTACATCATTCCACAGTAAATAATTAGTTTCTTAAAAGTAGAGATAATGTCGTATCCACGTTAGTATTTTTTCCCCTAAAATAAGTGCCTGAAAGTGAAAGACTCTTTGTAACCCCATGGACTATACAGTCCATGGAACTCTCCAGGCGAGAATACTGGAGTGGGTAGCCTATCCCTTCTCCAGAGGATTTTCCTGACCCAGGAATCAAACCGGGGTCTCCTGCATTGGAGGTGGATTCTTTACCAACTGAGCTATCAGGAAAGGCCCCCTCCCCCCCAAAAAAAAAACTGCCTACTGTATATTAACTGCAATAGTTGAACACAGCTTAGCGACTAAATAAAATAGTTTGTGATTAAAAATATGGGTTAAATGATTAATTATAACTACCACTCATAGCAGCACTTTAAAACTTAGATATTATAAAATATAGCAAGTAAGATTTTTAAAGAGTTTTTTGATGACCGAGAATGCTTTTTTTCCTTTATTTTCTCAGAGCATATCAAATCCATTGTAGGAAACAACAAAAAAATGTAGAATGGAGTTGAAAAGGCTATGTACCACTTGCTGAAGGGTCAGTCACTACAACAGATGTTTAATTTGTTGTTTTTCCCCACCTTTACTTCAAGCTACTTATTATAAATTTAATATACAGTCTTCTCCAATACCTCCATTTGATATTTTACTAATGTTTAGGAATAGTTAAAACCATATGTGATTTGCATATATTTCCTCTATTTATTATGAGAGAAAGTGAAAAGAAATGGAACTATCCATAATTTCTCCCAAGCTCCATCTATATGAACAAACCTGTTTGTTTGTTTTTACTGACTTAACTTGTTTGTTTTGACTGACTTAACCATTTCATAACTCAATGAAGCTATGAGCCAAGCATACAGGGTCACCCAAAGATGTATGGGTCATAGTGAAGAGTTCTGACAAAAAGTGGTCCACTGGAGGAGGAAAGGGCAAACTACTCCAATATTCTTGACCTGAGAACCCCATCAACACTATGAAAAGGCAAAAAGATATGACACCAGATGAGCCCACCAGGTTGGGATGTGACCAATATGTAACTGGGGAAGAGCAGAGGGCAATTACTAATAGCTCCAGAAAGAATGAAGAAGCCAGGCAAAGGGGGAAACAATGCTCAACTGAGGATGTTTCTGGTGGTGAAAGTAAAGTCTGGTGACTTTTCCCATTGCATAGGAAACTGAGATGTTAGGTCCATGAATCAAGGTAAATTGGACATGGTCAAGCAGGAGATGGCTAGAGTGAAATTCAACATCTTAGGAATAAGAGAATTAAAATGGATGGTAATGAGCAAATTTAATTCGGTTCAGTTCAGTTCAGTTGCTCAGTCTTGTCTGACTCTTTGTGACCCCATGAACCACAGCAAACCAGGCCTCCCTGTCCAACACCAACTTCCGGAGCCTACACAAACTCATGTCCATTGAGTCGGTGATGCCATCCAACCATCTCATCCTCTGTCATCCCCTTCTCCTCCTGCCCTCAATCTTTCCCAGCATCAGGGTCTTTTCAAATGAGTCAGCTCTTCACATCAGGTGACCAAAGTATTGGAGTTTCAGCCTTAACATCAGTCCTACCAATGAACACCCAGGACTGATCTCCTTTAGGACGGACTGGTTGGATCTCCGTGAAGTCCAAGGGACTCTCAAGAGACTTCTCCAACACCACAAGTCAAAACCATCAATTCTTCAGTGCTGTTTTCTTCATAGTCCAACTCTCACACCCATACACGACTACTGGAAAAACCATAGCCTTGACTAGACTGACCTTTGTTGACAAAGTAATGTCTCTGCTTTTTAATATGCTGTCTAGTTTGGTCTTAACTTTCCTTCCAAGGAGTAGGCGTCTTTTAATTTCATGGCTGCAATCGCCATCTGCAGTGATTTTGGAGCCCCAAAAATAAAGTCTCCCACTATTTCCGTCTATTTGTCATGGAGTGATGGGACCGGATGCCATGATCTTAGTTTTCTGAATGTTGAGCTTTAAGACAAATTTTTCACTCTCCTCTTTCATGTTCATCAAGAAGCTCTTTAGTTCTTCCTCACTTTCGTCCATTAGGGTGGTATCATCTGCATATCTGAGGTTATTGATATTTCCCCCTGTCAATCTTGATTCCAGCTTGTGCTTCTTCCAGCTCAGCGTTTTTCATGATGTACTCTGCATATAAGTTAAATAAGAAGGGTGACAATATACAGCCTTGATGTACTCCTTTTCCTATTTGGAACCAGTCTGTGGTTCCATGTCCAGTTCTAACTGTTGCTTCCTGACCTGCATACAGGTTTCTCAAGAGGCAAGTCAGGTGGTCTGGTATGCCCATCTCTTTCAGAATTTTCCACAGTTTATTGTTATCCACACAGTCAAGCATAGTCAATAAAGCAGAAATAGATGTTTTTCTGGAACTCTCTTGCTTTTTTGATGATCCAGTGGATGATGGCAATTTGATTTCTGGTTCCGCTGCCTTTTCTAAAACCAGTTTGAACATCTGGAAGTTCACGGTTCATGTATTGCTGAAACCTGGCTTGGAGAAGTTTGAGCATTACTTTACTAGTATGTGAGATGAGTGCAATTGTGTGGTAGTTTGAGCATTCTTTTGCATTGCCTTTCTTTGGGATTGGAATGAAAAGTGACCTTTTACAGTCCTGTGGCCACTGCTGAGTTTTCCAAGTTTGCTGACATATTGAGTGCAGCACTTTCACAGCATCATCTTTTCGGATTTGAAATAGCTCAACTGGAATTCCATCACCTCCACTAGCTTTGTTTGTAGTGATGCTTCCTAAGGCCCACTTGATTTCACACTCCAGGATGTCTGGCTCTATGTGAATGATCACAGCATCATAATTTACTGGGCTATGAAGATCTTTTTTGTACAGTTCTTCTGTGTATTCTTGCCACCTCTTCTTAATATCTTCTGCTTCTGTCAGGTCCACACCATTTCTGTCCTTTACTGAGCCCATCTTTGCATGAAATGTTCCCTTGGTATCTCTAATTTTCTTGAAGAGATCTCTATCCTTTCCCATTCTATTGTTTCCCTCTATTTCTTTGCATTGATTGTTGAGAAAGGTTTTCTTATCTCTACTTGCTATTCTTAATTCAGATGACTTTATTTACTACTGTGCGTGAGCATCCCTTAGAAGATTGGAATAGTCCTCATAGTCAATAAAAGAGTCTGAAATGCAGTATTTAAGTGCAATCTCAAGAACAAAATATTCTCAGTTCATTTCGAAGGCAAACCATTCCACATGACAATAATCCAAGACTATGCCCCAACCACTAATGCTGAAGAAGTTGAAGTTGATTGGTTCTGTGAAGATCTACAAGATATCTCGAATTAACACACACACACACACACACATGCACACAAACCCAATGATGTCCTTTTTATCATAGAGATTGGAATGCAAAAGTAGGAAGTCAATAGATACCTGGAGAAATAAGCAAGATTAGCCTTGGAGTACAAAATGATGCAAGGCAAAGGCTAAGAATTTTGCCAAGAGAACACATTGCTTATAGCAAACACCCTCTTCCAACAACACAAGATATGGCTGTATACATGGACATTGCCAGATGGTCAATAGCGAAATCAGATTGATTATATTCTTTGCAGCCAAAGATGAAGAAGCTCTATACAGTTGGCAAAAACAAGACCCGGAACTGACTGTGGTTCAGATTATGAGCTCCTTATTGCAAAATTCTAACTTAAATTGAATAAAGTAGGGGAAAACCACTAGGCCATTCAGGTATGACCCAAATCAAATCCCTTATGATTATACAGTGGAGGTGACAAGTAGATTCAAGGGATTAGATCTGGTAGGCAGAGTGTCTGAGGAACTATGCACAAAGGTTCATAACATTGTACAGGGGGCAGTGACCAAAATCAGCATGGCCTTGAAGGCACTTCCTAATATTCAGAATTTCACCTGCTTTTTTTATATCTATAGGACATATAGTACTCAGCTGACAAAAAGAAAGACTTCAATTTATGAAGACTCAATTCAACATTTTACTTTACATATACATATATGTTAATTTTAAGGTATAGTCTAGTAGATATAAACATCTCAAAACTGTCATCTATTTTTAAAGAATATCTGTTTTTGACAGTATTGATTATTTGAAACTAAAGGAAAAGCAAAAATACCCACAAAATACTGCAAGTATCATCATCTGCATTTAATAAATCTCAGGAGAAAATATTGATGAAAAAATGTTTTAGCATTTTCCAGAATTTATTACAAAATACTCTGTTTACTCTAGACCTCTCCATAGCATATTTTTGTACACAAAATAATGCTTTGACTCCAGTGTATACTGCAAAATTCAGAATCCTAAATAAGAAATTTAGAAAGTTTATTCAAAGTGTTTTCTTTTTGTTATCGTCTCTTTTCTCCTTTCCCACTACCTAAAAAGTGTATTACCCATCTAAAATTACTATTACACTATTTAGAAACTATATGAACACAAAAATTATGTTTTTGAAAGTACTGAGTTTATTTTAAAACATTGCAGCAAGTTTGAATTTCAGTAAACAAAGCCATGTCTTCATTATATGTTGATTTTGGCAAAGAGCACAGACTTGCATACATCAAATGATATGATAAAGTAATTTAAAGTAAAATGTGTTTGCTTTCAGTAATGTGGAACCAAAGTACAATAGTAGTGTGGAACTAAAGTACAATATACATGTCTTCTGGCTGATGTAGGCCATAATGTTTCTTGTCTTCTAAGAAGTTTTCAAAATTAATATTTTAAAAAATTGATCCTTTTGTCTGATACTTACGGTATTCATGGGAATAGAGGCAGAGAAAAGATTCTCTCTGCTTAGATTAATGCACTCATACAATAAGCTGAAACAAAAATGTAAAATACATCAGAAATAGTGGCATTCATGATCATAAGTTGTTTTAAAAGGGGAAACTTATTTCCAATCTATTTTAAAAGTTAATTAAAGGTCTGAGTTCTTTGTGAAAAGATGCCATTTTAAACTTATTTGCCATCCCACTTCCATAACATACATATACATATTTCTCCAGGGCAAGCAGCTTAGCAACATGATTGCATGAAAAGTGTTTAGTTAAGCAAGAAATTTTCAACTGAATACATCATTTTTTTGTGGGAGGTCATCTGTTCTGGTCACTGAAATATGCAATGAAAGGCTACATTTAGAAGCCTAGAAGACCTGTGATTCAGTACATATAATTATTTTTTAAATTTTTAACTACAAAGGAATGGGAATGTTATAAATACCACAGGAAATTACAATGTATGACATATCATAAACATTATCTGCAACTACTTTTTAGTCACAATAATTCACACTAAAAAGGTACAGACTTTTGCTTACTAAAATTAATGAGGCAATTTGGGAACAAGAGACAAATTCTCACTCGCCTTTTAAAATTACTCAATGTAGAGATACAGATATAATTAAACTGCAATAATAATACCGAAAAAGGGAACAGGTGCTTGCTTTTTAAAATCACTGAAGTACATAAAATGCCTTAGCGGACAATAGTATTCCATGGCACCTACTTAAAATTTTATGTTCATTTCCTATATTCCTCATCACATTGCTAACATTTTAATTATGAATTCATTTTGACTGTTTGCATGTGAAAGTACCAACTAATCTAGTTTTTCAACATTAAGCCTATTTCTTTTGAAGCCATGATAATTTTGCTATTTTATAAAAAGCAATGGAGACTCCTTTTTCAGGATGCTTAAGGCAGAATATTTAAGATTCATGCTTGCTGCTTTGCCTGAGCTTCTGCTTCCTGAAATGAAAAAAAAAAAAAAGAAAAAGAACAGATTGAAATATCATAAAACATACATACATGTGTATTTTGAGTAAACTATATTATCTCAAATTACTAAGACTATTCAAAATCAGAAAAATAGCCCCCAGAAAAAGATGGCTTAAAAATTCTTAATAGAAAAACTATAATATAGAAACTTCTGTCTAGAAACAGATGTAATAGAGAACTGTCTACAATTCCATAAAAGTGAGTGATTTACACTTGTGTCAATTATAGTTGACATTTTATTTAAAAGTAGCTAATTTACTTTTTGAGTGATTTTTCACAAAAATTGAGTGTTTAAAAACATTATCATCTACAGTTTCCAGTCTGCTGAGTTTTGTTTAAGGTTAAGTTACTTAGAAAATGTGTTATTTGCTAAAATGCTGTTTTTAAATTTCTTAGCAGTTCCTGTGAACAGTGAGTATTTCTACCATAGGAATTCTGACCTATAGGTGTGCTCTGGCACTTAAGATAGTACTCAACACAAAATACAATTCAAGGAAAAATATATGGAAATAAAGATGGGTGGCATGAGTGAATTTGGTGAAAGAAACCTCAGATTTGAGTTGTAGAAATCATATATACTAGAAAATCAGCACCTAAACACCTCTCTTGACAATATCAGGAGGAGTGAAAGCAACTGAATATTCCAAAATAGGCCTCTGATGCTAACACTGAAAGAAAGGAAAAGTAAAAGGTGCTACATTTTTACCTCCCCTGCAAAAAAAGAAGCAAAACTGATAGAAGGAAACCAGAAGACAGTGTAATTCATTCTTAATACATGCTTAACAAAACAGATGTAATACACTATTGACTCACCTTCCAAAACCCTTAGTAACAAAAAAAAAAAATACACATATATATATACACATATATATACACACATACATACATACATACATACATACAGTCCCTAAGCTCTTATGAAATTTCGAAAGTAGTGTTTGGCTGTCAAAATGAGTCTGTCTTAGACCCACAGTATGTATTTTGTTTCATTTTATTGAAGAAGATTCTAAATATTTCCTCACACAGCACAATTAATTTTATACCAAAAACCTTCAATGGCCTAGCATATATAGATGGGGAAGCAGTGGTATAAAAACATGAATATGTGACTAATGTAATGTCCTTCTTCTTACGAGCACCTAATACCTGAGTAACTAGTATTTTGGAGACAGCCTAGTTCCCTAAAGTCACACTTATCAATCTTTACTGATCTGTCACAAACTGTGTAGCTTTCAGTTATCCTTTTTAATGGAATAAATTACTTGCACAAAAATCAAAAACAAAAGGCAATTAAAAATTCTTTATAATTTGTCTTTAAGAGCACATACTATTTAATATACTACATTTAAATATACTATACTTATATTTACTCATAAGTATATTATATATACTTAAATATATGTAGTATATTATATATACTTAAATATATACCTGTAAGTATAGTATATTAAATATATTATACTTATATTTAAATATAAAATATACTATATATTTAAATTATTTACTTTTAAAAATATATTTTATTCATACAATATGTAAATTGTGCTAAAAGCTTTATTATTATGTAAAAGTAAGTGGCTAGTATTTATAGAATCACTAGTTATTTAATCAACCAGAGAGCTTTAGAAGTAGGAATATGATGTGTTCTTTACCTACTCCCACTATAAACATCATTCTATAAATGCATTGGTTTTGAGTCATATAATCCTGGGTTCAAATTCCATATCTGCTACTGAATTATTATGTAGTCTTGGTCAAATTACTTAAATTATCTGAGTATCAGTTTCCTCCTCTGTAAAATGGCATTGAGGATACCTATCTCTTAAGGCTGGAATAAAGATAAAATGAGATAAATGTGAAATGTATAGCTCAGTGCTTGGTTCATTGCAGGTATCCGTATTTTTTTCCTACCTTTCTTCTTTCCACTTTCTGGATTAAGTGGAAAGTAACTAAGACCAACACCACAACTAAGTGTTGTTAACATACAGTTTCCCTTGGAGATGCAGTAAAATGGAATGGATTTAGTAGAAATGGGAATGTTTCAAATCCCACAGTAGAGGCAGATTTTCATGGCCTTTCCCTAGAGCCAGGTGGTTCAAAGTCAATGAGAATACTTCTTTAACCAGCGTGCTTTGTTCCTTCAACGTGTTAGTGAACATGGCTTTTCCACATCACTGGATTTTTATATTTTAGTAAAAATATATCAATTATTTTATTTCATATCAAAACTATCAACTCTACTGAAATGTAAGAAATGCTAATGCTAAGAAATTATTTTTTGTATTAATAAAACAGTAAATAGCAAAAAAAGTAAATAGTAAATATCTTTATATACTATGTTTAAATGCATCCAATATTGAAAAGAATAAAAAAAATATTTTATTAAATGGGATTCCTTGCTTTATGGGACTATTTGCTATTGGGTACTTTTATTATTTTTTTTTTCAATTATATTGGGTACTTTTAAATCACAAGTTTTCCAGTGCACTGGCTTTCAATAATTTTTAAATGTAAAGAGAATGTATTTTAATTATTTGGAAAATAAAGGGAAAAATAGGTATATTATTAGTTATGATTCTAGTCTCTTTTGCCCTATAAATAGATTTTAAATGTAATTAGAATGTTTGTTATGCAATAAAAGCAATTCTGTAGCTCATTATAATGTATCTTTTCACAAACTATCATTTTTTAATGAGAGCATGAGTTCATTAAGTGGATAAACCATTTTTGTTGATCCTATTTTTAGACATTTAACTTGTTTACAAATTTCTTAAGATATAAATAAAATTTTTATTTTTTTATTCAACAAGCCTTTTCTGTGTATAAAATTATTTCAATAGGCTTTAATACCCAGTAAAATTACTGGATGAAGAATTGTAAACATTTTTTAGATCCCTAATATATATTTGCCATTTTGGTTTTCAAGCAGTAGTACCAATTTATACCAGCATCAGTAATATATGAGAGAATATGTTTCAATGCACCCTTCTCAGCATTGAGCATTATCACTGTTTTATATTTGTTAACTTCACAGATGAATACTGTATCTACTTTTATCACGTTTCTTTTATTATGACTGCATTTTTCCAATGCAGGTTACTTAGCTGTATCTCTTTATTTTGTATACTTTCTTTTCAGCCAGTTCTTTCTGGAAGACTTATTGTCTTGTTAAATTAAAGGGGGAAACTCTTCTGATATAAAATTTATCACTTTTAATCTTGAGAAAAACCTATTAAATACTAACATTCAGAATCTTCCTATTACCAATCTACCCTCAACCCCACTGTCAATTCTGGATGTCTTTTTGTTATCCCAATCTATCAGCTCCCTATAGTTCAATCCTTGATAATATCTGCTGTTCATTTACTCTATTCCTACTTCTAGGGTTAAACAAGGATGAAAAAATCACTATAAATAAATTGACTGGCTTCATAATGGGCTCATCAACTCTAACTTCAACTGGGCCTTTCATCTTGCTAAGCCATCATTCCATCAATGATCTTAGCCTATTCTTTGGCTTATTATTATTATTTTCAACAAGTGAATACTTTCAATTCTCATTGAATTTCCCATCCTTCCTAGCAGATGATTTTTGTTCCTACCTCATACTAAAGATACAACATTTTCAAATATGAACTTTCCTAAACTCCCATGCACATTAAAATTTCGATTTTCATCTTTCTCCCCTCATTCTTTCCAGTCTCAAAAGAAAACTGCATACTCTCTCCTTTCCAAGGCTAACCCCTCCCTTGGACTACTCACTTTTCTGTTTCCTCCATGACTTTTTCTTTATTTCCCAATCACCCAGGTTAGAAGCCTTAGAGATTGCTTCAATCCTTTCCAACTCTTTTCATACACAAGAATCTAGTAAACTGCCAAATTCTATCACAAGTGATTTTTCTGTGCCTCTTAAATCCATCTTTTCCTTTCTATAGCTGCTGTCCCACTTTAGGTCATCTCTTCTGGACTTTTAAGGTGCCCTCTAATGGATCAGCCCAACTCTTAATATTTCATTTATTCAATGTTTCACAATCCACAGATAAATCTGCTAAATTTATTTTCTTAACACAAAGATCAAATCACATCTTAAAATACAGATATAATCACCTCATTGCCTTCCCTCATTCCACACCACGGCTTTTACATGCCTAGAAGATGAAGTTGAAAGTATAGCATTCATGTACACATACATTCATAGCACAGCATTCATAATCTGGCCCCAACCTACCTAGCCAATCTCACTTCCTAATGCATCTTCTTTTATTTAATATGTCCTATTCTAGGTTCATGCTACACTGCACTACTGCTTCCCAGATATACCATCAGGTGCAGCTATATCCAAACGCAGTGGTTCCTGCTGCAACCTCTGTGAAAGACGCTTAGTGTTACTTCAGTATTTTGGAATCCCTAGTAGCTCAAATGTCAATTCCTCTGTGAAATCTTCCCCAAAGTCCTTCGTAGCAATTTATGATTATTTCTTCTGGGTGCCTACTAAACTTTATTTATACCAATCATATAGAATTTACCACAGTATATCATAATTATTTGTAGGCATATTCATTGTATAATTACTTGCATACATGTCCCTCACTAGGTTATAAACACTTTGAAGATAGAGATTATGCCATATTCTCTGTATTTGCCCTACCATCAATATCAAGTCAATATTTGACACTCAGTAAATATTTACTGAATGAATAAATGAATGAATAACTTCCACTTTTCACTGAAAGTCATCAGTCATAAAAAATAGATGATCCTTCCTTTCATACTTTCTCTAATATATGCCCTGAAATTAGTGACAATTTGGGTTTTACTAACTTCTTTAAGGGCTTCCCAAGGTGGCGCTAGTAGTAAAGAACCCTCCTGCCAAGGCAGGAGATGTAAGAGATGCCGGTTTGATCCCTGGATTGAGAAGATCCCTTGGAGGACAGCATGGCTACCCACTCCAGTATTCCTGCCTGGAGAATCCCATGAACAGAGGAGTCTGGCAGCCTACAGTCCATAGGGTCACAAAAGAGCTGGACATGACTGAAGCAACTTATGCACACAACTTGTTTAAAGGAAAATTCCTTACCTAAGATTTCCTACAATTTGAATTATATAAAGCCTAAAATAATACATTTTATCCATGGTAAAAGAAAGTTTGGCAAGAAAACAGAATTTCACAGTGACTCAAAAATGCCTGTAAATGGTCTCTAGTGAAAACATAGACAATAATACAGACTCAAAATTGGAGAAGGAGCTGGAGTTTGAAGAATCTGTTTAACATACAATTAACTTCTAAGAGCAAAATGTAAAATGCCAGCAGGGGACACACATTTTGATTAAACTAGCCTTTGTCGAGAAGAAATGTGGTAAAAGGCAAAGGCATATTTAAAGTCCATAGCTTTGAGACTTTTCTTCAAATTTGCAATTTAATTATTGATGTTTTTCTTTATATGGTCTCCTCTGGGAACTCTGCCACTCAAAAAATTTTTTCATTGGCAAGGGAAAATTTCCAAATTCAGCCAGCAATTTAGTGACCAGTTTTGAGACTCAGATGCTCTTAGTTAATTTGAATAGGTGACTATGGCAGTTGCTTCCACACGAAAACAATAGATATCACCAAGAAGATTATTATGAACTAAGATGATTTCTGTCCATGTAGACCCTTACATGACAACTGGAATAATGGATTCTTTAAAGTTGCTAACCACTTGTTTGTGAATGGGTCAGTGAGAAATCTGCTGTTTTGGGCAGTTTGACAGGGAAGTCACTCTGCCTACCTCTTATCCACATACATAATATACTTGATTATGCACATCTGTTTACCATACTAGGGATTAAGTGCATGCAGAGCAGGGACATTTCCTTTTACCTATGCTGTAAGCCTCTGGCTTAATCTGTATACTTAATAAAGGAAATTTTACTGATTTTATTTTTAAAAAAAGCAATAAAGTGGCCTACAAAGAAAAGGAAAAATGAATCATACCTTTGAACCAGGTGGGGCTGTCAAGCCTAAAAAGGCATACACTGCATTATTTTCTCTGGCTTCAAAGAAGGCATCATAATCCTTGATAAAAAGAAGGCAAGAAGAATTAGCAATATGCAACCTTCGTTGGTTGGAAAGAAAAGGGGAAATTAATTCAAAATGATCTGACTGCTCAACATCATTGGGGGCAGACAGGTCAGTTAACTTCCATAATGCTAGAATTCTATAAAGAGCAGTAAACAGGCAAGGCTCATTGGACCCCAGTTAATGTGGGTTAAAAGATATACTGTTCTGTGAGATACAGAAATTGGTCTCTTACTTCATACTGCATAGAACTTAAATCTGCCTCAGGGGAAATAGCTTTCTTCACAGCCCAAAGTAGCCAACTCTATGCCAGTAAGAGGTTGCTTAATTTTGATTTGAAACTGTTGTTCCAGTTCACCATTATTTCTCCTGCATTATTAATGCAGATAAAAATAAAAATAAATAATTATAAAATAAATAAAATAATAAAAAATTAAAATAATTTAAAAGTAGAGATGTCTTCAGAACCAATGGAAGACCAGATATTAGCTAGGCATGCCCATGACCATAAGAATAGTAAATCTGTGTTGTGTTTGGAGGAAGGGTATGAGATTTTCATGAAATAAGACTGAAAGGGCAGTTCAGTCCAGTTCAGTCACTCAGTTGTATCCAACTCTTTGCGATCCCATGAACCACAGCACTCCAGGCCTCCCTGTCCATCACCAACTCCCAGAGTCCACCCAAACCCATGTCCATCGAGTCAGTGATGCCATCCAACTAACTCATCCTCTGTCGTCCCCTTCTCCTCATGCCCTCAATCTTTCCCAGCATCAGGGTCTTTTCAAATGAGTTAGCTCTTTACATCAAGTGGCTAAAGCATCAGAGTTTCAACTTCAACATCAGTCCTACCAATGAACACCCAGGACTGATCTTCTTTAGGATGGACTGGTTGGATTCTCCTTGCAGTCCAAGGGACTCTCAAGAGTCTTCTCTAACACCACAGCTCAAAAGCATCAATTCTTCAGCACTCAGCTTTCCTTATAGTCCAAATCTCACATCCATACATGACTACTGGAAAAACCATAGCCTTGACTAGACGGACCTTTGTTGACAAAGTAATATCTCTGCTTTTTAATATGCTGTCTAGGTTGGTCACAGCTTTCCTTGTTGACTTGCCATCAACAACCAAGATGGCATACTTGAAAACACCAATCACAAAGTAAAAATTACTTTTGTTTCCCTAATCCATACATAAGTCAAAAATTTAAAGAAAATTCATTAATGATACCAAAATAAAAGCTTTACTACTTTTAAGCAGAAAATAAGGTATTCCTCTTTTTAAATTAATTTCAAACTAAATAAGTAAAACAGCTCACCTCTTTTCAGCAGCTTCTTCATGAACATACTAAAACAATAAAATACTCTAGTCTGTACTTACATATTCACCAATAACTTTTTGGTGAATGACTCATCCATTTGCCTCCAAGTAGAAGGCAAAATAGGGAAAGGAGTACGTCAAGGCTATATATTGTCACCCTGCTTATTTAACTTACATGCAGAGTACATCATGAGAAACGCTGGGCTGGATGAAGCACAAGCTGGAATCAAGATTGCCAGGAGAAATACCAATAACCTCAGCTATACAGATGACACCACCCTTATGGCAGAAAGCAAAGAATAACTAAAGAGCCTCTTGATGAAAGTGAAAGAGGAGAGTGAAAGTGTTGGCTTAAAACTCCACATTCACAAAACTAAGATCATAGCATCCAGTCCCATCACTTCATGGCAAATAGATGGGGAAACAGTGGAAACAGTGACAGACTTTATTTCTTTTTTGGGAAGGGGGCTCCAAAATCACTGCAGATGGTTACTGCAGCCATGAAATTAAAAGACACTTGCTCCTTGGAAGAAAAGCTACAAGCAACCTAGACAACATATTAAAAAGCAGAGACATTACTTTGCCAACAAAGGTCTGTCTAGTCAAAGCTATAGTTTTTCCAGTCGTTATGTATGGATGTGAAAGGTGGACTATAATGAAAGGTGAGCACCGAAGAATTGATGTTTTTGAACTGTGGTACTGGAGAAGACTCTTGAGAGTCCCTTGGACAGCAAGGAGATCCAACCAGTCCATCCTAAAGCAAATCAGTCCTGAACATTCATTGGAAGGACGAATGCTGAAGCTGAAACTCCAATACTTTGGCCACCTGATGTGAAGAACTGACTCATTTGAAAAGACCCTGATGCTGGGAAAGATTGAAGGCAGGAAGAGAGGGGGCCGACAGAGGATGAGATGGCTGGATGGCATCACCGACTCAAGGGACATGAGTTTGAGTAAACTCTGGGAGTTGGCAATGGACAGGGAGGCCTGGCATGCTGCAGTTCTTGGGGCCGCAAAGAGTTGGACATGACTGAGTGACTGAACTGAACTGAACTGAGAAGGTAAAACACCCCAGATGTCTAGGATGGATGCAAAGGATAAGCAGGATGAATGACTGTATGGAGATTTGGAGTGGGAGTAAAAGAAAGAGAATGGGTTTGAGGCAATCCATTTGAAAAAAAATAAGAATTTTAATTGGTTCCTTACTCCACGGTACTGGCTTTCATTGAAAATCTGAGGTGGCAGGGGATATCCTGTGGCTGGTCGATTGTTTTCAGGTACATTTTCTCTCATCCACTTCCGATTCTCTTCATTGGCTGCAATATCTTTTTCTTCAAATCCTATTTTGTTAGCTTCTAAGAAACCAAGAACATCTTGCTGTTTTTTCTTAATCTAGGACCCAAAGGACAAGAAATCATGTTGTTGAACAAACAGCTTTTGTTGTTTTTATTTTTCAAATTCAATAAAAGTGTGTTAATGAACTAGTAGAAATGAATTCATACATGGATCAAGATTTGTGGCTTTCCAAAATATATGTGGTTTTTCCCTCTTTATTAGTGTGTTCTCAATGATGTCTCATAAGAGGACTGAAGAGCTTTCAGTTCACAGATCCTTTTATCAACCGGACTTTTATTTTTCCTCTGGAATTACATCTAATCATATAGAAGAAAAGCTAGCTGATGCATATCAATAATAAAAAGGGCAATTAACTGAAAAGTATCTACAAACCTCTCTTAATTTTAGCCCTTGTTGAAAGTCATCCCAAATGACCTGAGTCTAATTCCTGTCTTAATAAGCACCACACAGCTAACAGAAATGAATCTTACCTTGAGAATGTTTTAAACCTCTATGCCTCAATTTTCATCATTTAGAATAGAAACTGAGGAAGATGTAAGAAGAGCTAAGCCTGCTTTTATAATAAGTTTGAAATATAACCATACCATTCATTAGCCCTTAACATGTAACACTAAGGAATCTTGGAGATAATACACTTATTTTGTCTCCTAATCGTTCCTAGAAGGCTTCAAAATAATAAAATTAATATTTTTGGGTTTCTTCCCTGATATGCATTTCTTTTAGAACCTTGATTCACACATCTATAGTAATTGACCCAAATTTAAAACTTAGTAAACATTTCTGAGCTGCAGAGCACAATCAATAAATATTTCTTCATGGAACTACACTAAAAAGACTCACGGAGCAGAAGCATCAAAAATACAAAATCAAAAGAAAAAGTCTTTTTAATGGAAATCAAAATGCAAAATAAAAAAAGTTCATATAGTCAAGCCCTCTTTAGATTTATATCCCCACACACACATACATACATGCATAAACAGAGTCATATTTTTGTTCTAACTTGTTTGTGACTACAGGTAATTTTATCTCTCATCACACAACTCCAGGAAAAAAAAATTCTCAACTTCTCCCAAAAGGAACTGAAATCACTACAAGATATTTAGATCAGAGCACAGAATGTCCTCCATTAAAAATCACTTGAAATCAGCAAAATTTGTAGCCAGTTTTTCTAATAGGAATCATATTTCCTTATTAACTTATAAAATCAAACTTTAATTTATAAATGTAACAATACCACACCCTGGATCAGGAAGATATCCTGGAGAAGGGAATGGCTACCCACTCCAGTAGTCTTGTGGAGAAATCCCATGGACAGAGGAGCCTGGTGGGCTACAATCCTTGGGATTGAAAAGAGTCGGACATAACTGAGCAACTAAACACACCACCTTTTGAATTTTGAGGATTGTTCTCGTTCAGTCACTCAGTCGTGTCTGACTCTTTGCGACCCCATGGACTTCAGCACTCCAGGCTTCCCCATCCCTCACCATCTCCTGGAGCCTGCTCAAATTCATGTCCATTGAGTCGGTTATGCCATCCAATCATCTTGTTCTCTGTTGTCCCCTTCTTCTCCTGCCTTCAATCTTTCCCAGCATCAGGGTCTTTTTCAATGAGTCAGCTCTTCACAATAGGTGGCCGAAGTACTGGAGCTTCAGCATCAGTCCTTCCAATGAATATTCGGAACTGATTCCCTTTAGGATTGACTGGTTTGATCTCCTTGCAGTCCAAAGGAATCTCAAGAGTCTTCTCCAACACCACAGTTCAAAAGCATCAATTCTTCTGTGTTCAGCCTTCTTTATGGTCTATTTCTCACATCCATACATGACTAATGGGAAAACCATAACTTTGAATATATGTACCTTTGTCAGCAAAGTGATGTCTGCTTTTTAATACACTGTCTACATTTGTCATAGCTTTCCTTTCAAGGAGCAAACATATTTTAATTTCATGGCTGCAGTCACTGTCTGCAGTGATTTTGGAGCCCAAGAAAATAAAGTCTGTCACTGTTTCCATTGAATTTTGAGGATAATCCATGTAAGAATCAGTAACAGGAGTGGTAGAAGGCTCAATTAAATTAGTGCGTTTTAATTTCCATGATGCTACAGGGGGTGTTCAGATTGCATGGAGTGTGTCAAACAATTTGTTCATCATTTGCATATTTACAAATTTAAGTAGATATACAGATATCCTATAAATATGGTATACTTCAAGGCATTTGGCATTCCAACAGATATTTTTAGTGAATTAAGAGTTACTGTTATAGCTAACATGCTAAGAATTATACATGGCCCTCGATGACTGTCATCTGTCATGCTTATGTGAGACAAAAAGCAGAGAACCCTTAAGATAAATGACTCTCTGGGCCTTTCTCACATTATTGAATGCTTAATATGTTGGGAACACTGTTCTCTATGTCCTGAGCTAAGGTGGTAGCCAGGCCTGGTATCAGTGGTAATTACTGTATATCTTCAGTGATGTCCTTACTCCCTAACCATTAGCTCTGGACCACAAGTATTTCTTCCATCTTCTGAAACTGCCTGACAAATAAATACACATGCCCCCTAGAGTATTCTACAACTTTATAGGGCCGAAGAGAATGGGCTATAATATTTTTAAAGTAGATTCTGCCCTAGCAAATATGAACATTTGTCCAGCTTTGAATCTTCAGGAAATGTAAAAAATTGTTTCTTATATATCTGTAAGTCCATTTTCAAATATCAATTTTACTTCCTACAAGGGATGATTAATATCTAAACAATTAGTACCTATAGGTGCATGCTTGATACAATATATCCCCCAAAAGTGGATTTGGACAGATGTGACTGAAAACCATGCATTGCTAGAACAATTAGGAACAATTGTTCAGAACAATTAGGAATGGGTATCACAAAGTTTCCCTAAGGAATAAAATTTAAATTTCCTACAGGAAAAAATACTTTGGAGTTAAAAGGTTACTGATATCCTTTTCAACACACAAATGTATTTGCAAGTAGACAGTGGCACTGTTCAGGAATTTAAATCAATCTTTTTCAAAGAGCAAACCACACCCCCCACTTCCACCCAAAGAATTTCCACCTGTCAGGGTTTGAGATTCAGGGTATCCATCCCACCAAAGACAACAGAGCAGGGCTGCTAAAAAAACTGCTGCCTACACGAAAAAATCTGTCTCCAGTTAGCCTCAGTAAGTTTCCTGTCTGTCAGCCAAAGGTCAAGTTTTGTTTTTTTTTTTTTTTAAGAGGTTAACTGATAAGGTTTCTGCTTTAGAAGGTGTCAGAGTGAATGTTCAAATTCCAAAGGAAGGTGCTCACTTCGGCAGCACATATACTAAAATTGGAATGATACAGAGAAGATTAGCATGGCCCCTGTGCAAGGATGACATGCAAATTCATGAAGTGTTCCATATTTTTAAGACAGCCTTCAGAATGGGAGAAAATAATAGCATATGAAGAAACAGACAAAGGATTAATTTCAAAAATATACAAGCAACTCCTGCATCTCAATTCCAGAAAAATTAATGACCCAATCAAAAAATAGGCCAAAGAACTAAACAGACATTTCTCCAAAGAAGACATACAGATCATACAGATGGCTAACAAACACATGCAAAGATGCTCAACATCACTCATTATCAGAGAAATGCAAATCAAAACCACAATGACATGTCGTTACGCGCCAGTCAGGATGGCTGCTATCCAAAAGTCTACAAGCAATAAATGCTGGAGAGGGTGTGGAGAAAAGGGAACCCTCTTACACTGTTGGTGGGAATGCAAACTAGTACAGCCACTATGGAAAACAGTGTGGAGATTCCTTAAAACACTGGAAATAGAACTGCCATATGACCCAGCAATCCCACTCCTGGGCATACATACCAAGGAAACCAGATCTGAAATAGACACGTGTACCCCAATGTTCATCGCAACACTGTTTATAATAGCCAGGATGTGGAAGCAACCTAAGAGAACAGCATGGAAACAAGTATACTATCAAGGGTGAAACAGATCACCAGCCCAGGTTGGATGCATGAGATGGGTGCTCAGGGCTGGTGCACTGGGAAGACCCAGAGGGATGGGATGGAGAGGGGATTGGGATGGGGAACACATATAAATCCATGGCTGATTCATGTCAATGTATGGTAAAAACCACTACAATATTGTAAATAATTCGCCTCCAACGAATAAAAATAAATGGAAAAAAAAATAAAAAATAAAAATTAAAGTAAATTAATCTATTTTAAAAAAAGAGTCATGAAGGATCTTTTGATTAATGGAAATGTTTTTATGCCATGATTATTATCATCATTGCATAAATGGATTTGGATTTGTCAAAATTCATCTAGTTGTACATATAAAATTGTTGAATTCTTGTATGTAAAAAAAAAAAAAAGAAAAGAAAAAAATTCCAAAGGAAGAACAAAGCTTCAATAATCACGCTTCTCATGGGAAAACAAGAGTAATTTTCATGACAGTGCTGACCTGCAATAAAGCATTTAATCAAGATGAAATTTTGTCTTGTTTTATAAGTAACCTGACATTTTCTCAGCTGACACTTTAAAGTGAAGATAGAC
The DNA here is from genome assembly GCF_910594005.1 of Cervus elaphus. Lineage (NCBI taxonomy): Eukaryota > Metazoa > Chordata > Mammalia > Artiodactyla > Cervidae > Cervus > Cervus elaphus. The sequence continues at coordinate 102,571,789 of NC_057848.1, forward strand.
AGAGGTTCCAACTGTGACGGACCAAAATTTAAAGAAAGCCCAGAGATAAATCCACGAACCTATGGACACCTTATCTTTGACAAAGGAGGCAAGGATATACAATGGAAAAAAGACAACCTCTTTAACAAGTGGTGCTGGGAAAGCTGGTCAACCACTTGTAAAAGAATGAAACTAGAACACTTTCTAACACCATACACAAAAATAAACTCAAAATGGATTAAAGATCTAAATGTAAGACCAGAAACTATAAAACTCCTAGAGGAGAACATAGGCAAAACACTCTCCGACATAAATCACAGCAAGATCCTCTATGACCCACCTCCCAGAATATTGGAAATAAAAGCAAAACTAAACAAATGGGACCTAATGAAACTTAAAAGCTTTTGCACTACAAAGGAAACTATAAGTAAGGTGAAAAGACAGCCCTCAGATTGGGAGAAAATAATAGCAAATGAAGAAACAGACAAAGGATTAATCTCAAAAATATACAAGCAACTCCTGCAGCTCAATTCCAGAAAAATTAATGACCCAATAAAAAAATGGGCCAAAGAACTAAACAGACATTTCTCCAAAGAAGACATACAGATGGCTAACAAACACATGAAAAGATGCTCAACATCACTCATTATTAGAGAAATGCAAATCAAAACCACAATGAGGTACCATTACACGCCAGTCAGGATGGCTGCTATTCAAAAGTCTACAAGCAATAAATGCTGGAGAGGGTGTGGAGAAAAGGGAACCCTCTTACACTGTTGGTGGGAATGCAAACTAGTACAGCCGCTATGGAAAACAGTGTGGAGATTTCTTAAAAAACTGGAAATAGAACTGCCATATGACCCAGCAATCCCACTTCTGGGCATATACACTGAAGAAACCAGATCTGAAAGAGACACGTGCACCCCAATGTTCATCGCAGCACTGTTTATAATAGCCAGGACATGGAAGCAACCACGATCCCATCAGCAGATGAATGGATAAGGAAGCTGTGGTACATATACACCATGGAATATTACTCAGCCCTTAAAAAGAATTCATTTGAACCAGTTCTAATGAGATGGATGAAACTGGAGCCCATTATACAGAGTGAAGTAAGCCAGAAAGATAAAGAACATTACAGCATACTAACACATATATATGGAATTTAGAAAGATGGTAATGACAACCCTATATGCAAAACAGAAAAAGAGACACAGAAGTACAGAACAGACTTTTGAACTCTGTGGGAGAAGGTGAGGGTGGGATGTTTCGAAAGAACAACATGTATATTATCTATGGTGAAACAGATCATCAGTCCAGGCGGGATGCATGAGACAATGCTCGGGCCTGGTGCACTGGGAAGACCCAGAGGAATCGGGTGGAGAGGGAGGTGGGAGGGGGGATCGGGATGGGGAATATGTGTAACTCTATGGCTGATTCATATCAATGTATGACAAAACCCACTGAAAAAATAAATAAATAAAGGAAAAAAAATAAAATAAAATGATTGTCTGACACTGTATTTCATAGCTATTCAACAATATTTCTTGGGTGCCTTTTAAGTGTGTAAGAAACGTATGAGTTTCTCTCAAATGTCTAAAGAAACATAGCAGATTCCCTCCTAAAATTACAATCTAATGGGAAGGATTAGGCATAAATATGTTAAAAAATTTTAATTACCACAATGGTATTTAAGTATGAAACTTAAACAACCACACAAGGTGTTTAGGTGAGAGGAGTCAAATGAATCACAAAGCAAATGAGTGGAAGGAACTTAGAAGAGAAAGCAAGTGTTTATTGCTATGAATGATGCCACTTAGATTAAGCTTAATAATGACTTCACAAATGCTACATATATATCCATCTATACTGAATGCAGACTCATGCTTACTGAAAGCTTGATGTATTTCAGTTCAGCTCAGTTCAGTTCAGTCGCTCAGTCGTGTCCGACTCTTTGCGACCCCATGAATCGCAGCATTTAGTAAAGCTTAATATAAACAACCAACTGTGAAAAATGAGCTCACAACTATTATAGCATATTGCACTAGAACAATGAAGGTACAGTATTATAAAATAAACCTGTAAACTTTCTAAATGGATGCTCACAATTTCAATGACTAAATTCTTAATGAATAAACACTTGTGTAGGTATGCATTTTGACTTTTTATACAAGTTAAAAGTTTTGACCCAGTCAACTTATGCAAAAGCAAATTCAGATATATAGACTTCCTCCAATTGGTTCTATTTGTTTTGAATCTGCCATAAGAGAAGCTGCTTTAATTTGTTAGAGAAATAATAAGCTTATCTTTGCTTGCTACTGCTAAGTCACTTCAGTCGTGTCTGACTCTGTGTGACCCCATCCCTGGGATTCTCCAGGCAAGAACACTGGAGTGGGTTGCCATTTCCTTCTCCAGTGCATAAAAGTGAAAAGTGAAAGTGAAGTCAGTCGCTTAGTCATGTCTGACTCTTCACGACCCCATGGACTGCAGCCTACCAGGCTCCTCCATCCATCGGACTTTCCAGGCAAGAGTACTGGAGTGGGATGCCATTGCCTTCTCCGCTTAGCCAGTGCCTAATAAGCATTTAGGTGTGGGGTGAAGGAAGCATGAACAAATAGAATTTAAAGTTGTTGTTGTTCTTTTTTAATCTTTTACTATTCTACTTACCAAATATACCCAAAAGGAAAATTAAATCTGAATCCCCAGTCTGTTTGACTATAGACCACAGCAGCATTGCCACTGTGTAGTCATTTGGTAACCAAAGAGATCTGCATGCATTTTTAAGAGAATGCTGTAATGAGTCCTTAAGCCACTAGCTTCTTACTGCTTAATCTAATGGTACAACCACAGCAAGAGACATTTGTTTTCAGCTTGCCTGTTTTGTAATGCTTTAAAAAATGCTTTGGTCACAATCAGCCATGAAAAACTTGTAATTCATATCTCTTTACCAACAAGTCTGCAACAAATCTAGGTTAAGACTATCAAGAATTTCCGTGTTGATCTCCCATCTCTACCCCTAGCTCTCTGGAGTTATCCTGAGAGATATTCTACGATGTGGCAGCATAAGAGCACAGTGCAAGGTTTGCTATTTTACTGCTGCCTGCCATCCCAAAATACTGTTACTATTTTCTCTTTTAGTTGCACTTCTACCACATTATGTCTAAAGAGATGTTAAGGTCCAAGTAATTTAGGAGATCCAACCAGTCTATCCTAAAGATCAGTCCTGGGTGTTCATTGGAAGGACTGATGCTGAAGCTGAAACTCCAGTACTTTGGCCACCTGATGCGAAGAGTTGACTCATTGGAAAAGACCCTGATGCCGGGAGGGATTGGGGGCAGGAGGAGAAGGGGACGACAGAGGATGAGATGGCTGGATGGCATCACCGACTCGATGGGCATGAGTTTGAGTAAATTCCGGGAGTTGGTGATGGACAGGGAGGCCTGACATGTTGCAATTTATGGAGTCGCAAAAAGTCGGACACGACTGAGCGACTAAACTGAACTGAACTGAATTTCAGAATTGGAGCCTTGTGTGAAAAAAGGAAAAGGTAGATATTTAAAGGTACTTTCTCAAAAATAGGAATTACTATGTCTTAAGGTGGTCACAGTAAAGAAAGTGCACTCATGCCTAATTTTCTGGGTTAAGAAGACTTTTCTTGATCAGTTCTGAATAATCTCATCTATCCAGCCCTTTCTTATCTGCAGTTTTCCACCCCTCCCCCCCAGAGTCAGAAGGAACTGTGGTCTCTCTCCAATTCCTTCAGACACTGCTCTATGTGTAGATCCAGGAAGTTGTGAAATAAGGAGCACCAATTCAATTCAATTTGATTCAATTCAATTCAGTCTTCTGATGCCTGAAACTCTATCATTACTGATTTAGAATGGGCAGGAAGTGTGCATGTTTGGAGTGGAAGGAGGGACTGCCTGGAGATAAGTAGGTAAGGAAACAGTGAAGTTTCTTTGTGTGCCTTAGAATTCTGCCCAGAGTCGTCCCTACTTAAACTCTAACAGAAGGTTACACAAAAATGTGTTGGGAATGACCTCCCAAGATAATCTGAAAACAAAATTCCCAAGCCTTACTGTATGTTATTATTGAGTTAAGTTTTGTATCAGATAAAGACCTTTAAGGAGAAAGGAAGACTAAGGCTTGTTGAGTGTTTGCTGAGTATCAAATTCTTTGTGAGGCTATGTATGCATAGCTCTTGAAATCCTGACAATTCTGAAAGGTTATTATGATTATCCTTATTTTACAACAATGGAAACTGAGATTTAGAAAGGTTAACAGACCTTCCTGAGAAGAATGGTCTATTAATTGCCTGTACCAAATTACAATTCTAAAGCTATCTGGCTGCAAAGCCCTGTTCTTTCTCACTACATGCAGTACATATTAGAATTCACAATCTTGCTGGGGAAATAAGACTGACACATATGGGAGAGTTCCTTCTAAACTTTGTGATACAGAATAGAAAGACAACAAGCCTGAGATATCTTATGTTCTCTTCCAAATAGCCTCATTTAGTGTATTTGATTTCCCAGGTAGTATAGCCTCTTTTCCCTTGACCAGTCTAAACTGACCCCACTGAATTCCCAAGTCCACCAATCTGTGGGCTTGCTTGTACATAGGCAGTATGAACAGAAGAGAACTGAATGGAATGTCATGAGGCCTCTGATTTCTTGTTGACTGCACTGAGAACAATGTAGCCCATGCCCCCCCTTTGCCAAGCATTTCATCACTTAATAGTTCTGAGTGGGCAAAGTTGGTATGCAGGGCATATTTCTGTACTTTAAATTTACAAAGAAGCAGATAAGAAAGTGCAAGGGCATCAGATGCTTCCTGTTCTTTATTATTTTTTTTAAAATAAGCAATGTACCCATCACTTTAAAAAAGTCCAACAATCATTTCACACAGCAAAATGATCTGAATACAATAAACTACTCACTTGAAAGTAAAAAAAAAAAAAAGCTTTAACTGAGTCAGTAAGAGACAGAGGGACTAAAGGAAATAGTATCTACAGAGAAAAGTGCCAGATAAGAAAGGGCTTATAAAGATGAGATTATTCAGAACTGAAACTTAATTTAGTCAAGAAAAACTCTTTTAACCCAGAATATGTGGGTGACTACACTTTCACCTCTTGTAGGTGAACTTCAAACCCACATAGTCTTATCAAATGTACTTGCCAAGAGAAGTGTCTGTTGTTGTTTGGTTGCTAAGTCGTGTCCAACTCTTTGTGACCCCATGGACTATAGTTCACTAGGCTCCTCTGTCTAGAAAAGTATTAGCAGGTTAATAAATAATAGACTAATTTGACCAAAGGCTGAAAGCCACAGAATCAAAATATATACTGCAATCCAACTGCTGCTACACTGGTTCCCTGTGGCCAATTTCAACCTTACCCCTTACTGCTTAACTTTAAGATTTCTGCATAATGTTTTATCTATCACTCTAAAAATATGCATTCCTCAGCCACCCTACAACAGATCAAGCTGCCTTTATTCTTGCCTGAGTTTATTGTGCCAAAGACCTGGAAAAGGTCAGTTTTCATTCCAATCCTAAAGAAAGGCAACACCAAAGAATGTACAAATTACACTTTTTAACTGTGTTCATTATGCATTCTAGCAAGGTAATGCTCAAAATCCTTCTAGATAAGCTTCAGAAGTACATGAACCAAGAACTTTCACATGTACAAGTTGGATTTAGAAAAGGCAGAGGAAGCAGAGATCAAATTGCCAACATCCATTAGATCAGAGGAAAACCAAGAAAATTCCATAAAAACATCAATTTCTGCTATATTGACTAAGCTAAAGCCTTTGACTGTGTGGATCAAAACAAATGATGGGAAATTCTTCAAAAGATGGGAATACCAGAAAGGGAAAACCACCAAAAGAAAGGGAAGACCACCTTTCCTGCCTCTTAGAAACTTGCATGCAGGTCAAGAAGCAACAGCTGGAACCAGACATGGAACAATGGACTGATCTAAAGTTGGGAGTGGAGTATGTCAAGGCTGTAAACTGTCACACTGCTTATTTAATTTATATGCAGAGTCCATCATGTGAAGCTCAAGCAGGAATCAAGATAACTGGGGAAAATATCAATAACCCCAGATATGCAGACGGCATCTCCCTTATGGCAGAAAGCAAAAAGGAACAAAATCTTGATGAAGGTGAAAGAAAAGAGTGGAAAAGTTAGTTTAAACCTCAATATTCGGGGAACAAGATGGTAGAGGAGTAGGTGGACGTGGATTTATCTCTCCATGGATACATCACAAATACACCTCAGACACAGAAGTGCATGCAGAACACCAGCTGAGAATGGACAGGAGTACCTGAGCAGCAGAAAAGAATATATACAATCATGCAAAACTCGGTAGAATGAAGGAACTGGGGGGAAAGCAAGAGTGTTAGTAAGACTGGACCTACCCTCGGCAGGTGGGGAGGACTGAAGCAGGAATCTGATCCCCACATAGGGGCAATTTTCTGCGTCAGAGGAGAAACATTTAAGGCTGAGAGTGAAACAGCTGATCTGTGGCAACCTAAATGGAATTAAAATCAGACACTCCTTGCTGCAGCCATACATACCCTAGACAGGGACACGAGTCCTCTGGAAGGCACAGCAGCTAGGAGCTAGAGGTTAGGGATTGTGGAGCAATCCCAGGGTGAGGGCTGATGTTGACTGTGGAGAGATGGATTGATGGGATGTGAAGGAGGAGATAGGGTGGAAAATGCCTGTGGAGGAGAGCCAGGAAGCCATAGAATCAAGGCAATACTGCTGAGTCACTTGTTGGGGGTGGAGCCATCACCATAGCCTCTCTCTCCCCACACTCCAGCATTGGCAGCTGAACAATAGAGAGGCTGGCCCATCAAATGCCTTAGGCACTGAACTACAGAGTAGGACTCCACCAAGGATGCCCCTTTTAATCTCATTCAAAATTGATGGAGAAATAAAAAGCTTTTCAGACAAGCAAAAGTTAAGTGAATTCAAGGTGACCAACAAATGTTAAAGGGATTACAACAAATGCTTTAAAAAATGTTGACGGGATTATGTAGTCAAGAAATACAAGAGAAGAAAAAAATTTGCAAAATCAATCCCAATCAATTAAGAAAATGGCAATAGGAACATATATATCAATAATTACTTTAAATGTAAATGGATTACATGCTCCAATCAAAAGTCACAGACTTTTGGCTGAATGGATACAAAAACAAGACCCATATATTTGCTGCCTACAAGAAACCCACTTCAGACCTAAAGACACATATAGACTGAAAGTGAGAGGATGGAAAATATATTCCATGCCAATGGGAAGCAAAAGAAAGCTGGAACAGAAATCCTCATATCAGACAAAAAAGACCTTAAAATGAAGAAGTTTACAGGAGATAAGGAAGGATATTACATAATGATCAAAGGATTGATCCAAGAGGAAGACATTACAATTGTAAATATGTATGCACTAAACACAGGAGCACCTCAATACATAAGAGAATCACTAGCAGATATAAAAGGAGAAATTGACAGTAACACAATAATAGTAGGAGGCTTTAAAACCCCATTCATACCAATGGACAGATCATCAAAACAGAAAATTAATAAGGAACCACAAGTCTTAAATGATGCATAAGCTGAGATGGATCTTATTGATGTCTTCAGGACATTCCATACAAATGCAGAATACAACTTTTTCTCAAGTGCACATGGGACATTCTCCAGGATAGACCACACCATGAGTAACAAATCAAAGCTCAGTAAATTTCAGAAAGTTGAAATCGTATCAAGCATCTTCTCTAACCACAATGCTATGAGACTAGATACCAATTACAAGAAAAAAAAAAAACCTGTAAGTAACTCAAACACATGGAGATTAAACAACACATTTCTAAATAACAAACAGGTTAGTGAAGAAATCAAAAGGGAAATTAAAAATTTTCTAGGAACAAATGACAATGAAAGCATGAGAGCTCAAAACCTATGGGATGCAACAAAAGCAGTCCTAAGAGGGAAGCTTATAGAAATACATTCCTACCTCAAGAAACAAGAAAAATATCAAATAGATAACATAACTTTACACCTAACTGGAAAAAGAAGAACAAAAAACCCCCAAAGTTAGTAGAAGGAAATAAATCATAAAGATCTGAGCAGAAATAAGTGAAAAAGAAATGAAAGAAACAATACTAAAGATTAATAAAACTAAAAGTTGGTTCTTTGAGAAGATAAAATTGGCAAACCATTAGCCAGACTCATCAAGAAAAAGAGAAGGATCAAATCAACAAAATTAGAAATGGAAAAGGAGAGGTTACAACAGATGATGCAGAAATACAAAACATTATAAGAGACTATTGTGAACAACTATATGGCAATAAAATGGATAACCTGGAGGAAATGGACAAATTCTTAGAAAAGCTCAATCTTGCATGACTGAACAAGGAAGAAATGGAAATTATGAACAACCAAATTACAAGCACTGAATTTGAAGCTGTGATCAAAAATTTCACACACATAAGAAGTCCAGGACCAGATGGCTTCACAGGAGAATCCTATCAAACACTTAGAGAAGAGCTAATGTCCATCCTTCTAAAACTCTTTCAAAAAATTGCAGAGGAAGGAACACTTCCAAACTAATTCTATGAGGCCACCATCACCCTGATACCAAAACCAAGGGCAACACACACAAAAAAGAAAACTACAGGCCAGTTTCACTGATGAACATAGCTGCCAAAAATCCCCAACAAAACTTTAGCAAACATAATTCAGCAACACATCATAAAGCTCATACACCATGATCGAATTGGGTTTATTTCAGGGATGCAAGGATTCTTCAATATACACAAATCAATCAATGTGATACACCATTTAAACAAACTGAAAGATAAAAACCACATGATAATCTCAATAGATGCAGAAAAAGGCTTTGACAGAATTGAGCACCCATTTATGATTAAAATTCTTGAAAAAATGGGCATAGAAGGAACCTATGTCAACATAGTAACAGCCATATATGATAAGCTTACAGCAAACATTATTCTCAATTTTCAGTTGAAAAACTGAAAGTATTCCCCCTAAGAAGAGGAAAAAGAAAAACGTTCCCACTTTCACTACTATTATTCAACATAGTTCTAGAAATCCTAGCTATAGCAATTGGAGAAGAAAAAGAAAGAAAAGGAATCCAGAATGGAAAAGAAGTAAAGTTTTCACTGTTTGCAGATGATATGATACTGTACATAGAAAACCCTAAAGATAGTATCAGAAAATTACTAGAGATAACCAGTGAATTTAGCAAAGTTTCAGGATACAAAATCAATACACAGAAGTCACTTGCATTTCTATATACTAACAATGAAAAAACAGAAAGAGAAATTAAGGAATCGATCCTATTCATCATTGCAACAAAAAGAATTAAATATCTAGGAATAAACTTACCTAAGGAAACAAAAGAATTGTACACAGAAAATTATAAGACACTAAGGAAAGAAATCAAAGACGACATAAACAGATGGAGAGATATTACATGTTTCTTGGTAGGAATAATCAATATCATCAAACTGACTATACTACCAAACACAATCTACACATTCAATGTGATCCCTATCAAATTACCAATGACATTTCTCATAGAACTAGGACAAAAAAAAATTCACAATTCATATGGAAACACAAAAGACCCCAAATAGCCAAAGCAGTCTTGAGAAAGAAGAATCGAGCTGGAGGAATCAACCTTGCTGACTTCAGATTATACTACAAAGCTACAGTCATCAAGACAGTATGGTACTGGCACAAAAACATAAATATAGACCAATGGAACAATATAGAAAGCCCAGAAATAATCCCATGCACCTATGGGTACCTTATTTTTGACACAGAAAGCAAGAATATACAATGGGGCAAAGACAGTCTCTTCAATAAATGGTACTGGGAAAACTGTACAGCTACTTGTAAAAGAATGAAATTAGAACACTTCCTAACACCATACAAAATGATAAACTCAAAATGGATTAAAAACCCAAATGTAAGATCAGAAACTATAAAACTCATAGAGGAAAACATAGGCAGAACATTTAATGACATAAAGCAAGAGCCTCTATGACCCACCTCCTAGAGTAATGGAAACAAAAACAAAAGTATACAAGTGAAACTTGATGAAACTTAAAAGCTTTTGTACAGCAAAAGAAACTATAATAAGTAAGGTGAAAAGACAACCCTTAGAATGGGAGAAAGTAGTAGCAAATGAAACAACTGACAAAGGATTAATTTACAAAATATACAGCAGCTCATAAAACTCTATGTCAGAAAAACAAACAGCCTAATCAAAAAATGGGAAAAAGACCTAAATAGACATTTATCCAAAGAAGACATACAGATGGCTAACAAACACATGAAAAGATGGTCAACATCACTCATTATTAGAGAAATGCAAATCAAAACTACAAATATCACCTCAGTCTGGTCAGAATAGCCATCATCAAAAAGTCTACAAACAATAAATGCTACAGAGGGTCTGGAGAAAAGGGAATGTTCTTGCACTGTTGGTGGGAGTGTAAATTGATACAGCCACTATGGAAGACGGCATGGAGATTCCTTAAAAACTAGGAATAAAACCACAATAAATAAATAAAACCAGCAACCCCACTCCTAGGCATATACCCTGAAGAAACAAAAATTGAAAGACACATGTATCCCATTGTTCATTGTAGTACTATTTACAATAGCTAGAACATGGAAGCAACCTAGATGTCCACTGACAGATGAATGGATAGAGAAGTTCTGGTACATATACACTGTGGAATATTACTCAGCCATAAAAGGAACATATATGAGTTAGCTCTATTAAGGTGGATGAAGCAAGAACCTATTATAGAGTGAAGTAGGTCAGAAAGAGAAAGATAAATATTATATTATAACACATATATACAGAAACTAGAAAAATGGTTCTGGAGAATTTACTTACAGAACAGCAATGGAGAAACAGATATAGAGAATAGAGAACGTACAAGGGGAGAGGGGAGGAGAGGTTGAGATGTATGGAAATTAACCCAGAAACTTACATTACCATATTAAAATAGACAGCCAACAGGAATTTGCTGTATGGCTCAGAAAATTCAAACATGAGCTTTGTATCAACCTAGAGGGGTGGGATAGGGAGGTAGGGGGAAGTTCAAAACGGAGGGGGTATATGTACACATATGGCTGATTCATGTTGAGGTTTGACAGAAAACAACAAAATTCTGTACAGCAACTAACCTTCAATGAAAAAGTAAAAAAAAAAAAAAGAAAAAAAAAAAACCTCAATATTCAAAAAACTAAGAAAAATGGCATCTGGTCCCACCATTTCATGTCAAATAGATGGGGAAACAATGGAAACCGTTACATGCTTTATTTGCTTGGGCAGCAAAATCACTGCAGATAGTGAGTGCAGCCATGAAATTTAAAAAAAAAAATGCTTGCTCCTTGGAAGAAAAGCTATGACCAACCTAGACTGTGCATTAAAAAGCAAAGACATTACTTTCTTGACAAAGATCCATATTGCCAAAGGTATTGTTTTTCCAGTAGTCATGTATGGATGTGAGATTTGGACCACAAAGAAGGCTGAACACCAAAAAATTGATCCTTTTGAACTGTGGTGTTGGAGAAGACTCTTGAGAGTCCCTTGGACAGAAAGGATATCAAACAAGTCAATCTTAAAGGAAATCAATCCTGAATACTCATTGGAGGGACTGATACTGAAACTGAAGCTCCAGTACTTTGGTCACCTGGTGTGAAGAGCCAAATAATTGGAAAGGACCCTGATGCTGGGAAAGACTGAGTGCAGGAAGGGAAATGGATGACAGAGGATGGGATGGTTGGATGGCATCCCTGACTCAATGGACAGGAGTTTGAGCAAGCTCTTCGAAATGGTAAAGGACAGGGAAACCTGGCATGCTGAAGTCCATAGGGTTGCAAAATAGTGGGACATGGCTGAGTGACTGAAAAACAAGAAATCAAGAAAAAGGAGAAGGCCCAAATCAAAGTCAGAAATAACTGAGGAAAAGTTACAAACAATACAACAGAAATTTAAGGATCATAAGAGATTCCTATAAACAACTATAAGCTAATAAAATGGACAGCTTAGAATAAATGAACATGTTCTAAAAATGTAGAATCTCCCAAGACTGAATCAGGAAATATGAACAGAGAGAAAATCAGTAATGAAATTTAATCAATAATTTAAAATACTATCAACAACAACAACAACAAAAAAATCCAGGCCTAGATGACTTTATATGTGAATTCTACCAAACCTATGTACAATAGCTAAAATCTATCCTTTTCAAATTATTCCAAACACCTGCGTAGGAAGGAACTTCCAAACTCATTCTATGGGGCCAGTCTCACACGGTTACCAGAAACCAAGCAAATGTATCACACAGAATAAAAGCAAAATTACAGGCGCAAATCACTGGTGAACATAGACACAGAAATCTTCATCATATTAGTAAACAGAACCCAACAACACATTAAACGGATCATATACCATGATCAAGTAGGATTTATCCCAGTGATGCAAGTATTCTTCAACACATGAAATCAATTAATGTGATACATCATGTTAACAAATTGAAGAATAAAAACAATATGATCATCTTAACAGATGCAAAAAACCTTTTGATAAAATTCAGTATCCATTTATAATAGAAATTCTCCAGCAAGTCAGCATCGAGGGAACTTGGCATGGTCTGTGTGCTCAGTCATGTCAAACCCTTTGTGCCCCCGTGGACTATAGCCTGCCAGGCTCCTTTGACCATGGAATTTTCCAGGCAAGAATACTTGAGTGGGTTTCATCAAGGTAATTTCCTACTTCAAGGGATCTTCTCGACCCAGGGATTGAACTCACGTGTTACATTTCTGGCAATGAGAGGTGGATTCTTTACCACTGTGCCACCTGTGAAGACCCCAGAGGGAACCTACTTTAATAAAATAAAGGCCATATATAACATGCCTACATATGACATTATATTCAATGGAGAAAAGTTGAAAGCACTTCCTCCTAGATCAGGAACAAGACAGACATGCCCATTCTCACCACTATTATTCAACATACTATTAGCAATCCTAGTGACAGCAATAAGACAAAAAAAAAAAAAAAAAAAAGAAGAAGAAGAAGAAGAAGCAAAAATAATCCACACTGGAGGTGGGAGGGGGTCCCAAGATGGTGGCACAACAGGACAGGGAGACCACTTTTTCCCTAAAAATTCATCAAAAGGTCATTTGAATGCTGAGAAACTTCCACAAAACAACTTCTGAACGCTGGAGAAGGACACCAGGCACCCAGAAAGGCAGCCCAATCTCTTTGAAAGGAGGTATGGCAAAATACAAAATATGCAAAGAGAGACAAACGATTTAGGGACAAGAGACCCATCCTGGGGAGGCGGTTGTGAAGGAGAAGCTTCCACACAGTAGGAAACTCTCCAGCTGTGTCTGTGGGGAGTTTTGGAATCTCAGAGGGCAACATAACTGGGGGGAGGAGGGGAGAGAAAAAAACAGAATTTGCACCTAACCACAAATGTCAGCAGAGAAGCGACCCAGAGGTTCACATCCACCACCAGCAAGTGGGGGCTGGGCAGGGAGGCATAGGTTGCATCATCAGTCCTTAGGGGAAGGACTGGGTTTGAATGCCCTGAGGACAATCTGAGGGACCTAATGTGACATAGCAACCCAAACTGTGGGATTGACAGAGAGACCAAAAAAAGAAAGGACCTTTCCCGGGAAAGTTTCCAAAGCTGCATGGTGACCCCAGCACACTCAGAGAACAAAGGATTGTGCCCTAGCGAATTCCAAAGGAGAGCAAGCTGGCTGCCATTTAGGGCACTCCTTCCCTGGAGGCAGAGAGGCAGGTGTGCCACAACCAGAGATGAAAGGCAAGGGGCTGTTGCAATCTCAGCCCCAGAGACCAAATCTCCCACCAAACTCTGAGCAGGCTGCCAGTTGTTAATCATGCCTTCCTGGAATCCTAGACAGTTCACATCCACAAGGAGTGTCATGACCTGAGATCAGCTCCCCAGAGGAGATACACAGCACACATGGGATTGTGTGCTCATGGTGTACCCAGGAAACCGAGCTGCTGAGATCAAGGAGGTGGGTAAGATGCATGGCCCACCTGGGACAGTGAGCTCACCAAGCACCTCGTCACCTGAGCAGCTTGGACCTGGAAAGGGCACAAAACTCAGAGCCCATCTGGGTCTGTGCCCTTGGGTAGCACCCAAGAACCTGAGCAGCTTGGACCTGGGAAGTGCACAAAACACAGGGCCCACTTGGGACAGTGCCCTTGCAGAGCACCCTGGAGCCTGAGCAGTGTGGACCCAGGAAATACACACCGCCTTGGGCTGTGGCAAACCAAGTGTAGTCCACCACTGCAAGCACTCCCCACACATGTCAGTGGTAAGCGCCCCTCCCTCTCCACAGCACAACTGAACAACTGAGCCTAAATAAGTGGCCACGGTGGACCCATTGCACCAGGGTGGGGGAAAAAAAAAAAAACTGAAGAGACTTACAAAGAGAGGAAACCAAAATAAACAAAGAAGGGTACACTGCCCTGGAGGTGACAGGTGCAACATATTAAAACCCTGCAGTTAATGCTGAGACTGTGCATTTAAGGGGGCAATTCAAGACCTTGAGAACAAGTACAAGCAGGAAGAAGGGAATATCTGAAACTGAATTGACACCAAACTGCCCGCAACTGCTCTAGAGAAATTCCTAGGTATATTTGGACTATTATCACTTTTTAAATTCTTAAAAATTTTAGTTCTTTATTATTCCTTTAACTTTCATTCTTATAGCCTACTATTACCTTTCTATAAAAAGCCCTATTTTTGTAGAACAAATTTGATATATATATATATATATATATATTTAATTTTAATGATCGAATTTGTTTTGAATTTTTTATATTTTATTTTTGAGAATCTAACATTTATTTTAGGTTTTAACTCTTTAATTTTGATATTTGTTATCAATTTTATACCTTTAATAAGCTAATCTTCAATATCCATTTTCACTTAGTGATTTGATTACTGGGTTCATTGCTCTCTCCCCTTTTCACTCTCCATTTCCTCCTCCTGGCCGCCTCTATCTCCCTCCACCCTCTTCTCTTCTCTATATAACTCTGCAAATCTCTGGGTGTTTCTGGCAGTGGAGAGCTGGTTCACCATTGACCTAGGGGGGTTATCTTCTGTGTTGTATTGATGGAGAAGTCTTGAGGCTACTGTAAGAGGAGGACCAAAACCCAGAGGCATGAGGCTCAACTTCAGAACTTAAGAACTTTGGAGAACTCCTGATGCCAGGGAACATAAACAGACAAGAGCTTACCCAAAAGTCTACAACTTCACTGAAATCAAGCTCCAAGCATGAGTCAACAAGTCCCAATGCAAGACACAGCATGTTAATTCTCTAGCAAAACAGGAACACAACCCTGAACATTAAAAGACAGGCTGTCCAAAGCCATACCAAACCCACAGACACTCCAATACTCACTACTGAACATTTCATTGCACTAAAGAAAGAAGAGATCCACTCCACCCCACCAGAATATAGACACAAGATCCCCCAACGAGGAAACCTTTACAAGTCACTGGTCCAACTCTGCCCACAGAAATCAGACTCCACAATTCAGAGGAATCACGACCTTAGAGCCCGCAGAAAGGGCACAATAATACAAGATGAAAAGGCAGAGAGATATTCAGTAAGTGAACAAACATGATAAAATCCCACAAAACCAAGCAAAAGAGCAGGAGAAAAGAAGACTACCTGAAAGAGAATTCAAAATAATGATAGTAAAGATGATCTGAAATCTTGAAAACAAAATGGAGTAACAGATAAATAGACTAGGGATAAGGATTGAGAAGATGCAAGAAATGTTTAACAAAGACTTAGAAGGAATAAAGAAGAGTCAATCAATAATGAACAATGCAATAACTGAGATTAAAAGCACTTTGGAGGGAAACAACAGTAGAATAACTGAGGCAGAAGAGAGGATAAGTGAGATGGAAGATAGAATGATGGAAATAAATGAAGCACAGAGGATAAAAATAAAAAAAGAATTAAAAGAAATGAGAACAACCTCAGAGAGCTCTGGGACAATGTTAAGTGCCCCAACATTCAAATCATGGTGGTGGTGGTTTAGTCACTAAGACATGTCTGACTCTTGTGAACACATGAACTGTAGCCCGCCAGGCTCCTCTGTCCATGGGGTTTTCCAGGCAAGAATACTTGAGTGGATTGCCATTTTCTTCTCCAGGGGATCTTCTCAATCCAGGAAACAAACCCAGGTCTCCCGCATTGCAGACAGATTCTCTACCGGCTGGAGCTATGAGGTAAGCCCAGTTCAAATCATAGGTGTCCCAAAAGTAGAACACAAAAAGAAAGGGCATGAGAAAACTCTTGAGGAGATAATAGTTGAAAATTCCTTAAAATGGGGAAGGAAATATCCACCCAAGTCCAAGAAATCCAGAGAGTCCCAAACAGGATAAACCTAAGGCAAAACACCCCAAGACACATATTAACCAAACTAACAAAAATTAAACAGAAAGAGCAAATATTAAAAGCAGCAAGGGAAATCAACCAATAATATACAAGGGGATCCCCATAAGGAACACAGTTGATCTTACAATAAAAACCCTTCAGGCCAGAAGGGAATGGCAGGACATACTTAAAGTAATGAAAGAGAAAAATTCAGAACAACGATTATTCTACCCAGCAAGGATCCCATTCAGTTAAGGAGAAATCAAGAGCTTTACAGACAACAAAATCTGAGAGACTATAGCACCACCACACCAGATCTTCAACAACAATCGAAAGGATCTTCACTAGACAGGAAAAATAGAAAAGGTTTATAAAAACAAACACAAAACAACAAAGTAAATGGTAGTGGGATCATACTTATCAATAATTGCCTTAAATGCAAATGGGTTAAATATCCCAACCAAGGGACAAAACTGGCCAAATGGATACAAAAACAAGACCCCTATATATGCTGTCTACAAGAATCTCACTTCAAACCTAGGGCCACATAGAGACTGAAAGTGAGGGATGTATAACCATATTTCATGCAAATGGAGACCAAAAGAAAGCAGGAGTAGCAATAATCATATCAGATAAAATACAACTTAAATAAAGACCATGATAAGAGACAAAGAAGGACAGTACATAATGACTAAAGAATCAATCCAAGAAGATATAACAATTATAAATATATATGCACCCAACATAGGAGCACCTCAAAATGTAAGGCAAATGCTAACAAGTATGAAAGAGGAAATAAACAGTAACACAGTAGTTGGGGATTTTAATAGGCCACTCACATCTATGGATACATCAACCAAACAAAAAATTAGCAAGGAAACACAAGCTTTAAGTGATACAATGGACCAGGTAGACCAAATTGATATCTACAGGATATATAGCACCAAAACAATGAATTTGATGTTTTCTCAAGTGCACATGGAGCATTCTCTAGGACAGATTACATCCTGAGCCATAAACCTAGCCTTGGTAAATTTAAAAAACTGAAGTCATTGCAAGCAATTTTTTTTTTTTTAATCACAAAGTGGTAAGACTAGATGTCAATTATAGGAAGAAAACTATCAATGCATGGAGGCTAAACAAAACGCTTCTGAATAACCAATAGATCAGAGAAGAAATCAAAAAATAAATGAAAATATGCATAGAAACAAATGAAAACACGACAACCAAAAACCTATGGGAATTAGTTAAAGCAATGCTAAGAGGGAGGTTCAATATAATACAAATCTTGTATAATACAAGAGAAACATAACATAAACAACCTAACTTGACACTTAAAGTAACTAGAAAAAGAAGAAATAAAGAATCCCAAAGTTAGTAGAAGGAAATAAATCATAAAAATCAGAGCAGAAATAATGAAAAAAGAAACGAAGGAGCTACAACAAAGATCAACAAAACTAAAAGCTGGTTCTTTGAGAAGATAAATAAAAGAGACAAGTTATTACCCAGACTCATCAAGAAAAAAAGGGAGAAGAATCAAATCAACAAAATTAGAAATGAAAATGGAGAAATAACAACAAACAACACAGAAATATAAAGGATCATAAGAGACTGCTATCAGCAATTATATGCCAAAAAAAAAAAGACAACTTGGAAGAAATAGATAAATTCTTAGAAAAGAATAAACTTCCAAATCTGAACCAGGAAGAAATAGAAAATTTGAACAGACAAGTCACAAGAATGGAAAACCAAACTGCACTCAAAAACCTTTCAAGAAAAGAAAAAAAAAAAACAGGACCAGATGGCTTCACAGGTGAATTCTACCAAAAACTTTAGAGAAGATCTAACACCTATCCTACTCAAACTCTTCCAGTAAATTGAAGAGGAAGGTAAACTCCCAAACTCACTCTTTGAGGCCACCATCACCCTGATACCCAAACCAGACAAAGATGCCACAAAAAAAAATAAATAAATAAATAAAAAATAAAACAAAACAAAACTACAGGCCAATAGCACTTATGAACACAGATGAAAAAATCCTCAACAAAATTCTAGCAAACAGAATCCAACAACATATTAAAAAGATCATACATCATGACCAGGTGGACTTTATCCCAGGGGTGCAAGGAATCTTCAATATTCACAAATCAATCAATGTGATACATCATATTAACAAATTAAAAGATAAAAACCATATGATTATCTCAATAGAGGCAGAGAAAGCCTCTGACAAAATTCAACATCCTTTTATGATAAAAACTCTCCAGAAAGAAGGCATACAAGAAACAAACTCAACATAATAAAAGCTATATACAACAAAGGAAACAGCAAACATTATCCTGAATGGTAAAAATTCGAAAGCATGCCCTGTAAAATCAGGAAGAAGATAAGGGTGCCCGTTCTAAGCACTACTAATCAACATATTATTGGAAGCCCTAGTCACAACAATCACGGAAGAAAAAGAAATAGAAGAATCCATTGGAAAAGAAAAACTCACTGTTTGCAGATGACATGACCCTCTACATAAAATACCCTAAAGATGCCACCAGAAATTTACGAGAGCTAATCAAAGAATATAGTAAATTTGCAAGATATAAAATTAATACACAGAAATCCCTCACATTCTTATACACTAATAATGAAAAAACAGAAAGATAAATAAAGCAAACAATGTCATTCTCCATTGCCACAAAAAGAATAAAACCCTTAGGAACACATTTACCTAAAGAAAAAAAAAAAAAGACCCATATAAAGAAAACTATAAAACACTGATGAAAGAATCAAAGATGACACAAATACATGGAGAAAATATATCACGCTCATGGATTGGAAGAATCAATATAGTGAAAATGAGTATACGACCCAAAACAGTCTATAGATTCAATGAAACACCTATCAAGCTAACAATTTTTCAGAAAACTAGAACAAGAAATTTCACAATTTGTTTGGAAACAGAAAACCTCATATAGCCAAACCAGTCTTGAGAAAGAAGAATGGAACTGGAAGAATCAACCTGCCTGATTTCAGACTACATGACAAGGCTATAGTCATCAAGACAGTATGGTACTGGGAGAAAGACAGAAATATAGATCAATGAAACAAAATGGAAAGCCCAGACATAAACCCATGCACCTATGAATACCTTATTTTTGACAAAGGAGGCAAAAATATACAATGGAGAAAAGACAATCTCTTTAACAAGTGGTATTGGGAAACTGGTCAACCATCTGTCGAAGAATGAAACTAGAACACTTTCTAACACCATACACAAAAATAAATTCAAAATAGATTAAAGATTTAAATGTAAAACCAGAAACTATTAACCTCTTAGAGGAAAACATAGGCAAAACATTCTGACATAAATCACAGCAAGATCCTCTAATACCCACCTTCCAGAGTAATGGACATAAAAATAAACAAATGGGACTTAATTAAACTTAAAAGGTTTTGCATAATGAAGGAAACTATAAGCAAGGTGAAAAGACAGCCTTCAGAATGGGAGAAAATAATAGCAAATGAAACAACAAAGAATTAATCTCCAATATATACAAGAAACTCATGCAGCTCAATACCAGAAAAACAAACAACCCAATAAAAAAAAATGGGCCAAAGAACTAAACAGACATTTCTCCAAAGAAGACATACAGTTGGCTAATAAACACATGGAAAGATGTTCATCATTACTCATTATCAGAGAAATGCAAATCAAAACCACAATGAGGTATCATCTCACATCAGTCAAAATGGTCGCCATCAAAAAGTCAACATATAATAAATGCTGGAGACAGTGTAGAGAAAAGGGAACCCTCTTACACTGTTAGTGGAAATGCAAACTTGTACAGCCACTATAGAGAACAGTGTGGAGATTCCTTAAAAGACTGGAAATAGAAATGCCATACGACCTAGCAATCCCACTGCTGGACATACAGGCCAAGGAAAGCAGAACTGAAAGAAACACATGTACCCCAAGGTTCAATGCAGCAATGTTTACAATAGCCAGGACATGGAAGCAACATAGATGTTCATCGGCAGACAAATGGATAAGGAAGCGTGGTACATGTACATAATGGAATATTACTCAGCTATATAAAAAGAATGCATTTGAGTCAGTTCTAATGAGGTGGATCAAACTGGAGCCTATTACACAGAGTGAAGTAAGTCATAAAGAGAAATACCAATACAGTATATTAACACATATATATGGAATTTCGAAAGACAGTTATGATGATCCTATATGCAAGGCAGCAAAAGAGATGCAGATTAAAAGAATCAGACTTTTGGACTATGTGGGAGAAGATGAGGGTGGGATGATTTGAGAGAATAGCATTGAATCATGTATATTATCATATGTAAAATAGATGACTGTGGAAGTTCAATGCATGAAGCAGGGCACTCAAATCCCTGCTCAGAGACAACCCTGAGTGATGGGGTAAGGAGGGAGGTGGGAGGGGTTTCAGGATGGGGGGACACATGTGCATCCATGGCTGATTCATTAAAATGTATGGCAAAAACCACCACAACATCATAAAATAATTATCCTTTAATTAAAGTGAATTAATTTTAAAAAATGAGAATCCACATTGGTAAGAAAGAAGCAAAACTGTCACTGTTTACAGATGGCATGATACTACATATGGAAAATTCTACAGATGTCACCATAAAACTACTAGAACTCATCAATGAAGATGGCAAAGTTGCAGGACACACAATTAATATATAGGAATCTGTTATATTTCTATACATTAAAAACAAAATATCAGAAAAATTAAGAAAGCAATCCCATTTACCATCACATCAAAAAAATAAAATAAAATAAAATATCTAATACACCTAAGTAAGAAGATAAAAGACCTGTGCTCAGAAAACTATGACACTGATAAAAGAAATTGAAGATGACAAAAACAGATGGAAAGATACACCATGTCCACAGATTGGAAGTATTAATATTGTTAAAATGAACATACTATCTAAGGTGATTTACATACTCAGTACAGTCCCTACCAAAATACTAATGGTATTTTTCACAGAATTAAAACAAGTAATTCTAAAATTTCTATGGAAACAAAATAACCCAAATAGCCAAAACAATATTGAGAAAGAATAACAAAACTCGAGGTACCAAATCCTCTGGATTCAAACTATACTATAAAGCTACAGTAATCAAAAGAGTATGGTACCAGTACAAAATTTGCCAGCAAATTTGGAAAACTCAGCAGTGGCCACAGGACTGGAAAAGGTCAGTTTTCATTCCAATCCCTACGAAAGGCAATCCCAAAGAATGCTCAAACTACCACACAATTGCACTCATCTCACATGCTAGTAAAGTAATGCTTAAAATTCTCCAAGCCAGGCTTCAGCAATACGTGAACCGAGAACTTACAGAAGTTCAAGCTGGTTTTAGAAAAGGCAGAGGAACCAGAGATCAAATAGCCAACATCTGTTGGATCATCGAAAAAGCAAGAGAGTTTCAGAAAAATATCTATTTCTGCTTTATTGACTATGTCAAAGCCTTCGACTGTGTGGATCACAATATACTGTGGAAAATTCTGAAGGAGATGGGAATAACAGACCATCTGACCTGCCTCTTGAGAAAGCTGTATGCAGGTCCTGAAGCAACAGTTAGAACTGGACATGGAACAACAGACTGGTTCCAAATAGGAAAAGGAGTACATCAAGGCTGTATATTGTCACCCTGCTTATTTAACTTATATGCAGAGTACATCATGAGAAACACTGGGCTGGAAGAAGCACAAGCTGGAATCAAGATTGCCGGGAGAAATCTCAATAACCTCAGACATGCAGATGACACCACCCTTATAGCAGAAAGTGAAGAAGAACTAAAGAGGCTCTTGATAAGTGAAAGAGGAGAGTGAAAAAGTTGGCTTAAAGCTCAACATTCAGAAAACTAAGATCATGGCATCTGGTCCCATCACTTCATGGGAAATAGATGGGGAGACAGTGGAAAAAGTGTGACTTTCTTTTTTTGGGCTCCAAAATCACTGCAGATGGTGACTGCAGCCATGAAAGTAAAAGACGCTTACTCCTTGGAAGGAAAGTTATGACCGACTTAGATAGCATATTAAAGAGCAGAGACATTCCTTTGCCAACAAAGGTCCATCTGGTCAAGGCTATGGTTTTTCCAATGCTCATGTATGGATGTGAGAGTTGGACTGTGAAGAAAGCTGAGAGCTGAAAAATTGATGCTTTGAACTGTGGTGTTGGAGAAGACTCTTGAGAGTCCTTTGGACTGCAAGGAGATCCAACCAGTCCATCCCGAAGGAGATCAGTCCTGGGTGTTCATTGGAAGGACTGATGTTGAAGCTGAAACTCCAATACTTTGGCCACCTCATGCAAAGAGTTGACTCATTGGAAAAGACCCTGATGCTGGGAGGGATTACGGGCAGAAGGAGAAGGGGACGACAGAGGATGAGATGACTGGATGGCATCACTGACTTGATGGGCATGAGTTTGTGTAAACTCCGGGAGTTGGTGATGGACAGGGAGGTCTGGCGTACTGTGATTCATGGGGTCACAAAGAGTAGGACACGACTGAGTGACTGAACTAAACTGAACCAGTACAAAAGCAGAGATTGATTTTTGGAACCAAATTGAGAGACCAGAAAGGAACACATTAAATGGTCTATTAACCTATGATAAAAAGGCAACAATATACAAGGGGGAAAAGAAAGCCTCTTCAATAATTGGTGCTGGTAAAACTGTACAGCTACATGCAAAAGAAGGAAACCAAACGATTTTCTCCCATCATATACAAAAATAAACTAAAAATGGATTAAAGGCTTAAATGTAAGACTTGAAACCATAATACTTCTATGAGAAAATATAGGCAATATGCTCTTTGACATCAGCCTTAGCAGAATGTTTTGGATATGTCTCTTTAGGCAAGGGAAAGAAAAGCAAAAATAAACAAATGGGACTATGTTAAATTAAAAGCTTCTTGCACAGTGAAGGAAACTGAACAAAATGAAAATCTGCCTACTTAATGGGAGATTACAAACAGTATAGCCAGTAAAGTGTTAATATATAAAATATAAAATAAACCGAAACACCTCAACATCAAAAAAAAAAAAAAAAAGAAAGAAAGAAAGAAAGAAAAGCTGATTAAAATTCAGCAGATGATAGTACACCATGACCAAGTGGGCTTTATCCCAGGGATGCAAGGATTCTTTAATATCCGCAAATCAAACAATGTAATACACCATATTAACGAATTGAAAGATAAAAACCATATGATTATCTCAATAGATGCAGAGAAAGCCTTTAACAAAATTCAACACCCATTTATGATTAAAACTCTCAAGAAAGCAGGAATAGAAGGAACATACCTCAACATAATAAAAGCTATATATGGGGGGGAGGAGCCAAGATGGCAGAGGAGTAGGACGGGGAGACCACTTTCTCTCCTACAAATTCATCAAAAGAATAACTGAACGCAGAGCAAACTTCGCAAAACAACTTCTGATCGCTAGCTGAGGTCATCAGGCACCCAGAAAAGCAGCCCATTGTCTTCGAAAGGAGGTAGGACAAAATATAAAAGATTGAAAGTGAGACAAAAGAGCTAAGGACGGAGATCCGTCCCGGGAACTCTTAGGCGGCATTGCTTGGGGTAGGGTCCGGGCCTGAGTGCCCTGAGGACAATCGGAGGGAGCTTCTGTGAGTTGCCAACTTGAACTGTGGGAGACCAAAAGAGAGAGAGTAAATTAACCGGCCCGAACACACTGCCAGCCGTTCGCAGAACAAAGAGACCGAGAGGGTCCAGAGAGGAGCTCGCAGGCTGCGGACCGGCCCAGCCCCGCCGGAGGCAGGAGGCAGGGGGGAGGGGAAGGTCGCGGCGAGACACAGGGCGCAGGCACCCGACCGGCGCGGGCGGGGACTGGGGCTGGGAACGCGGAGGGCAGAAGGCGCAGGCACCCGACTGGCGCCAGAGGAAACTGAAACTGGGTCCGTGGAAGGGACTGGGCGCGCCACACCTGGGGAGAGTGCGCCCACCAAGCCCCTGGCTGCCTGGACCGCTCTGACGGGGAAGGCACAGAGAGCAGGCGCAGCTTTTCGTTCCGCGCTTTTGTGTAACACCCGAGGGCTGGAACCTCGTGCAGCCCGGGACGCGCTCCGAAAAGAACAGCCGGGAGCCTGAGCAGCGCAGACGGAGAAAGCAGCCTCGGCCCCTCCCGGCAGCCCCAGCCCATCCCCGCGGCGCAAGCCTGTCCCCACAGTGCCGGCCTCTCCCTGCAGCGCAGGCCCCTCCCCGCAGAGCGACGGAACTAGCTACCTGAATGAGAGTCCACCTCCGCCCGCCTGTGTCAGGGCGGAAATGAGGCTCTGAAGAGACCGGCAAATAGAAGCCAAATAAACAAAGGGAACCGCTTCAGAAGGGACTGGTGCAACAGATTAAAATCCCTCTAGGAAACATTGACTACACCGGAAGGGTCCTGTAGATATCGAGAAGCGTAAGCTGGAACGAGGAGCTATCTGAAACTGAGCCGAACCCACACTGACCGCAACAGCTCCAGAGAAACTCCTAGATATAATTTTACTTTTTTCTTTTTTTTTTTCTTTTTTCTTTTTTTTTTCTTTCTCTTTTATTTTCCTTTAAAATCCCCTATTACTCCCCCATTACTCCTTAACTTTCATTTCCATAGACTTTTACGATTTTTTAATTAGGGGAAAAAAAATTTTTTTTTCTTTTTTTCTTTTTTTTTTCTTTCTTTCTTTTTTTTTTCTTTTTTTTCTTTTTTCTTCTTTTTTTTCTTTCCTTTTTCTCTTCTATTTTCTATTTTTCTTTTTCTCTTATTTCTTTTAAAGTCCTCTAGTACTCCTCTACTACTCCTTAATTTTCATTTTCAATACACTATAACCTTACAAAATAAAAAAAAAAAAAGAAGAGAAGCCCTATTTTTAAACCGAAGATTATTCTCTCCCAATCTTGACTCTCTGTTTTCTACCTCAGAACACCTCTATTTCCTTTCCCCTTCTCTTCCCAATCCAATTCTGTGAATCTTTGTAGGTGACTGGGCTACAGAGAACACTCTGGGAACAGACAGCTGCGTAGATCTGTCTCTCTCCTCTTGAGTCCCCCTTTTTCTCCTCCTGCTCATCTCTATCTCCCTCCTCCCTCTCCTCTTCTTCATGTAACTCTGTGAACCTCTCTGGGTGTCCCTAACGGGGGAGAATCTTTTAGCCATTAACCTAGAAGTTTTCTTATCAGTGCTGTATAGTTGGAGAAGTCCCGAGACTACAGGAAGAATAAAACTGAAATCCAGAGGCAGGAGACTTAAGCCCAAAACCTGAGAACACCAGAAAACTCCTGACTACATGGAACTTTAAGCAATAAGTGACTGTCCAAAAGCCTTCATACCTACACTGAAACCAACCACCACCCAAGAGCCAATAAGTTTTAGAGCAAGACATACCACGCAAATTCTCCAGCAACGCAGGAACATAGCCCTGAACATCAACATACAGGCTGCCCAAGGTCACACCTAACACATAGACCCATCTCAAAACTCATCACTGGGCACTCCATTGCTCTCCAAAGAGAAGGAATCAAATTCCATGCACCAGAAAACTGATGCACGCTTCCCTAACCAGGAAATCTTGACAAGCCAATCGTCTAACCCCACCCACTGGGTTAATCCTCCACAACAAAAAGGAACCACAGACCTCCAGAATACAGAAAGCCCACTCGAGACACAGCAATCTAAACAAGATGAAAAGGCAAAGAAATACCCAACAGGTAAAGGAACATGAAAAATGCCCACCAAGTCAAACAAAAGAGGAGGAGATAGGGAATCTACCTGAAAAAGAATTTAGAATAATGATAATAAAAATGATCCAAAATCTTGAAAACAAAATGGAGTTACAGATAAATAGCCTGGAAACAAAGATTGAAAAGATTCAAGAACTGTTTAATAAAGACCTAGAAGAAATAAAAAAGAGTCAATTAAAAATGAATAATGCAATGAATGAGATCAAAAACACTTTGGAGGGAACCAAGAGTAGAATAACGGAGGCAGAAGATAGGATAAGTGAGGTAGAAGATAAAATGGTGGAAATAAATGAAGCAGAGAGGAAAAAAGAAAAAAGGATCAAAAGAAATGAGGACAACCTCAGGGACCTCTGGGACACAGTGAAACGCCCCAACATTCGAATCATAGGAGTTCCAGAAGAAGAAGACAAAAAGAAAGGCCATGAGAAAATACTCGAGGAGATAATAGCTGAAAACTTCCCTAAAATGGGGAAGGAAATAGCCACCCAAGTCCAAGAAACCCAGAGAGTCCCAAACAGGATAAACCCAAGGCGAAACATCCCAAGACACATATTAATCAAATTAACAAAGATCAAACACAAAGAACAAATATTAAAAGGAGCAAGGGAAAAACAACAAATAACACACAAAGGGATTCCCATAAGGATAACAGCTGATCTATCAATAGAAACCCTCCAGTCTAGAAGGGAATGGCAGGATGTACTGAAAGTAATGAAAGAGAATAACCTACAACCTAGATTACTGTATCCAGCAAGGATCTCATTCAGATATGAAGGAGAATTCAAAAGCTTTACAGATAAGCAAAAGCTGAGAGAATTCAGCACCACCAAACCAGCTCTTCAACAAATGCTAAAGGATCTTCTCTAGACAGGAAATGCAGAAAGGTTGTATAAACGTGAACCCAAAACAACAAAGTAAATGGCAACGGGACCCCACCTATCAATAATTACCCTAAATGTAAATGGGTTGAATGCCCCAACCAAAAGACAAAGATTGGCTGAATGGATACAAAAACAAGACCCCTATATATGCTGTCTACAAGAGACCCACCTCAAAACAAGAGACACATACAGACTAAAAGTGAAGGGCTGGAAAAAAATATTTCATGCAAACGGAGACCAAAAGAAAGCAGGAGTCGCAATACTCATATCAGATAAAATAGACTTTCAAATAAAGGATGAGAAAAGAGACAAAGAAGGACACTACATAATGATCAAAGGATCAATCAAAGAAGAAGATATAACAATTATAAATATATATGCACCCAACATAGGAGCGCCACAATATGTGCGGCAAACACTAACGAGTATGAAAGAGGAAATTAATAGTAACACAATAATAGTGGGAGACTTTAATACCCCACTCACAACTATGGATAGATCAACGAAACAGAAAATTAACAAGGAAACAAAAACCTTAAATGACACAATGGACCAGCTAGACCTAATTGATATCTATAGGACATTTCACCCCAAAACAATCAACTTCACCTTTTTCTCAAGTGCACACGGAACATTCTCCAGAATAGATCACATCCTGGGCCATAAATCTGGTCTTGGAAAATTCAAAAAAATTGAAATCATTCCAGTCATCTTTTCTGACCACAGTGCAGTAAGATTAGATCTCAATTACAGGAAAAAAATTGTTAAAACTTCAAACATATGGAGGCTAAATAACACGCTTCTGAATAACCAACAAATCATAGAAGAAATCAAAAAAGAAATCAAAATATGTATAGAAATGAATGAAAATGAAAACACAACAACCCAAAACCTATGGGACACTGTAAAAGCAGTGCTAAGGGGAAGGTTCATAGCATTACAGGCTTACATCAAGAAACAAGAAAAAAGTCAAATAAATAACCTAACTCTACACCTAAAGCAATTAGAGAAGGAAGAAATGAAGAACCCCAGAGTTAGCAGAAGGAAAGAAATCTTAAAAATCAGGGCAGAAATAAATGCAAAACAAACTAAAGAGACCATAGCAAAAATCAACAAAGCTAAAAGCTGGTTTTTTGAAACAATAAACAAAATTGACAAACCATTAGCAAGACTCATTAAGAAACAAAGAGAGAAAAACCAAATTAACAAAATTAGAAATGAAAATGGAGAGATCACAACAGACAACACTGAAATACAAAGGATCATAAGAGACTACTACCAGCAGCTCTATGCCAATAAAATGGACCACTTGGATGAAATGGACTAATTCTTAGAAAAGTATAACTTTCCAAAACTGAACCAGGAAGAAATAGAAGATCTTAACAGACCCATCACAAGCAAGGAAATCGAAACTGTAATAAAAAATCTTCCAGCAAACAAAAGCCCAGGACCAGATGGCTTCACAGCTGAATTCTACCAAAAATTTAGAGAAGAGCTAACACCTATCTTACTCAAACTCTTCCAGAAAATTGCAGATGAAGGTAAGCTTCCAAACTCATTCTATGAGGCCACTATCACCCTAATTCCAAAACCAGACAAAGATGCCACAAAAAAAGAAAACTACAGGCCAATTTCACTGATGAACATAGATGCAAAAATCCTTAACAAAATTCTAGCAAACAGAATCCAACAACATATTAAAAAAATCATACACCACGACCAAGTGGGCTTTATCCCAGGAATGCAAGGATTCTTTAATATCCGCAAATCAATCAATGTAATACACCACATTAACAAATTGAAAGATAAAAACCATATGATTATCTCAATAGATGCAGAGAAAGCCTTTGACAAAATTCAACACTCATTTATGATTAAAACTCTCCAGAAAGCAGGAATAGAAGGAACATACCTCAACATAATAAAAGCTATATATGACAAACCCACAGCAAGCATCACCCTCAATGGTGAAAAATTGAAGGCATTTCCCCTGAAATCAAGAACAAGACAAGGGTGCCCACTCTCACCACTACTATTCAACATAGTGTTGGAAGTTTTGGCCACAGCAATCAGAGCAGAAAAAGAAGTAAAAGGAATCCAGATAGGAAAAGAAGAAGTGAAACTCTCGCTGTTTGCAGATGACATGATCCTCTATATAGAAAACCCTAAAGACTCTACCAGAAAACTACTAGAGCTAATCAATGAATATAGTAAAGTTGCAGGATATAAAATTAGCACACAGAAATCCCTTGCATTCCTATATACTAACAATGAGAAAACAGAAAGAGAAATTAAGGAAACAATACCATTCACCATTGCAGCAAAAAGAATAAAATACTTAGGAGTATATCTACCTAAAGAAACAAAAGACCTATACATAGAAAACTATAAAACACTGATGAAAGAAATCAAAGAGGACACAAACAGATGGAGAAACATACCGTGTTCATGGATCGGAAGAATCAATATTGTCAAAATGGCTATTCTACCCAAAGCAGTCTATAGATTCAATGCAATCCCTATCAAGCGACCAACGGTATTTTTCACAGAACTAGACCAAAGAATTTCACAATTTGTATGGAAATACAAAAAACCTCGAATAGCTAAAGTAATCTTGAGAAAGAAGAATGGAACTGGAGGAATCAACCTGCCTGACTTCAGACTCTACTACAAAGCCACAGTCATCAAGAGTGTATGGTACTGGCACAAAGACAGAAATATAGATCAATGGAACCGAATAGAAAGCCCAGAGATAAATCCACGAACCTATGGACACTTTATCTTTGACAAAGGAGGCAAGGATATACAATGGAAAAAAGACAACCTCTTTAACAAGTGGTGCTGGGAAAACTGGTCAACCACTTGTAAAAGAATGAAACTAGAACCCTTTCTAACACCATACACAAAAATAAACTCAAAATGGATTAAAGGTCTAAATGTAAGACCAGAAACTATAAAACTCCTAGAGGAGAACATAGGCAAAACACTCTCCGACATAAATCACAGCAAGATCCTCTATGACCCACCTCCCAGAATATTGGAAATAAAAGCAAAACTAAACAAATGGGATCTAATGAAACTTAAAAGCTTTTGCACTACAAAGGAAACTATAAGTAAGGTGAAAAGACAGCCCTCAGATTGGGAGAAAATAATAGCAAATGAAGAAACAGACAAAGGATTAATCTCAAAAATATACAAGCAACTCCTGCAGCTCAATTCCAGAAAAATAAATGACCCAATCAAAAAATGGGCCAAAGAACTAAACAGACATTTCTCCAAAGAAGACATACAGATGGCTAACAAACACATGAAAAGATGCTCAACATCACTCATTATTAGAGAAATGCAAATCAAAACCACAATGAGGTACCATTACACGCCAGTCAGGATGGCTGCCATCCAAAAGTCTACAAGCAATAAATGCTGGAGAGGGTGTGGAGAAAAGGGAACCCTCTTACACTGTTGGTGGGAATGCAAACTAGTACAGCCGCTATGGAAAACAGTGTGGAGATTTCTTTAAAAACTGGAAATAGAACTGCCATATGACCCAGCAATTCCACTTCTGGGCATAAACACTGAGGAAACCAGATCTGAAAGAGACACATGCACCCGAATGTTCATCGCAGCACTGTTTATAATAGCCAGGACATGGAAGCAACCTAGATGCCCATCAGCAGATGAATGGATAAGGAAGCTGTGGTACATATACACCATGGAATATTACTCAGCCATTAAAAAGAATTCATTTGAACCAGTTCTAATGAGATGGATGAAGCTGGAGCCCATTATACAGAGTGAAGTAAGCCAGAAAGATAAAGAACATTACAGCATACTAACACATATATATGGAATTTAGAAAGGTGATAACGATAACCCTATATGCAAAACAGAAAAAGAGACACAGAAATACAGAACAGACTTTTGAACTCTGTGGGAGAATGTGAGGGTGGGATATTTCAAAAGAACAGCATGTATACTATCTATGGTGAAACAGATCACCAGCCCAGGTGGGATGCATGAGACAAGTGCTCCGGCCTGGTGCACTGGGAAGACCCAGAGGAATCGGGTGGAGAGGGAGGTGGGAGGGGGGATCGGGATAGGGAATACATGTAAATCCATGGCTGATTCATATCAATGTATAACAAAACCCACTGGAAAAAAAATAATAATAAAATAAAAATTAAAAAAAAAGCTATA
Organism: Cervus elaphus; assembly: GCF_910594005.1. Taxonomy (NCBI): domain Eukaryota; kingdom Metazoa; phylum Chordata; class Mammalia; order Artiodactyla; family Cervidae; genus Cervus; species Cervus elaphus. Next base: position 102,603,112 of record NC_057848.1, read on the forward strand.
TATGACAAACCCACAGCAAGCATTACCCTCAATGGTGAAATATGGAAAGCATTTCCCCTGAAATCAGGAACAAGACAAAGGTGCCCACTCTTACCACTACTCTTCAACATAGTGTTGGAAGTTTTGGCCACAGCAATCAGAGCAGAAAAAAAAGTAAAATGAATCCAGATAGGAAAAGAAGTGAAACTCTTGCTGTTTGCAGATGGCATGATCCTCTACAAAGATAACCTTAAAGACTCTACCAGAAAATTACTAGAGCTAATCAACGAATATAGCAAAGTTGCAGGATATAAAATTAACACACAGAAATCCCTTGCATTCCAATACACTAACAATGAGAAAACAGAAAGAGAAATTAAGGAAACAATACCATTCACCACTGCAAAAAGAAGAATAAAATTCTTAGGAGTGTATCTACCTAAAGAAACAAAAGACCTATACATAGAAAACTATAAAACACTCATGAAAGAAATCAAAGAGGACACAAACAGATGGAGAAACATACCGTGTTCATGGATCGGAAGAATCAATATTGTTTGTCAAAATGGCTATTCTACCCAAAGCAATCTATAAATTTAATGCAATCCCTATCAAGCTACCAACGGCATTATTCACAGAACTAGAACAAATAATTTCACAATTTGTATGTAAATACAAAAAACCTCGAACAGCCAAAGTAATCTTGAGAAAGAAGAATGGAACTGGAGGAATCAACCTGCCTGACTTCAGACTGTACTACAAAGCCACAGTCATCAAGAGTGTATGATACTGGCACAAAGACAGAAATATAGATCAATGGAACCGAATAGAAAGCCCAGAGATAAATCCATGAACCAATGGACACCTTATCTTTGACAAACGAGGCAAGGATATACAATGGAAAAAAGACAACCTCTTTAACAAGTGGTGCTGGGAAAACTGATCAACCACTTGTAAAAGAATGAAACTAGAACCCTTTCTAACACCATACACAAAAATAAACTCAAAATGGATTAAAGATCTAAATGTAAGACCAGAAACTATAAAACTCCTAGAGGAGAACATAGGCAAAACACTCTCTGACATAAATCACAGCAGGATCCTCTATGACCCACCTCCCAGAATACTGGAAATAAAAGCAAAAATAAACAAATGGGACCTAATGAAACTTAAAAGCTTTTGCACAACAAAGGAAACTATAAGCAAGGTGAAAAGACAACCTTCAGAATGGAAGAAAATAATAGCAAATGAAGCAATAGACAAAGGATTAATATCAAAAATATACAAGCAACACCTGCAGCTCAATTCCAGAAAAATAAATGACCCAATCAAAAAATGGGCCAAAGAACTAAACAGACATTTCTCCAAAGAAGACATACAGATGGCTAACAAACACATGGAAAGATGCTCAACATCACTCATTATCAGAGAAATGCAAATCAAAACCACAATGACATGTCATTACGCGCCAGTCAGGATGGCTGCTATCCAAAAGTCTACAAGCAATAAATGCTGGAGAGGGTGTGGAGAAAAGGGAACCCTCTTACACTGTTGGTGGGAATGCAAACTAGTACAGCCGCTATGGAGAACAGTGTGGAGATTTCTTACAAAACTGGAAATAGAACTGCCATATGACCCAGCAATCCCACTTCTGGGCATACACACCGAGGAAACCAGATCTGAAAGAGACACGTGCTCCCCAATGTTCATCGCAGCACTGTTTATAATAGCCAGGCCATGGAAGCAACCTAGATGCCCATTAGCAGACGAATGGATAAGGAAGCTGTGGTATATATACACCATGCAATATTACTCAGCTATTAAAAAGAATTCATTTGAATCAGTTCTAATGAGATAGATGAAACTGGAGCCCATTATACAGAGTGAAGTGAGCCAGAAAGATAAAGAACATTACAGCATACTAACACATATATATGGAATTTAGAAAGATGGTAATGATAACCCTATATGCAAAACAGAAAAAGAGACACAGATGTACAGAACAGGCTTTTGGACTCTGTGGCAGAAGGCGAGGGTGGGATGTTTCAAGAGAACAGCATTGAAACATGTATATTATCTATGGTGAAACAGATCACCAGCCCAGGCTGGATGCATGAGACAAGTGCTCGGGCCTGGTGCACTGGGAAGACCCAGAGGGATCGGGTGGAGAGGGAGGTGGGAGGGGGAATTCGGATGGGGAATACATGTAAATCCATGGCTGATTCATGTCAATGTATGACAAAACCCACTACAATATTGTAAAATAATTAGCCTCCAACTAATAAAATAAATGAAAAAAAAAAAAATCAGCAGATGACCTGAGTAGACAATTTTTCCCAAGTAGAAACACACACATAGACAGGCACATGAAAGGATGCTCAACATCACTAGTCATCAGGGAAATCAAAAGCAGACATTTTTTCAAAAGAAGAAACATACACATAGACAGGTATATGAGAAGATGCTCAACATCACTAACCGTCAGGGAAATCGAAACCAACACCTCATACCTGTCAGAATGGCTATTATCCAAAAGATCACAAATAATATGTACTTCCAAGGATGTGCAGAAAGGGAAATTTCATGCAAATAACTTTGGGAATATAAATTGGTGCTTTCACTACTCAAAATAACAGTGACTTTTCTTAAAATATTAACAATAGGACTACCATGGCTTCCCTGGTAACTCAGACAGTAAAGAATCTGCCTGCAATGCAGGAGACCTGGGTTTGATCCCTAAGTTGGGAAGATCCTCTGGAGGAGGGCATGGCAATCGACTTCAGTATTCTTGCCTGGAGAATTGCATGGACAGAGGAGCCTGGTGTGACTCCATGGAATCACAAAGAGTTGGACACAACTAAGGGACTAAGCACAGCACAGCACATATAATCCAACAACTTCATTCCTGGATGCTTAGCTGAAGAAAATGACGACACTAATTTGAAAAGATATACACCCCCCCATACTCACTGAAGCATTATTTATAATAGTCAGGAGATGAAAGCAACCTAAGTGTCCATCAATAGATGAATGGATAAAAATGATGTAACATATATACACGCTGGAATAGTACTCAGCCATAAGAAAGAATGAACTCTTGCCATATGTAACAACATGAATGAACCCAGAAAGTATTATGCTAAATGAAATAAGTCAGACAGAAAAACTCAAATCCTATATGATTTCATCTAAATATCCAATCTAAAAAGCAAATGAACATAATGAAAGAGAAATAAAGTCACAGATAAAGAGAACAAACAGGAAGAGAGGAGGGAAAGCTGGGGGAGGGGAGAGAAATAGGTGTGGGAGATTAAGAGGTAGGAAAATTCAGTTACAAAATAAATGAATTAAGGGTATGAAAAGTACAGTGTGTGGAATATAGTCAGTTACTATGTAATATATTTGTGTGGTGACAGAGGGTATCTAGACTTATCATGGTGATCATTTTGAAACATATAGAAATACTGAATTACTGTGTTGCATACTAGGAACTAACATAGTGTCATAGGTCAATTATACTTCAAAACTAAACAAACTAACACAGAAAATGAGATCAGATCTGTATTTACCAGAGGCAGAGGTTGGAAGGAGAAAGAAATGGATAAAGGTAGTCAAAAAGTAGAAACTTCCAGTTGTAAGATAAATGAGTACTAAGAATAAAATGTAATACAACTAAGAAATATGAATAACACAGCTATATATTATGTATGAAAGTTGTTAAGACATTAAATTCGAAGAGTTCTTTTCTCAGAGAAATCATTTTATTCCCTATTTTGTTAATTTTGATTCCATATGAGATTACAGATATTCACTGAACTTATTGTAGTAATCAGTTCAAACAAGTCACTCAGTCCTGTCTGCCTCTTTGTGACCCCCCCACGAATTTCAGCATGCCAGGCTTCCCTGTCCATCACCAACTCCTGGAACTTGCTCAGACTCCTTCCTATCGAGTCAATGATCCATTATTTCATCCTCTGTGGCCCCCTTCTCCTCCTATCTTCAGTCTTTCACAGCATCAGGGTCTTTTCTAATGAGTCAGTTCTTCACATCAGGTGGACAAAATATTGGAGTTTCAGCTTCAGCATCAGTCCTTCCAATAAATATTCAGGACTGGTTTCCTTTAGGATGGACTGGTTGGGTCTCCTTGCAGTCCAAGGGACTCTCAAGAGTCTTCTCCAACACCACAGTTCAAAGGCAACAATTCTTCAGTGCTCATCTTTGTTTACAGTTTAACTCTCATATCCATACATGATTACTGGAAAAACCATAGATTTGACTAGATAGACCTTTTTTGGCAAAGTGATGTCCTTACTTTTTAATATGCTGTCTAGGTTTGCCATAGCTTTTCTTCCAAGGAGCAAGTGTCCTTTAATTTTATGACTGCAGTCACCATCTGCAGTGATTTTGGAGCTCCCCCCCCAAAAAACAAAACAAAACAAAAAAAACTCTGTCACTGTTTCCATTGTTTCCCCATCTATTTGCCATGAAGTGATGGGATCAGTTGCCATGATCTCAGTTTTTTGAATGTTGAGTTTTAAGCCAACTTTTTCACTCTCCTCTTTCACTTTCATCAAGAGCCTCTTTAGTTCTTCACTTTCTGCCATAGGTGTGGTGTCATCTGCATATCTGAGGTTATTAATATTTCTCCCAGCAATCTTGATTCCAGCTTGTGCTTCTTCCAGCCTGGCATCTCACAAGATGTACTCTGCATGCAAGTTAAATAAGCAGAGTGACAATATACAGCCTTAATGTACTCCTTTTCCAATTTGGAACCAGTCTGTTGTTTCATGTCCAGTTCTAACTGTTGCTTCTTGACCTGCATACAAATTTCTCAGGAGTCAGGCAAGGTGATCCGGTATTCCCATCTCTAAGATTTTTCCAGTTTGTTGTGATCCACACAGTAAAATGCTTTGGCATAGTCAATAAAGCAGAAATAGATGTTTCTCTCGAACTCTCTTCCTTTTTTGCTGATCCAATGGATATTGGAAATCTGATCTCTGGTTCCTCTAAATTTTCTAAATCTGGCTTGAACATCTGGAAGTTCATGGTTCATGTACTGTTGAAGCCTGGCTTGGAGAATTTTGAGCATTACTTTGTTAGTGTTTGAGATGTGTGCAATTGTGCAGTAGTTTGAACATTCTTTGGCATTGCCTTTTTTGAGAGTTGGAATGAAAACTGACCTTTTCCTGTGCTGTGGACACTGCTGAGTTTTCCAAATTTGCTGGCATATTGAGTGCAGCACTTTCACAGCATCATCTTTTAGGATTTGAAAGATCGCAACTGGAATTCCATCACCGCCACTAGCTTTGCTCATAGTGATGCTTCCTAAGGCACACTTGACTTCACATTCCAGGATGTCTGGCTCTAGGTGAGTGATCACACCATCTTGGTTATCTGGGGTCATGAATACCTTTTTTGTATATTGTATTAATAACTTCATGATTCTGTAAGTTAAACATTATGCTGTATACCTTAAAGTTATACAGTGTTGTATATGAATTATTTTTCAGTTGTACTGGATAAATAAAGAAAGATGTATCTTTCTGTGCCAAAAAAAAAAAAAAAATACAGTTCCTAAGTACCCACTGAACCTTAAGGCCATTGTTCTTACCTTAATACCAGTAAAAATAAAATACAAATATTATTTATAGTCTCAAGGAACTTATGGACTATAATTACAAGATTGTAAATTCCATACTGGCAGACAATTTAAGCCATGGAATCTAGCCAAACCTTAATCAAAATCTGGCCTCCTTTCTGCTGCAGAGAAATAGGAGAATTAGGTGTGTGCTTATAAAGGGGAATAAAGGGACACAGATCTTGCTTTAGGGTGTGCTAACAATAGACTGTAAAATTTTATATGTAGAAAGTCCCTTTCTGCTTTACACCAAATTTAACCTTACTCTCAATGATAATACAATAATTATTATTGACTAATTTTTTTATGGACCAGGCACCATATATGCTTACATTATTTATCACAAAAAGTTATGAGCTGCTATTATTTTCATTTCAGATTAACAAATGAAGAAACTAATATTCAATGGATTAGAAACTTTTTCCTAAACAGACACTTGCCCAAGATCTGTCAAAGTAAAAGGCACAGGTTAAACACTAAGCATAATGAATAACAAAATAATGCTTTACCACACTTGTTATCTCATGCTAATTAGGCTGTCTATCTACTTAACGACATCCCCATGAGGACAGAAATGGCTCATAATTCTTTTCTATCCTTCTTAATTTCAAAGTAAGAGCAAGAAAATCTGTTGATTATTTTAAGGGTTCATATACAGGGTAGATTTTTCTAGATGACCCCTTCAGTCCTTCCCCATTCTGAAGTTCTGTGATAGTGAAACAAAGAAACATGCCACAAGCAATAAAAGCCTCCTGGAACTTTAAGACTTGGTAAGAAAAAGTTATAGTGAAGAATCAATGATTCATATCAATTCCATAGCCTATACCAAGAGAAGATTATTTTAATTTAAAAATGTCCATACAAATAAAATATGAAGTTGAGAACAGTACAAGGTGTTTCCACAAAAGTATCAGTCAGTGTCTTGTGACCAAAGGTGCCTATAGGAAATGAGTGCTGAAGGGAAAATAGGTTAACAGGTACTTTAGGTTGTTCTGGCAGCTTTGCTACTGCTAAGTCACTTCAGTTGTATCCGACTCTGTGCGAACCCATAGACGGCAGCCCACCAGGCTCCCCCGTCCCTGGGATTCTCCAGGCAAGAATACTGGAGTGGGTTGCCATTTCCTTCTCCAATGCATGAAAGTGAAAAATGAAAGTGAAGTCGCTCAGTCGTGTCCGTCTCTTAGCGACCTCATGGATGGCAGCAAACCAGGTTCTGCCGTCCATGGGATTTTCCAGCAAGAGTACTGGAGTGGGGTGCCATTGCCTTCTCTGTCTGGCAGCTTTAGGCGGGCCTTAGAGAAAAAGCCTTCCTTGAAACAAATCACATTGTTACAACACAATCAAATATCAAAGCTAAATGTTTGTGACAAGTACTAGTCTAATATAGGTGGGTTTTATGTTCCATAAAATTTCAGATTAAGTTTGTACTAAGTATTTAAAAGTACACAGACTGATTTATTACAGTTCGCACTTCCCTGCCTTAATCAATATCATTATTAACTCAGTACAGTGAGTTACTATACAGATTTCATTCCTTTTTAAGACAACTCTGTCATAACAGAAGGAAAGGAATTTGGTATATGAAGAGATATACAATGAAGATATATAAAATGCTGGTGATTTTATAGTCAGCAAAGATTGTTCTCCAACTCACCACCTTTCTATGAAACAAATTCTGGCAGTGAGAAAACCTAATTACATAAACCACAGCTTTCTCCTAAAGCTACACTTCCTGCAAATGTTACAGGGGTTCTAATTCCAGCCAGACAGATTTTCCAAGTAGCCATATAAGGATAAGCAAAAATACACAAATCCTCCAACAGACTGATGTAAGGTCATAGGGCAGGCATATGAGAACCAAATATGGTAGTTAAATTCTCCAGCTCAAAACAGATACTTTAAAAAAAAAAAAAAAACCCTGCAACCACCAACTCCAAAACATCAGTTATTGAATCACAAGGAAACTAATAAGCAATTAATTATTTTTATTAGCATTGACTGAATGACAAACATGAGCCAGTCAACCATGTATTGCACCATTTCTGTCTTTTTCTTTTTTCCTTTTCTACTGCAGGAAAAGGTTACTGTGAAATGTACAGCTGAATTAGATAACAGGGTATTGCACCTAAAAAAATAAATTAGTCCAACTGCCTACAGAAAGAAATACCCAAGAGAATGCTGTCTGCCCTATTGTAGGGAAGGCACTGTCCTACACTATGACTAAGAAAACTACCCATATATAAGACATCATTTGATAGTATGAGTCCTGAGGGAATCCTTATCCTTATTTAAATCACAGAATAGAACATAAAGAGAAGACAATTTCCCTTACTTCTCACTACCAAAACCCCATGAAGGGCAGTAATAATCATACAGTTCTAACTAGCATTATTAATATACCTTTGTAATTTTGAAAGCTGTTAATTCAGTCAAGGCCAAATAAAACCAAAATCATTTTGAGAGTGTGTGTCAACAGATATAAGCATTCATGTTCTTTGATTCAGAAATTTCATTTCTAGATTCTTATTTTAAGTAAATAATCCAAAAGACAGTAGAATTGTGTGCCTGAAGAGATTATGCATTGTTTTGATGTGTTTTTGTTGTTGTAATTTATTTGTTTGTTCTTAATGGTGGAGAATTGAAAGTTGCCAGTATATCCAATCATTCATACCCGGTTAAGCAATCAGTGGTGTAATCACTTGAAAGACTGCTATGAACACATCAAACTGACCACCAGCAATTATGTAGCAGCAAAGAAAAATAGCTATGATGTAAAGAGTAAAAGAAGTCTAGAGAATTATGTTTTTACTATGATTCCAACTGTGAAAAGGAGAACTATATACATAGTTTAAAAACTAGACAGTAATCCAAACACAATTATTATGACCACTTAGAGCAGGAGTGAGTGTGTATCTCCCTGCTCATGTGACTAAACTGTGCTGGAATTATGAGATTGTGAGAATTCCCCCTGCTAAACTTTTCCAGTGGTGTTCCACAGCTTTACAATTTTTTTTTAATATTTCAAAAAAATCAATTCACGTGTACTGAACTCATAGTAGAATCAACACAACACAGCAGAAAGACCATTGACTATGGAACTTATGGCCCCCATGATCCTCACCTCCTGGCATTTACTTCTTTACAGAATTCCTTCCTGTATAGTATGGGCAGGGACAGTTACTTGCTTCCAGTCAATAGAATATGCCAAAGGTGACAGGACACCACTCTAGTGTTGATGTTATAACACTTCTACACAGGGCTTTATTTTTCTAGCTGATTCGGAAGAGTTCATCCTTTGTTGGCTACGAAGAAGCTGTCATGAGTACTACAGCTTCAAGGAAATAAATTTTGCCAACACAGACTTAAATTGAAGAACATAGGGAAAACCACTAGGCCATTCAGGCATGATTTAAATCAAATCCCTTATGATTACATAGTGGAAGTGACAAGTAGATTCAAAGGATTAGATCTGATTAACAAAGTGCCTGAAGAAATATGGATGGAAGTTAGGAAAACTGTACAGGAGGTGGTGATCAAACCCATCCCAAAGAAAAAGAAATGAGAAAAGGCAAAGTGGCTGTCTGAGGAGGCTTTGCAAATTGCTAAGGAAAGAAGAGCACTAAAAGGCAAAGGAGAAAAGGAAAGACATACCCATCTGATTGCAGACTTCCAGATAATAGCAAGGAGAGATAAGAAAGCCTTTATGAGTAGACAATGCAAAGAAATAGAGGAAAACAATAGAATAGAAAAGACTAGAGATCTCTTCAAGAAAATTAGAGATACCAAGGGAAAAATTCATGCAAACACGGGCACAATAAAGGACAGAAATGGTATGGATCTAACAGAAGCAGAAGATACTAAGAAGAGGTGGCAAGAATACACAGAAGAACTGTACAAAAAAGATCTTCATGACCCAGATAACCACGATGGTGGGATCACTCACCTAGAGCCAGACATCCTGGGATGCAAAGTCAAGAGGGCCTTAGGAAGCATCACTATGAGCAAAGCTAGTGGAGGTGATGGAACTCCAGTTGAGCTATTTCAGATCCTAAAAGATGATGCTGTGAAAGTGCTACACTCAATATGTCAGCAAATTTGGAAAATTCAGCAGTGGCCACAGGACAGGAAAAGGTCAGTTTTCATTCCAATCCCAAAGAAGTGAAATGCCAAAGAATGTTCAAACTACTGCACAATAGCACTCTTCACATGCCAGCAAAGGAATGCTCAAAATTCTCCAAGCTAGGCTTCAACAGTATGTGAACTGAGACTTTCCAGATGTACAAGCTGGATTTAGAAAAGGAATAGGAACCAGGGATCAAATTGCAAACATCCAATGGATCATAGAAAAAGCTAGAGAATTCCAGAAAAACATCTACTTCTGCTTCATTGACTACACTAAAACCTTTGACTTTGTAGATCACAACAAACTGTGGAAAAATTTTAAAGAGATGGGAATAACAGACCACCTTACCTGCCTCCTTTGAAACCTGTATGCAGGTCAAAAAGCAACAGTTAAAACTGGACATGGAACAATGGACTGGTTCCAAATAGGGAAAGGAGTAGGTCAAGGCTGTATATTGTCACCCTGCTTATTTAACTTACATGCAGAGCCCATCATGTGAAATGCCAGGTTGGATGAAGCACACGCTACAATTAAGATTGCCGAAAGAAATGTCAAAACCTCAGATATGCAGATGAAACCACCCGTATGGCAGAAAGCAAAGAGCAACTAAAGAGGCTCTTGATGAAGGTGAAATAGGAGAATGAAAAAGCTGGCTTAAAATTCAACAGGCAAAAAACTAAGATCATGGCATATGCTCCCATCACCTCATGGCAAATAGAAGGGGAAACAATGGAAACAGTAAAAGACTTTATTTGGGGGGGCTCCAAAATCACTATGGACAGTGACTGCAACCATGAAAATAAAAGACGCTTGCTCCTTGGAAGAAAAGCTATGACAAACCTAAACAGCATATTAAAAAGCAGAGACATTACTTTGCCTACAATGGTTTGTATAGTCAAAGCTATGGTTTTTCCAGTAGTCATGTATAGATGTGAGAGCTGGACAATAAAAAAGGCTCAGCACCACAGAATTGATACCTTCGAAATATGGTGCTGGAAAAGTCTCTTCAGAGTCCCTTGAACAGCAAGGAGATCAAACGTGTCAATTCTAAAGGAAATCAGTCCTGAATATTCATTGAAGGTACTGATGCTGAAGCTGAATCTCCAATACTTGGGCCACCTGATGCGATGAGCAGACTCATTGAAAAAGACCCTGCTGCTGGGAAAGATTGAAAGCAGGAGGAGAAAGGGACAATAGAGGATAAGATGGTTGGATGGCATCACCACTCAGTGGACATGAGTTTGAGCAAACTCCAGAAGATGGTTAAGGACAGGGAGGCCTAGAGTGCTGTATTCCACAGATTTGCAAAGTCAGACCGAATGAGTGACTGAGCAACAGCAACCACATTTGTTTGAAGATGGATTCTTTTACAGTGGAGTATCCAGATGAGAAACCTTTCCTGGTTGATACGTTGATGTAGCCTTTTAGGATCTATTTAAGGTATACCAGGAGTCCTGACCTTTAGGCACTGTGATGTAATAAATGTATTAAGTAATTATATTCACAGTAATTTGTTAAACAACATAGAAAATTAATACATAACCCAAATGACTTGGATTTGAATCTCAGATCCTCCACTTATTATCTGTGTGATGGAGTGAGTTGATTCACCTCTGGCTCTTAAATCCCTCATTTATTAGTTGAGAGTAATAATACTCACCTCCCAGAACTATTGCACAGAAAATTACACACAATAGAAGCAATGTGCACCTAACACTGACTGCTATATTGTAAATTGTCTCTCAAGGTTGAAATTTTATGTATCTTGTCCATCATTCTATGTACTTTCTTTAATTATATCTGACCCATAGCGGGTGTTCTATAAATATGTGCCAAATGAATAAATGTAAATAAGCTCTCAAAGAAATGTAGGTACTTTAAATATATATAAGGAACTTTAACTATATATAATTGAGAGAGAACCCCTGCATTCATAAAAACAATGAATTACACCACAGTACATCAATCACAATATAGGACAGTCTTTCTGGAGTAGTATGCTAGTGAGGGCATGCAGATAAGGAGCCAGACTCTGGGATCAAACATAAGAAAATTGTATCTACACAATTCAGTGAAACCTTTTGATAAATTGCTATCAGTAGAAAATATACATATATGAAGATGATAAAGATGTATTTAAATCAAGCAGTGTAGTCACTAGGCAGACATGATAAGGTTAGTGGTTTATAAAGTGTTGGACTGATGCTTGAACATTCATAAAGTCTAGTGATCTTTTTTCACTCACTTTATGAAGGGTCTCTACGAAGCAAGATGGGCTATTTAGCACATCCAGGAAAGGTTTTAGGGACTACTCAGAGACTGTGAAAGTCATTCAGTCATGTCCAACTCTTTGCAACCCCATGGACTATTCAGCCAATGGAATTCTTCAGGCCAGAATACTGGAGTGGATAGCCTATTCTTTCTCTAGTGGATCTTCCTGAACCCAGGAATTGAACTGGGGTCTCCTACACTGGAGATGGATTCTTTACCAACTGAGCTATTCTTTATCAACTACTTATTTCAAATCCTAAAAGATGATCTTGTTAAAGTGTTGCACTCAATATGCCAGCAAATTTGAAAAACTCAGCAGTGGCCTCAGGACAGGAAAAGGTCAGTTTTCATTCCAATCACAAAGAAAGGCAATGTCAAGGAATGTTCAAACTACTGCACAATTGCACTCATCTCACATGCTAGCAAAGTAATGCTCAAAATTCTCCAAGCCAGGTTTCAACAGTATGTAAACCATCATTTCCAGATGTCCTTGGAAGAAAAGCTATGGCCAACCTCGACAGCATATTAAAAAGCAGAGACATTACTTTACCAACAAAGGAACATCTAGTCAAACCTATGTTTTTTCCAGTAGTCATGTATGGATGTGAGAGTTGGACTATAATGAAAGGTAAGTGCTGAAGAACTGATGCTTTTGAACTGTAGTGTTGGAAAAGACTCTTGAGAGTCCCTTGGACTGCAAGGAGATCCAAACAGTCCATCCTAAAGGAAATCAGTCCTACATATTCACTGGAAGGACTGGTGCTGAAACTGAAACTCCAATACTTTGGCCACCTGATGCAAAGAACTGACTCATTGGAAAAGACCCTGATGCTAGGAAGATTGAAGGCAGGAGGAGAAGGGGGTGACAGAGAATGAGATGGTTGGATGGCATTACCAACTCAATAGACATGAGTTTGAGCAAGCTCCTGTAGTTGGTGATGGACAGGGAAGCCTGGTGTGCTGCAGTCCTTGGGGTTGCAAAGAGTCAGGCATGACTGAGCAACTGAACTGAACTGAACTGAACGGAGACTGTAAATTTCTGTGAGAAACTTCAGAAAAATGTAACTGTTTATTCAGTTCAGTTGTGCAATCCTGTTTGGCTGTTTGTGACCCCATGGAGTCCAGCATGCCAGGCTTCCCTGTCTATCAAGCCTTACTCAGCTTCCATTAAAAGCACTGTGCTGTATTGTAAAACTGTTTTTTCTTAACTTGGCTACCTTTTCTGGCATCTATTCAATGCTCCTAATTGGTAAATATGAAACAGTAGAAAAAATTCCAAAGTTAAGTCAATTTGAATCACAAAACCTATACTCACAACACTCAGCCAGTGTTCACTGTAAAAATCCCCCAATATTTGTTTCTGTGAAACAGGGGAGACCAAAACTACTGTTAAACAATGTGCAGGAAAGTCATTGACTCAATCTCTGAAAGTCTCCCAGATCATTTTATGAAGAAAAACAATAATACTCACACAAAGACACATGCATATTCTCAGAAATTCAATTTCTATTAACTCTAGGCTGAAAGAAAATGTTTTCTCCACTTTACTTTTTAAAAGTGAGAGGAAGCTGATTTTGCATATGATCTACTGAAATTTCAACCCAAAGACATCTCTTTGCTAGGAACAAATTCTCCCTCAATACAATTAAAAAATATTTAAGACAATTACTTTTTCAAAGTCAACAGTCATATTATTGTAGCAACATAAGGAAGGGAAACAAAACATAAGGGATGTTTCAAGTGTGACCTATTGCTAATGGCATCATTCAAAGTAGTGGAGAATCTCAACCTAACACCCACCATGAAGCAGAGCACAGCATGCAGGAAAAAAAAATCATTTTTACACATGTTGATCAAATTCATGGAAATGGCTCAAAATATCCCAGTTCAACTTTCTTAAATTCAATTTACTCTTAAAATTACTATCTTATCAAATGTGTAATAACAAGAGATAGAAAATGTTTGTATACATTATTTAACAGGGCAATTTTCACAAATAATTGTCAGATTTTAGATCACAGAGTCAGCTTTCCAAACAATTAAAACTTTATCTAACTAAATAGCATGCTTTATTACTCTCATATAATGAGACAACTTGGCATGGCTTTATAGTTTTTCATACTGAAAACAAATTCAGCCATTCAATTTAAAGCAAACCCTTAGTTACAATCTATTTAAGGGAAAGGATTTTAAGTGGCCTTACAAAAACATATGATGATTGCATGATTTTTGCTTTTTTACCAAATTTGCAAAAACATCCACAAAGAAATGTATATTACTAAATGTAGTTTAGCAACCTAAAAGTTGTTTATATTTCACATATGTAAAAATCTCCATGTCCCTCGTCACCTTCTCTAGACCCTTCTAGGGAAATAACTGCTAACGACATCCAGCTAACAGTGGTTCAGCTAACAGCATAATCCTTACACCTAAGAGGTTGTGATTTCAGAAAATACAAAACCAAATACTACCATTTCAGACTAATTTAGCTGTAGTATTGATTTTTTTTTCCCTCCATAGTGAGTGAGATGATTAATATTTCATTACAAAGGAAACTAAACACCTTCAAGGGAGCATGGCAACTCAGAATTATTTATCTTACCCAAACAACAAATGCATTTCCCATAGTAAAAAGAATTAGTCTGAAGCCTTAGCTGAGCAGTATGCCCCAGATATACATTCCAGAGAACACTATGAATGTACTCCCAGACTGAATAAAGCATGATCCAAACCATCCAGCTGAGAACAACTGCCATGTATTATCTAATTAGTTAAATAAGACCAGGATCAAATGGTCCACAAAACTAACCAGCTAGCAAGCTAAGGTTGCTAAAACAAAAGAGGCCTGGGACAGGTAGTTCTGAAGGCTCATCAATGAGTTTTCAGTGCAATTTAATTGCTACTAATGTTATTTGGACTAGGACCATCAAGAACTAGAGCATGTTTAACAATAGGAACTGCTGTCAAGGATGGTGAAAGACCTGATATATTTACTCTATTTACAAACTAACAAGTAAACCTGCCATGGTTTTAAGGATGGTAGCAGAAAACATGGGAGTTCTAGGTCACAGCAAAAGCAGTAGCCAGAGTATTAGTAGTTTCTTGTACCTGTTCCCTGAACCTCAATTCTTAAAGGGTGACACAAGGGGCCAGGTTAGGGACCTGGATCTTTCATCCTGGGCAGTAAGCAAATCTTCCCTTTGCTTTAGAGAGACGTGATCTCATTTTTCAAGGTTGTCTGCATCCTTGAAAAGATAATGCAGAACAAAGGAAGTCATTGCCTCTGCTCAGAAGATGTGCCTAAATACAAGAGATGAATGGAGAATTGTCTGTGAATATATACCATGTACAACCTATTTGGTTATTACAGAGTTCTCAGCTCTTACACATTTCAGAAGGGGAAATTATCTCAACATCAAATGCAGTTTTGGGTGATGAAATCTTGTAATTTCACCATCCAGATGAACAGAAAATCGTGGAAGTTAAATTGCATAGCAATAAAATTAAAAACATAAATCATGGATTCTGTAACACTGAACTATTATACTTCCAGCATGTATTCAGCAATCCCACATAATATGGTGTGTTTATTTGTAAAATCAATTCTTGTAACCAATGTTACATATTTAACTTCTTACTCAACCTAAATATCCATATTTGTGCCAAAAGACAAAAAGTAAATTATGACCTCATTTTAAACTCTAGACAAACGGCAACTCATATTATTTCCATAAATATGTTCTTGGCTTTAAGGTGTTTGATCCTGATTCAGGAAATGATTTGTTGAAATAAATTTAATATTACTCAAGTTTGAAAAAGAAAAAGAATGGCAGTTATCTCTACAGAATTCTTATGGAAAGTAAAGTATATGAAAGGACTTTAATGTCTGGTGTTACTATTAAAATGCTATGTAACAATAAGTGCTCTTTATTTTGTTTGGATTTTAAACAATATTAAAATTAAGCATAAATTGTGAGGAATATAAATTGCACTAATTAAAATACTCATTATATATATATGCGTTAGCATACTGTATTGGTTTTTATCTTTCTGGCTAACTTCACTCTGTATAATAGGCTCCAGTTTCATCCATCTCATTAGAACCGATTCAAATGTATTCTTTTTAATGTTTGAGTAATATTCCATTGTGTATATGTACCACAGCTTTCTTATCCATTTGTCTGCTGATGGGCATCTAGGTTGCTTCCATGTCTTGGCTATTATAAACAGTGCTGCGATGAACATTGGGGTACATGTGTCTCTTTCAGATCTGGTTTCCTTGGTGTGTATGCCCAAAAGTGGGATTGCTGGGTCATATGGCAGTTCTATTTTCAGTGTTTTTAAGGAATCCCCAAACTGTTCTCCATAGTGGCTGTACTAGTTTGCATTCCCACCAACAGTGTAAGAGGGTTCCCTTTTCTCCACACCCTCTCCAGCATTTATTGCTTGTAGACTTTTGGATAGCAGCCATTCTAACGCATATATATGGAATTTTTAAAAGATGGTAATGATGCTGATCTCTCAAAACATCCCACCCTCGCCTTTTCCCACAGAGTCCAAAAGTCTGTTCTGTACATCTGTGTCTCTTTTTCTGTTTTGCATATAGGGTTATCATTACCATCTTTCTAAATTCCATATATATGTGTTACTATACTGTAATGGTTTTATCTTTCTGGCTTACTTTACTCTGTATAATGATGCATGAGACAAGTGCTCGGGCCTGGTGCACTGGGAAAACCCAGAAGGATCTGGTAGAGAGGGAGGTGGGAGGGGGGATTGGGATGGGGAATACATGTAAATCCATGGCTGATTCATGTCAGTGTATGACAAAAACCACTACAATATTGTAAAGTAATTAGCCTCCAACTAATTAAAAAAAAAGGAAAATAAATAAATAAATAAAATTACAAAAAAAAAAAAAGATGGTAACGATAACCCAATATGCAGGACAGAAAAAGAGACACAGATGTATAGAAGAGACTTTTGAACTCTGTGGGAGAAGGCGAGGGTGGGATGATCTGAGGGAATAGCATTGAAACATGTATATTATCAAGTGTGAAACAGATCACCAGCCCAGGTTGGATGCATGAGACAAGTGCTCAGGGCTGGTACACTGGGAATACTGAGACGGATGGGATGGGGAGGGAGGTGGGAGGGGGGATCAGGATGGGGAACACATGTAAATCCATGGCTGATTCATGTCAATGTATGCCAAAAACCACTAAAATATTGTAAAGTAATTAGCATCCAACTAATAAAAATAAATGGAAAAAAAAAACTCATTACCTTATGATTTTATTTTATTGTTTTTTTTTCATTTATTTTTATTAGTTGGAGGCTAATTACTTTACAACATTGTAGTGGTTTCTGCTATACATTGACATGAGTCAGCCATGGATTTACATGTGTTCCCCATGCTGATCCCCCTCCTGCCTCCCTCCCCACCCCATCCTTCTGGGTCTTCTCAGTGCACCAGCCCTGAGCACTTGTGTCATGCATCCAACCTGGGCTGGTGATCTGTTTCACCCTTAATAGAATACTTGTTTCAATGCTACTCTCTCAGAACATCCCACTCTTGCCTTCTCCCACAGAGTCTAAAAGTCCATTCTGTACATCTGTGTCTCTTTTTCTGTTTTGCATATGGGGTTATTGTTACCATATTTTTAAATTCCATATATATGCGTTAGTATACTGTATTGGTTTTTATCTTTCTGGCTTACTTCACTCTGTATAATGGGCTCCAGTTTCATCCATCTCATTAGAACTGATTCAAATCAATTCTTTTTAAAGGCTGAGTAATATTCTATAGTGTATATGTACCACAGCTTCCTTATCCATTCATCTGCTGATGGGCATCTAGGTTGCTTCCATGTCCTGGATATTATAAACAGTGCTGCGATGAACATTGGGGTACACGTGTCTCTTTCAGATCTGGTTTCCTCGGTGTGTATGCCCATGAGTGGGATTGCTGGGTCATATGGCAGTTCTATTTCCAGTGTTTTAAGGAATCTTCACACTGTTCTCCATAGCGGCTGTACTAGTTTGCATTCCCACCAACAGTGTAAGAGGGTTCCCTTTTCTCCACACCCTCTCCAGCATTTATTGCTTGTAGACTTTTGGATAGCAGCCATCCTGACTGGCGCGTAATGACATGTCATTGTGGTTTTGATTTGTGTTTTTCTGATAATGAGTGATGTTGAGCATCTTTTCATGTGTTTGTTAGCCATCTGTATGTCTTCTTTGGAGAAATGTCTGTTTAGTTCTTTGGCCCATTTTTTGATTGGGTCATTTATTTTTCTGGAATTGAGCTGCAGGTGTTGCTTGTATATTTTTGATATTAATCCTTTTTCTATTTCTTCATTTGCTATTATTTTCTTCCATTCTGAAGGTTGTCTTTTCACCTTGCTTATAGTTTCCTTTGTTGTGCAAAAGTTTTTAAGTTTAATTAGGTCCCATTTGTTTATTTTTGCTTTTATTTCCAATATTCTGGGAGGTGGGTCATAGAGGATCTTGCTGTGATTTATGTCAGAGAGTATTTTGCCTATCTTCTCCTCTAGGAGTTTTATAGTTTCTGGTCTTACATTTAAATCTTTAATCCATTTGGAGTTTATTTTTGTGTATGGTGTTAGAAAGTGTTCTAGTTTAATTCTTTTACAAGTGGTTGACCAGTTTTCCCAGCACCACTTGTTAAAGAGGTTGTCTTTTTTCCATTGTATATCCTTGCCTCCTTTGTAGAAGATAAGGTGTCCGTAGGTACGTGGATTTATCTCTCGGCTTTCTACTCTGTTCCATTGATCTATATTTCTGTCTTTGTGCTAGTACCATACTGTCTTGATGACTGTGACTTTGTAGTAGAGCCTGACGTCAGGCAGGTTGATTCCTTCAGTTCTATTCTTCTTTCTAAAGATTGCTTTGGCTATTCGAGGTTTTTGTATTTCCATACAAATTGTGATATTATTTGTTCTAGTTCTGTGAAGAATACCATTGGTAGCTTGATAGGGATCTCATTGAATCTATAGTTTGCTTTGGGTAGTATACTCATGTTCACTCTATTGATTCTTCTAATCCATGAACATGGTATATTTCTCCATCTATTTGTATCTTCTTAGATTTCTTTTATCAGTGTTTATATATATATATATATATTATATATAATATATATATATATATATATATGTCTTTTGTTTACTTAAGTGAATATATTCCTAAGCATTTAATTGTCTCATTACAATGGTGAATGGAATTGTTTAATTTCTCTTTCTGTTTTCTCATTGTTAGTGTATAGGAATGCAAGGGATTTCTGTGTGTTAATTTTATATCCTACAACTTTACTATATTCACTGATTAGCTCTCATAATTTTCTGGAGGAATCTTTAGGATTTTCTATGTAGAGGATCATGTCGTCTGCAAACAGTGAGAGTTTTACTTATTCTTTTCCAAACTGGATTCCTTTTATTTCTTTTTCTGCTCTGATTGCTGTGGCTGAAACTTTCAAAACTATGTTGAATAGTAGTGGTGAGAATGGGCACCCTTGTCTTGTTCCTGATTTCAGGGGAAATGCTTTCAATTATTCACCATTCAGGATAATGTTTGCTGTGAGTCTGTCATATATAGCTTTTATTATGTTGAGGTATGTTCCTTCTATTCCTGCTTTCTGGAGGGTTTTTATCATAAATGAATTTTGAATTTTGTCAAAGGATTTTTCTGCATCTATTGAGATAATCATGTGGTTTTTATCTTTCAGTTTGTTAATGTGGTGTATTACATTGATTGATTTGCGGATGTTGAAGAATCCTTGCATTCCTGGGATAAAGCCCACTTGGTCATGATGTATGATCTTTTTAATATGTTGTCAGATTCTGTTTGTTAGAATTTTGTTAAGGATTTTTGCATCTATGTTCATCAGTGATATTGGCCTATAGTTTTCTTTTTTTTGTGGCATCTTTGTCTGGTTTTGGTATTAGGGTGATGGTTTTGGAAGTTTACCTTCCTCTGCCACTTTCTGGGAGAGTTTGAGTAGGATAGGTGTTAGCTTTTCCCTAAACTTTTGGTAGAATTCAGCTGTGAAGCCGTCTGGTCCTGGGTTTTTTGTTTGTTGGAAGATTTCTGATGACAGCTTTGCTTTCCGTGCTTGTGATGGGTCTGTTAAGATTTTCTATTTCTCCCTGGTTCAGTTTAGGAAAACTATAATTTTCTAAGATTTTGTCCTTTTCTTCCAAGTTGTCCATTTTTTGGCATATAATTGCTAATGATAGTCTCTTATGAGCCTTTGCATTTCTGTGTTGTCTGTTGTGATTTCTCTATTTTCATTTCCAATTCTGCTGATTTTATTCTTCTCCCTTTTTTTTCCTGATGAGTCTGGCTAGTGGTTTGTCGATTTTATTTATCTTCTCAAAGTATCAGCTTTTAGCTTTGATGATTTTTCGCTCTGGTTTCTCATTTCTTTTGCATTTATTTCTGCCCTAATTTTTAAGAATTCTTTCTTTCTACTAAGCCTGGGGTTCTTCATTTCCACCTTTTCTAGTTGAGTTAGATGTACAGTTAGGTTATTGATTTGACTTTTTTCTTGCTTCTTGAGGTAAGCCTGTATTTCTATAAACCTTCCCCTTAGCACTGCATTTACAGTCTCCCATAGGTTTTGGGTTATTGTGTTTTCATTTTCATTCATTTCTCTGCATATTTTGATATCTTTTTTTTTATTTCTTCTGTGATTTGTTGGTTATTCAGAAGCGTGTTGTTCAACCTCCATATGTTGGATTTTTTTTTCATGTAATTGACATCTATTCTTACTGCATTATGATCAGAAAAGACGCTTGGAATGATTTCAAATTTTGTTTTTTAATTTACCAAGGCTAGATTTATGGCCCAAGATGTGATCTATCCTGGAGAAGGTTCCGTGTACACTTGAGTAAAAGGTGAAATTCATTGTTTTGGGGTGAAATATCCAATAGATATCAATCAGGTCTAACTGGTCTATTGTATCATTTAAAGTTCGTGTTTCCTTGTTAATTTTCTCTTTAGTTGACATATCCATAGGTGTGAGTAGGGGTATTAGTTTCCCACTCTTATTTTGTTATTGTTAATGTCCCCTTTCATATTTATTAGCATTTGCCTTACATATTGTGGTGCTCCTATGTTGGGTGCATATATAATTGTCATATCTTCTTGGGTTGATCCTTTGATCATTATGTAGTGTCCTTCTTTGTCTCTTTTCACAGCCTTTATTTTAAAGTCTATTTTATCTGATATGAGTATTGTGACTCCTGCTTTCTTTTGGTCTCCATTTGCCTGAAATATCTTTTTCCAGCCCTTTACTTTCAGTCTGTATGTTCCCCTTGTTTTGAGATGGGTCTCTTGTAGAGAGCGTATATAGGTGTCTTATTTTTGTATCCATTCAGACAGTCTTTGTCTTTTGGTTGGGGCATTCATCCTATTTACGTTTAAGGTAATTATTGATAAGTATGATCCTGTTGCCATTTACTTTTGTGTTTTGGTTTCGAGTTTATACACCCTATCTGTGTTTCCTGTCTAGAGAAGATCCTTTAGCATTTGTTGAAGAGCTGGTTTAGTGGTGCTGAATTCTCTGAGCATTTGCTTGTCTGTAAATCTTTTGATTTCTCCTTCATATTTGAATGAGATCTTTGCTGGGTACAGTATTCAGGGTTTTAGGTTTTTCTCTTTCATCACTTTAAGTATTTCCTGCCATTCCCTATTGGCCTGAAGAGTTTCTATTGAAAGATCAGCCGTTATCTTTATGGGAATCCCCTTGTGTGTTATTTGTTGTTTTTCCTTTGCTGCTTTTAATATCTGTTCTTTGTGTTTGATCTTTGATTAATATGTGTCTTGGGGTGTTTTGCCTTGGCTTTATCCGCTTTGGGAATCTCTGGATTTCTTGGGCTTGGGTGACTATTTCCTTCCCCATTTTAGGGAAGTTTTCAACTATTATCTCCTCAAGTATTTTCTCTTAACCTTTCCTTTTGTCTTCTTCTGGGACTCCTATGATTTGAATTTTGGGTCATTTAACATTGTCCCAGATGTCTCTGAGGTTGTCTTCATTTCTTTTAATTATTTTTTTTCTTTTTTTCCTCTCTGCTTCATTTATTTCTACCATTCTATGTTCTACCTCACTTATCCTATCTTCTCCCTCCGTTATTCTACTGTTGGTTCCCTCCAGAGTGTTTTGATCTCATTTATTACATTATTCATTATTGATTGATTCTTTTTTATTTCTTCTAGGTCCTTGTTAAACATGTCTTGCATCTTCTCAATCCTTGTCGCCAGGCTATTTATCTGTAACTCCATTTTGTTTTCAAGATTTTGGATCATATTTACTATCATTATTCTGAAATCTTTTTCAGGTAGATTCACTATCTCCTCATCTTTTGTTCAGTTTGGTGAGCGTTTATCATTTTCCTTTACCTGCTGAGTATTTCTCTGACTTTTTATCTTGTTTATATCACTGTGTTTGTGGTGGCCTTTCTGTGTTCTGGCAGTTTGTGGTTCCTCTTTATTGTGGAGGTTCCTTCCTGTGAGTGGGGTTAGACGAGTGGCTTGTCAAGGTTTCCCGGTTAGGAAAGCTTGTGTCGGTGTTCTGGTGGGTGTAGCTGGATTTCTTCTCTCTGGAGTGCAATGAAGTGTCCAGTAGTGAGTTTTGAGATGTCTACAGTTTTGGTGTGACTTTGGGCAGCCTGTATATTGAAGCTCAGGACTATGTTCCTGCATTGCTAGAGAATTTGAGTGGTATGCCTTCCTCTGGAACTTGCTGGCTCTTGAGTGGTCCTTGGTTTCAGTGTAGGTATAGAGCCTTTTGGATGAGCTCTTATCCATTAATGTTCCCTGGAGACAGCAGTTATCTGGTGTTCTCAGGTTTTGGACTTAAGCCTCCTGCCTCTGGTTTTCAGTCTTATTCTTACAGTAGCCTCAAGACTTTTCCATCCATACAGCACTGATGATAAAACATCTAGGTTAATGGTCAAAAGATTCTCCACAGTGAGGGACATCCACATAGTTTCACAGAGTTATATGGAGAAGAGAAGAGGGAAGAGGGAGATAGAGGTGACCAGGAGGGGGAGGGGGGAATCAAAAGGGGAGAGAGCAGTCTAGCCAGTAAGCAATTCCCTATGTGTTTGCTCTCTACAGTCTGGAACCCTCAGAGAGGTTCATGGACTTACTTAGAGAAGAGAAGAGGGAGGAAGGAGATAGAGGTGGCCAGGAGGATAAAAGGGTGAATCAAAAGGAAAGAGACAGATCCAGCCAGTAATCAGTTCCCTAAGTGTTCTCCACAGCCAGGAACACACAAAAAGATTCACAGAGTTGGGTAGAGAAGAGAAGGGGGAGGGAGGAGATAGAGGTGACCTGGTGGAGAAAAAGGAGAGTCAAAAGGGAGAGAGAGTAATCAAGCCAGCAACCCCACTCCTAAGCAAAAATGGGTAATGAAGATTGTATTCTTAAAGGTACAAAATTGACAACAAATACCAAAAAGCAAAGATTAAAAATCTAGAGTAGAGTTTAGACTCTCAAAAATACAATATTAAAAAAAATCACAAAAAAATAAGAAATATATATATGAAGTTTGCTTTAAAAACAGGGTCTTTTTTTCTCCCAACATAATAGTAGGTTATAAAAATGAAAATTAAAGGAGTAATAGAGGACTTAAAAGTAAAAAAAAAAAAATTAAATTTAAAGAGTGATAATAGTAAAAATATATCTAGGAATTTCTCTGGAGCTGTCGAGGGCAGTGTGGGATCAGTTCAGTTTCAGATAGTTCCCTGTTCCAGCTTATAATTCTCAAGATCTATAGGCCGCTTCCCATGTAGTCGGTGCTAACTACAGGGTTTTAATCTGTTGCACCTGTCACTTCCAAACCAGTTCCGTTTATTTTGGCTTCTTCTGTTTGCAGGTCTCTTCAGTGTCTAAATTCTGCCCTGACACAAGTGGGTGAAGGTGGTCCCTCATCTAGGCTCACTTGTTCAGTTGTGCTGTGGGGAGGGGGGAACACTGCAAACAAATATCACTGGCCTGTGTGGGGAATGCTAACAGTGTCTTGGCAAACTGTGCTTTCCTAGTCTACACTGCTCAGGCTCCAGGTTGCTTTGCAGGGGAACTGTCTGAGGTGGGCCCTGGGTTGAATGCACTTCCCAGGTCTAAGCCGCTCAGGTTCAGGTTCTCAGGTACTCCACAAAGACGCAGACTTGATTGGGCCGGCGTTTTGTGACCTCCCCAGGTCCAAGCAGTTCAGGTGACCTGGTGCTTGGCTAGTGCACTCTCCCCAGGTGGAGGGTGAGTCTTATCATCTCCCCCATCCTAGCCGCTCAGTTTCCTTGGTGTGCAGCGGCTGTGCCACCTCAGTTGTGCCATGTGTCTCTTCTGGGGAGCTGATATCTGGCTGTGACCCTCCTGACAGGTGTCAACCGTCCAGATTCCCAGGAAGTCTTGGTTAACAACTGGCAGCCTGCTTGCAGTTTGGTAGAGGATGCCATCTCTGGGGCCGAGATTTCCCCTTTTTGGCTCTGGCTGCTGCCCGCCTGCCTCCCTGCCTCTGGTGGGGGATGGGTCAGTCTGCAGCCAGCTAGCTCTCCTCTGGTATTCGCTCAGTTCTTTGTTCTGTGAGCGGACCTGGCAGTGCCTTAGGTTGGGGTTTTTCATGGGAGAGACCACTCTCTTTATTTTTCTCTCTCTCTGGCTATCCCACAGTTTGGGTTGCTATCTCACGTTAGCTCACTAGGATTGCCCTAAGGGCATTCAGGCCCAGTCCTTACCCTAAGTAATGCAGTCCATGCCTCCCTGTTCAGCCCCTCCTTGCTGGTGGCAGATGCAAGTATCTGGGTTACTTATGTGCTGAGAGTTGCTGCTAGGCACATAATCTCTGGGTTTTATTTATTTATTTTTCCTCCCAGTTATGTAGCCCTCTGAGATTCCAAAATTCCCCACAGACCCACTAGTGAGAGGGTTTCCTGGTGTTTGGAAACTTCTCTTTTAAGACTCCCTTCCTGGGACAGGTCTCCATCCCTAACATTTTTGTCTCTCTTTTTACCTTTTATATTTCGTCCTACCTCTTTTCTAAGACAATGGGCTGCCTTTCTGGATGCCTGATGTCCTCTGTGAGCGTTAAGAAGTTGTTTTGTGGAATTTTCTCAGCATTCAAATGTTCTTTCAATGAATTTGTGAGGGAGAAAATGGTCTCCCCATCCTATTCCTCTGCCATCATAAGACCGCCCCCAATAGAAATCTTTAAAAAAAAAAAAAAGTTGCACTGAACTATCGATAAATGCACTTTGTAAAATTAATCAAAGACAACTAAATAGAAAGTGAGGAAAACCATTTCCTAATACACAATGCAGAACTGATTTTATAATGCTTATTTTATTATTTTTAGCTAGTTAGCAAGTTAAGGTATTTCTACTTCGGTGGTTTTAGAAAGGCCAAGGAACCAGAGATCAAATTGCTATCATCTGCTGGATCATCAAAAAAGCAAGAGAGTTCCAGAAAAACATCTATTTCTGCTTCATTGACTATCCCAAGGCCTTCGACTGTGTGGATCACAATAAACTGGAAAATTCTGAAAGAGATAGGAATACCAGACCACCTGACCTGCCTCTTGAGAAACCTGTATGCAGGTCAGGAAGCAACAGTTAAAACTGGACATGGAATAACAGACTGGTTCCAAATAGGAAAAGGAGTACGTGAAGGCTGTATATTGTCTCCCTGCTTATTTAACTTATATGCAGAGTACATCATGAGAAACGCTGGGCTGGAGGAAGCACAAACTGGAATCAAGATTGCCGGGAGAAATCTCAATAACCTCAGATATGCAGATGACACCACCCTTATGGCAGAAAGTGAAGAGGAACTAAAAAGCCTCTTGATGAAAGTGAAAGAGGAGAGTGAAAAATTTGTCTTAAAGCTCAACATTCAGAAAACTAAGATCATGGCATCCGGTCCCATCACTTCATGGCAAATAGATGGGGAAACAGTGGAAGCAGTGTCCAACTTTGTCTTTGTGGGCTCCAAAATCACTGCAGATGGTGATTGCAGCTATGAAATTAAAAGACACTTGCTCCTTGGAAGGAAAGTTATGACCAACCTCAACAGCGTATTAAAAAGCAGAGACATTACTTTGTCCACAAAGGTCCATCTAGTCAAGGCTATGGTTTTTCCAGTAGTCATATATGGATGTGAGAGTTGGACTATAAGAAAGCTGAGAGCTGAAGAATTGATGCTTCTTAACTGTGGTGTTGGAGAAGACTCTTGAGAGTCCCTTGGACTGCAAGGAGATCCAACCAGTCCATCCTAAAGGAGATCAGTCCTGGTTGTTCATTGGAAGGACTGATGTTGAACCTGAAACTCCAATACTCTGGCCACATGATGAGAAAAGCAGAGTCATTTGAAAAGACCCTGATGCTGGGAAAGATTGAGGGCAGGAAGATAAGGGGACAACACAGGATGAGATGGTTGGATGGCATCACTGACTCAATGGACATGAGTTTGGGGGGGCTCTAGGAGTTGGTGATGGACAAGGAGGCCTGGCGTGTTGCACTTCATGGGGTTGCAAACAGTAGGACACAACCGAGCGACTGAACTGAACTGAACTGATTCATAATGAAAAGCTACTTCTTCACATGCAATTTGAGGAATTTACAAAGAGTCACTCACAAAACCACTGGTGTTTTCGCATCCTGCTGCAGATCACCTGTGAAAAACAGACAATTCTGGACCACAGAATGAGCCCAGACAGCAGAGTTAAACATTACTAGTAAAGTCAATAAAAGATGAAATAATCTGTTGCATGACAAACTAGAACAATGCAAGCTTTCTCAACAGGATGTTCAAAAACACTGAGGTAATTAAGATGGGACTGCCAACTGAGAAAGTACAAAAGCAAACAATTGCTGTAATTTCTATGGACTTCAGGTTTACCAGTTTAAATTCACCCTTTCTTTACCAGTAATAACAGTAGCTGATATCTGCCCTTCTTTTTAGATTAATGATAATGTAAAATCTTGTGTACAGAAATTAGTTCAGCAAATTTACTGACTATACAACTTAGGCCTAGTTAGTCAATCACTCTGAGACTAAGTTTTCTTCTATGTGAAATTGGTGTAATACACCTATTTCCTAGAGATGTGGGGCTAAATAAGAAGATGAATGTAAAGGTCTTGGCTTTGAGCTTGAATCCCCAAAGGCACTCAATAAATAGGAAGCCTTTCCATACTCATGTCCTTCTTTCTCCTATTGATTCTTCAGACTCAAGTTTACCTTCCCTAGAATATATCTTAGGCACATATCTCTTAAATCTGAATTCTTACAGCAGTAGTTTCTGATCTGTGATCCTGATATCACTGTGGGGAGGGAGAGTGAAAGGGAAGAATAGTTATTGCAAAGAGCCTACAAATCTCTAAGTATACAAGGCATTTTCTGGAGACCAAGAAAATGTTTTGCAGTGAAGTGTACAACTTTATGTATAGTGTATGAAGTGTATAACAGTATGTATAGATACTGTTTTATAAATTGAAATACACATTCATTTCAAAGTGCTACCAAATTCATGGTATTCATTGGAAGGACTGATGTTGAAGCTGAAACTCCAATACTTTGGCTACCTAATGTGAAGAACTGACTCACTGGAAAAGACCCTGATACTGGGAAAGATTGAAGGCAGAAGGAGAATGGGATGACCAAGGGTGAAATGGTTGGATGGCATCATCGACTCAACGGACATGAGTTTGAGCAGTTCCCGGAGTTAGTGACGGACAGGAAAGTGGACAGGGAAGCAGTCCATAGAGTCACAAAGGCTGGACAGGACTGAGTGACTGAACTGAACTGAACTTGTGTCAGGTACTATGCTAAGTACCACATGCATTCTCTCATTTAATTTTATTTGCTCATGCCCAGAGAATATTGCTACTGCATTCTTGTACTCAAAGCTGCTATTTTTACAAGTGGGGTCCTTCTAACAGCTTGGCATTTGTCTTTATCTAACTGAGTTCCATATAGCATAATGTTCTGAAAGTTTCTCATAGAGATATTACTGCTATAACCAATGGAAGCTAATAAGGTTGTGAAACCTTGTCATTTAGAAGTTTTTATGGAGATTCTATGTATTCATGATTGATTAAATCATTGGCCGTTGGTGACTGAATTAAATCTCTAGCCCTTCTCCCCTCCCAAGGGGGAAATATATATATATACCACAATGTTATTCTAACATTTAAATGAAAAGTCATTTAAAAAACTGCTAACACTTTAATTTTGCAAAACTGGATATTCTCTTTTGAACTTAACTATACTTAACTTTGGAGAAGGAAATGGCAGCCGGCTCCAATATTCTTGCCTTTGAAACCCCATGGAGAGAGGAGCCTGGTAGGTTACAGTCCATGGGGTTGCAGAGAGTTGGACACAACTTAGCAACTAAACAAAAACAATATTTAACTTTTCAGCAAAAATTTGACTAGCTCATCAGAAAAACCAACAACACAACACCATTTTACACACAGCAATTCAGTTAAATTGATAACTGTTAGCACTTGGTAAGAGTTATTAATAGGGATTCCCTTTATAATCTGCTATAGGAACAAGTTGACTGCTAATAGAGGACATAATCCTTTAGTACAATTTACTATTTTTTCTTAGATCCTTAGGTTCAGATAGGAAAGATTAATAAAAGGAAATGTCCAAAACTATAACCTAATTTTCGTGTTCTAAAAATGACAAAAGATGGATACTGATACCTTCAAAGGCTAAAAATATATACAAAATGAAATCCAACTCTCCTCATTAAAAAGAAAAGGCTAATGACACTACGCTTCATAGCTGTTTCAAAATGATAAAAGGAGTTAGTGATAAGTATTAGCTTGACACCAAATTTAAAAATAGAGCCTCATCTGCAAGTCTATCTTTTTAGATATATGTCTGATGTAATGTATCATTCTTGTTGGCAGAAAACTGCTTTCTTAAAAGATCAAGAGTGGATAATACTTGTGTTCACAGGCTTCTACTAAAATAATATTTAAACCTATTTCTACATGAAAAATTTCCAAGGGCAATTCAACATGGTTTTTCTGGCTTCTCTTCCTAAAGAACCACAGACCACCAACTAGTGAACATATTCGCCTTACTTCAATATATCAACACATTGTTTTAAAGAGCATTGATTTGGTAGTTAGGTGACCTGGAATCTAGTCTCTGAGCTGAGCTGCAGTTCTTCATATATATGTGTGAATCCCATGGAGAGAGTAGCCTGGCAGGCTACAATACATAGAGTCACACAGAGTCAGACGCGACTGAAGCAACTTAGCATACATGCACACACACACATATATATATAAAACAAGGAATTTGAAATAGCTAATTTCTCAGGACACTTTCTACTCTGCCATGTTGTCGTTCCAAGAAGTCTTTAACAATCAGAGGATCAAGGTAGGGAAAGGGATGTGCAATTCTCCCTGAATCTTTACCTCCTCTAGGAACTAGTTGGAAGAGTAACCCTTTGCTTTAACTGAAAAGTGTTATATAAAGAAGTATATGTTCTAGTGGCCACTCTAAATAAAAGTGTTCTCTACTCAGTTTACATGAATGAAACTGTTACAAGTACAAACTCTTCAACCTAGTGTGAATTAATGAGTAACTCCAAGGAACCCATAATCTCATCTGGAGGAAAGTAACCACAGAAGATTCCTAGTATACTTTTGATATTAAGGCAAGTGAGAAAAATCAGACTTTCATCCCATTTGGCAAAAGTACAAACACAGGAATCCACAGGCTTTTCTTCATGTGTCAAGAGTCACTTTGGACCACACATTATAGGAATGAAAGCACTCAGGGATATTATGTTGATAATAGTAGTGTCAAAAATGCTATCACCACTTTAAACTTACAGAAGATTTTAGAAAATGTGCCACTGTACTGTCAATGTTCTATCTGCTTAAAAAGCAAATGAAATCATTGTGGCTTTTAGAGACTTATCAAGACAGCAAATGAAAAATAACTCATCTCTACAGCAAAAGTGAAAACATTAGACAACTGATTTCCTTCAAGCTAGGAACTTGTCAACAGTCTCATCTGATGGCTTGTTCAGGAATTTTTGTACATTCTCCACATAGATTCGAGTCCCAAGGGTTTTGCAAGCAATAAGACAAGCTCTGTGTTCTGAAATAGACCAGCAGAGTAAGGGAATTTGGTGGTCGGAAATGTACAGAAGAGAACATTTTGCTTGCTTTTAAGAAGAAAAGTAAAACAGAGCTCTTAAATGAGATACTAATTGACTGCTTTAGCAATAGCTATGGCAATTTCCTTCAGATCAAAATGAAATGTGGCACTTTAAAATCAATGTAATATCTAAAATATTTGCACCATGCTTTTAACTGGTGTGGGGGATCTAACAACCAATTACTCAAATTTGGTCTTTGTCTCTCCACTTTTCATGATGGTATTTCTGATATAAAAGGTCCAAAGCAATGTTGTGATAGTTTTTACTATAAGATAACTATACTTCAATAAAAATTAATTTTAAAGAAGCCCAAAACATTTATTTAAGGAACAAATTTATGAATTTTCTTACAATAGGCCTGTAATACAGGCAATGTTAAACCCAACTTTACCTAAGAGAAACAGAAGTGGTACGTGACTTGGCCAAGAATATTTGACTTATCAATGGCAGTGCTAGAAATTCTATTAGTTTCTTATTGTCACAAACACAAATCACCACAAATTTAGTGGCTTAAAACAACACAGACTTATTCACTTACAGTTCTGGAGGTCAAAGTTTGAAATTAGTTTCATGGAACTAAAATCAAGAGGCTGGCAGTGCTGGTTCCTTCTGAGGGCTCTCAGTTCAGTTCAGTTCAGTCGCTCAGTCATGTCCGACTCTTTGCAACCCCATGAATCGCAGCACGCCAGGCCTCCCTGTCCATCACCAACTCCCGGAGTTTACTCAAACTCATGCCCATCAAGTCGGTTATGCCATCCAGCCATCTCATCCTCTGTCATCCCCTTCTCCTCCAGCCCCCAATCCCTCCCAGCATTAGGGTCTTTTCCAAGGAGTCAACTCTTTGCATGAGGTGGCCAAAGTATTGGAGTTTCAGCTTTAGCATCAGTCCTTCCAATGAACACCCAGGACTGATCTCCTTTAGGATGGACTGGTTGGATCTTCTTGCAGTCCAAGGGACTCTCAACAGTCTTCTCCAACACCACAATTCAAAAGCATCAATTTTTCGGCTCTCAGCTTTCTTCACAGTCCAGCTCTCACATCCACATATGACCACTGGAAAAACCATAGCCTTGACCAGATGGACCTTTGTTGGCAAAGTAATGTCTCTGCTTTTTAATATGCTATCTAGGTTGGTCATAACTTTCCTTCCAAGGAGTAAGTGTCTTTTAATTTCATGACTGCAGTCACCATCTGCAGTGATTTTGGAGCCCCCAAAAATAAAGCCTGACACTGTTTCCACTGTCTCCCCATCTATTTCCCATGAGGTGATGGGACCAAATGCCATGATCTTAGTTTTCTGAATGTTAAGCTTTAAGACAACTTTTTCACTCTCCTCTTTCACTTTCATAAAGAGGCTTTTTAGTTCCTCTTCACTTTCTGCCATAAGGGTGGTGTCATCTGCATATCTGAGGTTATTGATATTTCTCCCAGCAATCTTGATTCCAGCTTGTGCTTCTTCCAGCCCAGCGTTTCTCATGATGTACTCTGCATATATGTTAAATAAGCAGGGTGACAATATATAGCCTGAGCTCTAGAGGGATTCTGTTTTCCTTGCCTCTTTTAGTTTCTAGAGGCCACCTGCATTTCTTGGCTCATGACCTCTTCCTCGCCTCACTCCCAACCTATTTCCATCATTAAATCTACTTCCTCTTCTGCCATTGAATCTTCCTCTGCCATTCTCTTATAAAGACCCTTGCAATTATTAGGTTGATGTAAAACTAATTGCAGCTTTGCATTGCTGAACTTTGCCATTTGATATTAGAATACATTACTAACTGTGGTTATGGTATACCTCAATTTATGCACATTTCTTGTTTTATGCTTTTTTGCTAACAACTTATTGCCTGCTATTTATTTTATATTTATTATAGGCTATAGAAATGATATTAGACTAAAAGCAAATTTGAGCAAGCTTTTCATTTGAGTTCAAAATGGGTTGTAAAACAGCAGACACAACTCACAACATCAACAATGCCTTTGACCTAGGAACTGCTAATGAATGTACAGTGCAGTGGTGGTTCAAGAAATTTTGCAAAGAAGATGAAAAAAGCTTTAAAGATGAGGAGCGCAGTGGCCAGCAATTGGAAGTTAACAATAAGCAATTGAGAGGATCATCAAAGATGATCACTACGTGAGGAGATGCTAAAGAACTCAACGTCAACCATTCTACAGTTGTTCAGCATTGGAAGTAAATTGGAAAGTAAGAAAGTTAGATAAGTGAGTGCCTCATAAGCTGACTGCAAATCAAAAAACTAAAAATAAAAATCATCATTTTGAAGTATTGTCTTCTCGTATTCTATGCAACAACAATGAACCATTTCTTGATCTGATTGTGACATGCGACAAAAAATGGATTCTATACAACTACCAGCGACAACCAGCTCAGTGGTTGGACCAAGAAACTCCATAGCACTTCCCAAAGCCAAACTTGCACCAAAAAAGGTCAAGATCACTGTTTGGTGGTCTGCTGCTGATCCGATCCACTACAGCTGTCTGAACTATCACATTACATCTAAGAAGTATGATCAGAAAATTGATAACAATAAAATTTGCAACACTTGCAGCCGGCATTGGTCAACAGAATGGGCCCAGTTTTTGTTTTTTGTTTTTTTTTTTTTCCATGACAATGCCTGACTGCACATCATATAACCAATGCTTCAAAAGTTGAACAAATTGGGCTATTAAATTTTACCTCATCTGCCATATCCACCTGACTTCTTGCCAAACAACTACCACTTCTTCAAGCATCTCGAAAACTTTTTGCAAGAAAACTGCTTCCACAACCAGCAGGAGGCAGAAAATGCTTTCTAAGAGTTCATGGAATCCTGAAGCACAGATTTTTATGCTACAGGAATAAACAAACTTATTTCTTGTTAGCAAAAATGTGTTAATTGTAATGATTCCTATTTTGATTAATAAAGATGTGCTTGAGCCCAGTTGTGATGATTTTAAATTCACAGTCTAAAACCACAATTACTTTTATACCACCCTAATGCATTTAGTGCCCACTTAGATAAACCAGGGTAATCTCTGCATCTCGAGATCCTTAACTGAATCTTAGAGGCAAAGTCCCTCTTCCCATATAAAGCAACATTCACAGGTTCCAGAAATTAGGATTTGGAAATCTTCTAGAAGCTGTATTTACTAACTTAGGAGTTAGTATTAGTAGCTATTAGTATACATTAACAAGAGTTTTCTGACAATGAAACAACCTATTTGAAGAATTAATAGAAGCATCAGTGGAGAAGGTCAATATGTAAAAAGCTGTTAAAAAAATGTTTGCAGTGAATAAACTGTTGGACAGACTGGGCTATAAGTCTAGTTCATCTAAAAAATTCTATAGATCTTGAATTAGATTTCACCAATAGATACAATTCCTTCCACATAAAATCTTACACTAATGTTACTTGTTTTATTGAGGCAACAACATCACTAAGAAAATTAATTGATCAACAAACATTTACAAAACATCTCTTCTGGGCTAAGCATTGAAGACATATATGATAGAGTTTCTATGCTCAGAGAGTTTAATGCAGTACTTAAAATATAACTAACAATATGATGAGTATCCCTTATGAAATAAAAAGACAATAAAGGCTAAAGTAGTTTAGTGATAGAGAGAACTGCCTTACTTTAAGTAGCCAGAAAAGACTTCATTAGGGTAAGATAGATGGGTATGACCATGGCCTGTGGAATAGGAAAAGAATAATTCAGGTGGAGGAAACACTGGGACTAAAGGCACAGAGGTGAGGCTATAAACCTGGCATATGCAGGAAGTAGTAACTAGTGTCTGGACCAGACAGTGCCTCTAGTGCAAAGCTTTCCATTGATGGCACATAAGATGACTTTAAGTACATGATTAAAGATGTCTCTTGGTCCTTGGCTAAGAGGAGACTCTGCCTTGGGCCCGCCGGCGTAATAAACTGCACTCCACTATCTGCATTGTCCTTCTGAGTGAGTCTGTTTCCCGGAAAGCGTGGCTATAACATTTGGTGCATGGGCCGGGAAACTCCTCACTTTGAGGAGACAGGTCTCATTTGAGGCCACCCCGAGGCTTTGTGGCTTGAATCTCCTAGAGGGGGGAAGGCGCCTCGCCCCTCTGGAAGGATTCTGCTTCTCAAAGCCCGGACCTTTCAGGTCAGCAGGTAGTGGACGGCAGCAGGGGAACTGAGCGCTCAGGTGAGGAGGAGCCCACCCGGCAGGGTGGAAGAGGGGGCCTGATCACCCCCCTGGGAGGGACTAGAAGGAGCAAGGACCCACAGGAGCCTGGAATAGGCAGGCGGCGATTGCTTGGTACACAGGTCGACAAGCGTGCTAGGGTTTAGGAAGGAAATTTGTGAAGGTCATTTAGGAGGTGTTTCCACGCCGTCTCGGGGAATATTATTACCAAGCGATCACCAGGGGATTTTTAGAATAGGAAACTGGTCTTTGTATGCTCATATTCTGCCCTCCCCCAGGAGGTGTCCTGTCTGCTGTGAAATTCTTGACCCCCTCGGAATTGTTAGGCTAGAAGGAGGGGGATACAGAAGTGAGTATGAATTGGCTTTTCCGGAGATGGCCTGGGACATGGGATATTTAACCCATCTGTGTTTCTGATCAAGCCCACCAAGGCAGAATGGACTTTAAGGGAGAAACAGTCTTGGACCATGTGATGTTCTGGTTCAGCTATGCTGACTGGCAGGTGAAGACACGCCGATCCCCCTTCTCCCTCTGGGGTCTGGCAGGTAAGGCTCTTCTCACCCCAATTAGGAAGGAGGCAGAATGGCAATTTAAGTGTCACTGAGTGGAAATATCAGAAGTACATAGGGTACTGAGAACTTCGTAGACAGAACGAAAAGGAAAAGTAGAAGAAGGTCCGAGAAGGTAAGCAAGATGGGGGAAAGTGAATCTAAGGCAACTGTATTGGAGTGCATGATTAAAAATTTAAAGAAGGGATTAGGAGGAGACTGTGGGGTGAAGATGAAGCCTAACTGCCTCCACATACTCTGTGAGGTCGAATGGCCCCCTATGGGAGCAGGATGGCCACCAGAGAACACCGTGAACTTAAAGTCACAGGAGAGCCAGGACACCTGGATCAATATCCATCTATTGACTCATGGCTAGGGTTAGCTCGAGACCCTCCTACTTGGACAAGTTTCTGTATCCAGAAGGGAAAGGGAAAGATATTAATGGCACAAAAATTGACTGATGATAAAAAAGGAAATTCTACAGGATTTGGACAGGGATGACCTGACCCCTCCCGCATACTGGATAATGACACGCCTGCCTCCCAGTGCTTCACCAGGACCGGAGGCCGCCTTAATGCCCGATCCAGGGCCAGGTGAAGTTTCTGCAACAGCCAGCTTTCCCGGAGTTCGTAGAGCCGCCGTTTGGGCAGGCTCCGATCCCGGTGACAGAAGCCTCTGGCCAACACTTCCAGAATCCGGCTCCAACCGAACCACCCAAGCTATGCCCGCCTCTCCCGGTGAGTACTGACAAGAGGGGGAGGGAGATGTTGGAATTAAGCAGAGACCGCGCTCTGCCAGAGAGCCGGAGGGAATAAAAGAGAACAGACAAGAGACTTACAGTGCTAGCTGCTGCTCTGGGAAAGTCTATCTCGGGCCCTCCAGAAAACCTCATCTGCCCCAGGGACAGGACAGTCCTTCAGCCGGTCCCAAGGGAGGCCCTGGGCCCACTACAGCCAAACCAGTGTGCCTGGCGCCGAGCTTTTGGCCACTGGAAGAATGAATGCCCTAAGGCAAGGAAGGAAGAGGAAGCTCCTGCAGTTGTGGGGCTTACTGACCTGGAAATTAACTAGGGCTGCCAGGGCTCAGAGATATCAGGTCCCTGAGAGCCCATGGTAACCGTAAAAGTGGGGGACCAAAACATTGACTTCATGGTGGATACAGGAGCAGAACTGTCGGTAGTAACAAAACCTGTGGCACCTCTGTCCACAAAGACTACCGCTGTAACTGGGGTATCGGGAGAAGAGATGACTAAATCGTTTTGCCAGCCCAGAAAATGTCAGATGGGGGGCACCAAGTGATTCCTGAATTCCTCTACATTCCTGAGTGCCCAGTACCCCTGTTGGGAGGAGACTTGCTCTCCAAACTAGGAGCATAGGTGACTTTCTCCCCTGAGGAGAGGCCCACCTTCTGGACGGACTCTATGACTTATTTGCCCTCTCTCTCAATACCAACCCAAGATGAGTGGAGGTTGCATGAGCCTCTGAAGGCAGAACCGGGTGGGCCAGAAGAGCATGAGGGAGCTAACTCAATTATTCCCTGAGGTCTGGGTGGAAGACAACCCCCCCTCCCCCCAGGCTGGCTAAACATCACACCCCAGTGATAATGGAACTCAAACCAGGCACCATCCTGGTTAGAGGGCGCCAGTACCCGCTATGGATGGAGGCCTGAGCCGGCATATTGCCCCACATCAATAGATTGAAACAAGCAGGCATTCTAGTAGAGTGCCAGTCGGCTTGGAATACGCCAATCCTGCCAGTCAAAAGGGAAGGAGGACAGGACTATAGGCCTGTACAAGATCTCAGGCTAGTCAACCAGGCTACTGTGACTTTACACACCACTGTTCCAAACCCCTATACCTTGCTTAGCCTCCTCCCACCGAGGACTAAAGTTTACACTTGCCTAGATCTCAAGGATGCCTTCTTCTGCATAGCCTCGCCCCAGCGTCACAGCCCATCTTTGCCTTTGAATGGGAAGATCCAGTGGGGAGCACCAAACAACAGCTCATCTGGACTCCCCCACAAGGGTTTAAAAACTTCCCAGCCATCTTTGGGGAAGCCTTGGCTTCTGATCTGGACTCATTCCATCCGGAAGAGTATGGATGTCAGCTCCTACAATAGGGGGATGACCTGCTGCTGGCTGCCTGAGACCAAGGAAAAATGCTGGAAAGGGACAAATGCACTGCTCCAGCTGTTGATGGAAGCAGGTTACCAGGTGTCGAAGAAGAAGGCACAGATCTACAAAGAGGAGGCCCAGAGTTCTGAGATGGTGGAATGAACCAACCGGACACTTAAAGGGACTCTCCAAGTGGATCAGAGAGACTGACTGCTCCTGAGTGGACTTGCTTCCAATGGCTCTGCTCAGACTCAGGATGACCCCACAGTCCCAAGGCTATTCTCCGCACGAAATTGTGTATGGGAGGCCTCCTCCCATAATAAAACAGGTGTCAACAAATTTGCCTCAGGTAAGGGGGGATAGGATTTCACAGCAGATGGAACTGGGTAAGGTAATAAATCGGGTAACTAAGTTTGTACAAGAAAGGGTGCCATTCCCCCTTGGGGAACAGATTCATGAGTTTACACTTGGTGACCAAGTATGGGTCAAAGATTGGAAACATGATTTGCTAGCCCTTTGGGGAAAGGGCCCTTATGTTATTCTAACTACCCCTACTACAGTTAAAGTTGCAGGTATTGTCCCTTGATCCATCACACCAGAGCAAAGAAGGCATACCACGCTGACCCGGAGGACGCCAAGTGGACCATCCAGAAGGACCCCACCGACCCACGGGGAACCAAGATCATTCTGAAGAGGAAGAAGAGAATGAGATCCCGGACGAGCCCTCTACAGGATGGAGCTGGGTAAACGACTCCTGCTGCTCGGCCTCATCAACGCAATTCTGAACCTGACCAGTGTTCCTGCACAGGACAACGTCTTCATCTCGTGGGCACATTCTTTCGCGAACTTCCACAACTCCTCCAACTGTTGGGTATGTGGGGCTATGCCCCTGTCAGTAATAGACAGACTCCCCTGGTGGGTATCGTCACTCCGTTATGGGGACTTTAACAACAAAAAGGAACTTTCCTCTCTCTCACCAACCATAACCTTTCTTTGCTGTCTGGTGTTGGAAGAAGCCATCAATGGGCCAGGGACATAGGGTTACATTTAACATGAACACCAGCCTTACGGAGATAACAAAGGCTTATACCTTATCACCCCAATCAGTCTGCTCAGTGGCCCGGTTCCGACTGGAAATATAATCCTGGAATCCGCTGGGTAGCCCCCAATGGGACCCAGTGGCTCTGTGGGCTTAACTTATGGCCATGGTTACCAGTTGGCTGGGTGGGGCGTTGCACATTAGGATTTGCTTTCGCCCATGGCAGAATTAAGCCTAGCCTACAGCAGCCTCCAGTAAACCTGCTTTATCTGCATGCAAGATGGACACGATCTGTGTTCCAATGGTATGACTATCTTGCTGCCTTGTTTATACCCTCTGTAGGGACAACGGATATCATGGTTAAGGTAGAGGCCTTAACTAATTTCATTAAACAGGCCCTCTTAGACAGTACTAAAGCCATTCAAGCTTTGAACGAAGAACAGATTCAGATGAGGAAGGCAGTAATTTCAAAATAGGATGGCATTAGACATACTCACAGCAGCCCAAGGAGGGACTTTGGCAAATGGTGTGTACATCCCTGACCTGTCTGAAGATGTATCTCCTGCCTTGGAGGATATGCAAAATCAAGTGAAAGCCATGTCTAATGAACTGTTATAGTAATCTTGATCATACTGCTTTGTGGACCCTGCTTCCTACAATGCCTTGTGAATTTTGTAACCCAGAGGTTGATAGCATTCTCTCATGTGGGTGGCAGGAGGGCTAAGGTACAATATATCTCAATAAATGATGCTCGTTAGGGAAACTAAGAGCATCAAGAGGGGGGAATGAAGAAGGAATTCATAGGGCCTGGACTCCATCTCAGGCCTGTCTGTGCTGATCGTGGGCGGCCACCTCTCCAGTGGACTCTGAACTCTGTGCTTAGCGCCTGTGGGAATGACAATGGAAGGATAAGACCCCCCTCTGGGCAGGGGAATCTTGAAGAACAGACACTAATCACCCCTGCCTTCGGACACTAGCTATCAGAATGTAAGCACAGGCTTATCAGTTATTAACTATTTGTTATGTAACTGCGGGCTTATTGATTATTGACTGTTTGAACACATAACACGTGAATGATGGGGTTACTGTAGTTGTATTTACCCTTCCTTTGTTTATGTAAGTCTCAAGGGAATTGGGGTAGTGGGTTTGGACACATGGGGTATAAAAGATTTTCACAAATGCTGGTCGGGGTCCTTGGCTAAGAGGAGACTCTGCCTTGGGCCCGCCGGCATAATAAACTGCACTCCACTACAAAAAAAAAAAAAATAAAATAAAAAAAAAAATAAAGATGTCTCTTTAATTGTATGCATTTATGCTAATGTGTAATAGAAAAATAGGCAATTAGAAAATTAAATCCATAATTTCACAGATATTGTTTGGGATAAATCAAGAGATTTATTCAAGCATATATTCATTTATGCATCCTCTAAGTCCATAAGCATGTATTCATTACATAGTTCTGGGGACTGGGCACTGTGCAACAGCCTGAGAACACAATAGAGGTGCACAAAACAAAGACCCCAAGTCCAAGGAGTTCACAGTCTAGTAAGAAAGATAAAAACAGAAAATTATAATAAAATATGCAATGACATAAAAATATTTACCAGGTTGGATGCATGAGACAAGTGCTTGGGGCTGGAGCACTAGGAAGAGCCAGAGGGATCGGGTGGAGAGGGAGGTGGGAGGGGGGATCGGGATGGGGAATACATGTAAATCCATGGCTGATTCATGCCAATGTATGTCAAAAACCACTACAATACTGTAAAGTAATTAGCCTCCAACTAATAAAAATAAATGGAAAATAAATGAATAAAAAAATAAAAAGAAATATGCACAAGGTACTACTAGATTATGAAAACATCTAACCTAGGTTGAGGGCTTTACAAGTGCTGCTAATGATAAAGAATCTGTCTCCAATGCAGGAGACAAGAGATGCAGGTTCAATCCCTGGGTCACAAAGATTCCCTGGAAGAGGGCATCGCAAACCACTTCAGTATTCTTGCCTGGAGAATCCCATGGACAGAGGAGCCTGGCGGGTTACAGTCCATAGGGTTGCAAAGAGTCGGACACGACTGAGTTACTTAGCACACACTCATGCAACCTAGGTTGAGGGTATCTTCTGGAGAAGATTAAAATATATTTAGGAAGGTTAATATGAGGATCTTCAGTGAAATGGATTGCAGAGGGAGAAACAGTTGAGACAATAATTCTTCTTTCAGTAAAAGATAGAGTGTCAATTTAAGTCAGCTGGGATTTACCCTGTAGTTCTCAGAAATATATAATTATCAAATGGATGCTAAGATTCCTAAGTCATGGCCTTCTATTTCTCAAGATTAATATCGTCATCATAACATCATTCATTATGGAGAAAAACCTTGATAGGAGTAAAAGTTGAGCTCTTTATAAATACATAGGTTTCACCAAAGAATATGCAAAAGAACCTTGGGCTGAATGCAGGTGCCTAAAAATGTGACAAAGGCCTAATTTTAAAAAGAAATTTCATTTTTTCAAAAGAAAAACTAAGCCACAGTCATACTTAGGTAAGGTACTTATTTCTATGGCCTTGATTTTATTGACAATTGGTGTGTTAGTCTCTCAGTCGTGTCCAACTCTTTGCAACCCCATGAACCATAGCCCACAAGGCTCCTCTGTCCATGGGATTCTCCAGGCAAGAATACTAGAGTGGGTTGCCATTTCCTTATCCAGGGGATCTGCCCGACCCAGGAATTGAAACTGGGTCTCCTGCATTGCAGTGAATTCTTTACCATCTGAGCCACCAGGGAAGCACCACAAAACAGTTGGTAATGACCCACATTTTGGTTAACAGTCCAACTAGGATCATTGCAATTTCTTACTCTTTTTAAAATTATTTATTTATTTATTAAAATCCTTTTTATTTTGTATTGGGATATAGCCATTAACAAACAATGTTGTTAAAGTTTCAGGTGAACAGAGAAGGGACCCAGCCACACATATACATGTATCCATTCTCTCCCAAACTCCCCTCTCATCCAGGGGGCTACATAACATTGAGCATAGTTCCACGTGCTATGCAGTAGGTCTCTGGTGGTTATCTATTCTAAATATATCAGTGTGTACATGTCCACAGCAAACTTCCTAATTATCCCTTCCCCCTTCCTTCCCCCAAGCAACCATAAGCTCGTTCTTAAAGTCTATGAGTGTATTTATGTTTTGTAAGTTCGTTTATATCATTCCTTTTTAGATTCCACATATAAGGGATGTCATATGATATTTCTCCTTCTCTGTCTCACTTACTTCACTCAGTAGGAGACTCTCCAAGTCCATCCAAGTTGCTGCAAGTGGCATAATTTCATTCTTTTTAGTGGCTGAGTAATATTTCATTGTATATATGCACCACATCTTCTTTATCCATTCCTCTGTCAATAAACATTTAGGCTGCTACCACGTCATGGTTACTGTAAACAGTGTTGCAATGAACACTGGAGTGCATGTATCTATTTGTATCATTTCCTTTTTCCAGATATATGCCCAGGAGTGGGATTTCAGGGTCATATGGTAGCTCTATTTTTAGGTTTTTAAGGAATTTCCATGTGTATTGGCTATACCAATTTACATTCCCACCAACAAAATAGAAGGGCCCCCTTCTCTCCACACCCTCTCCAGCATTTATTGTAGATTTATGTATTGTAGATTTTCTGATGATAGCTATTCTGCCTGCTGTGAGGTGATAGCTCATTGTAGTTTTGATTTGCATTTCTCTAATAATTAGCAACATTGAACATATTTTCATGTGCCTATTGGCCATCTGGAGGTCTTCTTTGGAGAAATGTCTATCTAGGTCTTCTGCCCGTTTTTTAGGTGGGTTGTTTGTTTTCACACTGTTAAGCATCATAAGATGTCTGTAAATTTTGGAGACCAATCCTTTATTGGTCACTCACATCATTTGCAAATATTCTCTCCCAATCTGTGGGTTGTCTTTTTGTTTTGTTTATTGTTTCCTTTGCTGTGCAAAAGCTTTTGAGATTAAGTAGGTCCCACTTGTTTGTTTTTTATTTCTATTATTCTGAGAAATGGATTGAAAAATATATTGCTGTGATTCTTGTCACAGAGTGTTCTGCCTATGGTTTCCTCTAGGAGTTTTACAGTGTCTGGGCTCATATTGAGGTCTTTAATCTATTTCAAGCTTATTGTTATGTATGGAATTAAACAGTAATTTAATTTCTTTTTTCTTACATGTAGCTGTCCAGTTTTCCCAGCACCATTTGTTAAAGACACTCTTTCCAACATTGTATAGTCATGCCTTCTTTGCCATAGATGAATTGATCATAGGTACATGGGCTTATTTATGAGTTTTCTATCCT
Organism: Cervus elaphus; assembly: GCF_910594005.1. Classification (NCBI taxonomy): domain Eukaryota; kingdom Metazoa; phylum Chordata; class Mammalia; order Artiodactyla; family Cervidae; genus Cervus; species Cervus elaphus. Next base: position 102,645,549 of record NC_057848.1, read on the forward strand.
GTTCCATTGATCTATATGTCTTTTTTTTGCCAGTACCACATTGTTTTGATGACTGTAGATCTGTAGTTCACTGTGATATCAGGGAGCCTGATTCCTCCAGCTGTTTTCTTTCTCAAGATTGCTTTGGTTATGCCAGGTCATTTGTGTTTCCATACAAATTTTTAGGGTTTTTTGTTCTAGTTCTATGAAAAATTCCATTGGTAATTTGATAGGGATTTCATTGTCTTTGTAGGTTGCCTTGGGTAGTATAGTCATTTTGACAGTATTGGTTCTTCCAACCCATGGACATGGTAATCTACAAAAAGCACTTCTAAGAGGGAAGTTTATAGCACTACAATCTTACCTCACAAAACAAGAAAAGAAGAGATGGACAAGATGGTGGAAGAGTAGGTGGATATGGAGTACATCTGTCTCCACAGATGCATTAGGAATACATCTTCAGACACAGAAGGTCTCACAGAATACCAGCTCCAAGTGGGTAGAAGTCCCTGACCACTTGAAAAGAATATATAGATCCATGAAAAACTCAGTAGGACAAAGGAAGGAGATGAAAAAGAGGAGAGTGAGCTAGTCAGGACTAGACCTGCACCCAGGGCATGAGGAAATTGAAGCAGGTCAGATCCCCACATTGGGGCAATTGTCTGGGAACCTGGAGAAGCATTTGAAGCTGCTGGAGAGTGCATCAGTTGATCTGTGACAGTCTGAATGGAATGAGAACCACACAGACAATCCTTGCCACAGCTCTATGAACCCTGGACAGGGATGTAAATCCCCTGGAATATGTGGGGGCTGGGAGCTCAAGCACAGGGATTGGACAGCAATCCCAGAGTGAGGTCTGCTGTTGACTTTGGGAAGAAGGCCCTAGGGGATGTGAGGGAGGAGATCATGGTGGGGAATGAGTTGGAAGAAATCAGAGCATCCATAGACATAAGGCAATAATGCTGAATCATGCACAGGGGGTGGAGCCATCACTATAGCCTCTATCACCCCACATGTCAGCACTGATCAATAGAGAAAGACCCCAGAGAGGGTGGCCCTTCAAGTGTCTAACATGCTGAGCAATACAGAAGTTCCCGAACCTGGGGTTGGGGGGTGGGAGGGCGTTAATTGCCTGATGCTCCAAGCAACAGAGAAGGACCTGAGCCAGGTGGGCCCTTTAAGTGCTTGACATACCAGGTAACAGAAAAGGACTAGCCACAAAGGCCTTTTGAATGCCAACTGCCAGAGGCTAGAAAAAGACTGTAATAGCACCATAGCTCCTGAAATTGGCTGAGACAGCCAGCATCCCTACACACTTGGTGCCACCCAGGGTCCCTGCAATAGAAGCAAGTGCACCACTTCCACGTTCAATCTTCACTGGGCAAGAGTTGCCAGAGGCTAGGAAAAAAACCCCAAGAGCACCATATCTCCTGCATATCTGGTATTGTGAGGGTCTCTGTGATCTAAGCAGCTGCACCACCTCCACACCCAGTCCTCATCGGGGCAGACCAAGTCTTCCAGGGCAGCCTCAAGAGCAAACTCCTGTGGATGACCCACATTCAGAGGTGGAAATAAAACCACAATTGAACCCCAGGGGCAGTGTAGCTGAGGAAGAAGAACCAAAACCTTCCCATCAGTTGTACAAGCTACAGGTTAAATCCACACGAGAAACTAGGCAGACTCTGTGTCTATGGAATATATAAAAGGACAATGAGAGCTCCCACAAAAGATAACTCACTAGCTCTGGCAGCTGTGGACATTGGAGGCAACAATATGCAGGGGAAGGGTCAGATTAGAGTCTGATCTGTCCCCATAGCAGGTCAAGAGACCAGCCCAGTATTGGAGAGCATCCTAGGGAGGCAAAGGTGGACTGTGACTCACAATGAGGGACATGATGTTGACAGCTGAAATCTAAGAAAAACATATATTATCATTCTTTTTTGAATTTTTCTGTACTTGGTTCTGCGTTATTATTATTATTTTTCTTTTCCTCTGTTGCTGAGGCTATTGATTTCATTATTACTATTAACTATTTAATCTTTTGGAACTTTACTTTTTTAACCAAGCTTTTTACTTCCTTTATTTACTGCTACCTCTATGTTGGCCTTTTGCAGTTCTGTGGGTTTTTTTCTTTTTTTTTTTTTTTTTTTTTTGTTTGTTTGTTTGTTTTTCTTGTTATTCTTTTCCTGCTATAGTTATTCTTTAATATATATAAATCTTTCTATACACTTCTATTTAACATTGCTTTTCTAAATTCTTTTACTTTTATTTTCTTACTTTTATTTCTGTTTTTCAAAATATTAGTTTGTTTTCTTTGCTTAATTCCCCAGTTGGCATTCTGCTTTTGTTTTGTTTCCTGGTTTGCATTTTAGTTAGTTCTGTTTTTCATTGGTTGATAAAATGTTTGCTTTCCTTTGCTTCTCAAGTCACATTCTTGTACTTTCTTTTCTTTGGAATGTTATGGTTTTGTTTGTGTGTGTGTATGTCTGTGTCAGCTGGCGCAGAATCCGCCTGCAATGCAGGAGACCCCGGTTCAATTCCTAGGTCAGGAAAGATCCTGGAGAAGGGATAGGTTACCCACTCCTGTATTCTTGGGCTTCCCTGGAGGCTCAGAAGGTAAAGAATCTGCCTACAATGTGGGAGACCTCAGTTTGATCCCTGGTTTGGGAAGATCCCCTGGAGAAGGGAAAGGCTACCCATTCCAGTATTCTGGCCTGAAGAATCTCCATGGACAAAGAAGCCTGGCAGGCTACACACCATGGGGTCACAAAGTATCAGACACAACTGAGAAACTAAGCACAGCACAGCATGTGTGCTAGTGTATTCCACTGTTTTTGTTAGTACTAGATTTTAAATTTACCATTTGCTTCGGTTCATCTTTTGCTTCTTGTTATTTTGTTTATGTGTGTTGCGTGTCTGTTTCATCGACTTTAATTCTATAACAAACAATTTATGGAATCTCAGTCCCCAGAGAGAGATATGACCTGAACCTTTGGAGTGGGAGCACTGAGTTCAGGACCCTAGACTGCCAGAGAACTTCTAACCTCAGGGAGTATTAATTAGTGAGAACTCCCACAAAGGTCTCCACCTATATACAAGACCTGGTATCACCAACTGCCAGCAGCATCCAGTGCAGGACACCTCACCCAAACAACAAGCAAAACAAAAACATAAACCTAATCATCAGCAGACAGTATACTAACAAACACCCCAAAACCAACCACCTGACAGAATCCTGCCCAACAGAGAGAAAAAAAAAAAAAAAACTTGCCTCCTCCCACCAGAATGCAGGCACAAATCACTCCCAACAAGAAGCCTACATAAACCACTGGACCAACTTTACCCACTGAGAGCAGAAACTGAAAGAATGAAGCCATATAACCATAAAGCCTAGAAGAAAAAGATCTCAAACACACTTAGTTGGAAAAAAATGAAAAGACAGAGAAATATTAAACAAATATTACACAAAAGAAAAATTAAACAAGGTAGAAATTCACAAGATCTTATGAAGAAGAGGAAATAGGCAAACTATGTGAAAAATAACTCTGAATAATGATAGTAAAAAATGATCCAAAACTTTGAAAATAAAATGGAGGAAATATAAGAATCAATTAAGACATTTCACAAGAATCTAGAAAAAAGAAAGAATAAACAAATAGACAAAACAATTACTAAAAGTTAAAAACACTCTAGAAGGAATCAACAGCAGAAAAACTGATGCAGAAGAACAGATAAGTGAGCTGGAAGATAGAATGGTGGAAATAATTGCTGAAGAGTGAATAAAGGAAAATGAATGAAAAGAATTGAAGATAGTCTCAGAGATCTCTGAAACAATACTAAACACACCAATATTTGAATTATAGAGGGCCCAGAAGAATAAGAGAAAAAGAAAGGGTCTGAGAAAATTTTTAAAGAGATTATATTTGAAAATTTCCCCAACATAGGAAAGGAAAGAGTCAATCAAGTCCAAGAAGCACAGAGCATCCCATACAGGATAAACCTAAGGAGAAACATGCTGAGACACATGCTAATAAAACTAAAAAGATTAAATACAAGGAGAGAATATCAAATGCAGCAAGGGAAAAACAACAAATAACATACAGGGGAAACTCCATACGCTTAACAGCTGATCTTTCAGCAGAAACTCTGCAGGCCAGTAGGGAATGGCAGGATATATTTAACGTACTGAAAGGGGAAAATCTACAACCAAGATTACTCGGCAAGGATCCTATTCAAAAATCGCATGGAGAAATCAAGAGCTTTACAGACAAGCAAAAATTAAATATGAGTATTTAGCACCAACAAATGAGCTTTGCAGGAAACATGAATGGGACAAGAGAAGGAAAAGACCTAAAAAACAAAACCAAAACAATTAAGAAGATGCCAATATGAAGATATAGATATAGATATAGATGCTGCTGCTACTGCTGCTAAGTCGCTTCAGTCGTGTCCAAGTCTGTGTGGCCCCATAGACGGCAGCCCACCAGGCTCCACCGTCCCTGGTATTCTCCAGGCAAGAACACTGGAGTGGGTTGCCATCCCCTTCTCCAATGCATGAAAGTGAAAAGTGAAAGTGAAGTCACTCAGTCGTGTCCAACTCTTTGTGACCCCATGGATTGCAGCCTGCCAGGCTCCTCCGTCCATGGGATTTTCCAGGCAAGAGTACTGGAGTGGGTTGCCATTGCCTTCATATACACACACACACACACACACACACACACACACACACACACACACACACAATTACATTAAATGTAAATGGATTACACACTCTTACCAAAAGACACAGACTGGTTGAATGGATACAAAAACAAGACTCATATATATGCTGTGTACAAGAGACCCACTTTAGACCTAGAGACACATACAGACTGAAAGTAAAAGGATGGAAAAAGATATTCCATCCAAATGGAAGTCAAAAAGAAGCCAGAGTGGAAATTCTCATATCAGGCAATGTAGATCTTACAATAAAGAATATTGTAAGAAATAAAGACAGATGGTACACAATGATCAAGAGATCCAAGAAGAGGATATAACAATTGTAATTATTTATGCATCCTACATGCAAGCACCTCAATACATAAAGCAAAAATTAACAGAAAAAAAGGGAAAATTGACAGCAACACAATAATATTAGGGGATTTTAACACCTCACTTGCACCAATGGACAGATCATCAAAACAAAATTAATAAGAAAACATAAGCCTAAAATGACACATTAGAGCAGATGAATCTAATTGATATCTTCATGACATTCCATCCAAATGCAGATGAATGCACTTTCTTCTCAAGTGTACATGGAACATTCTCCAAGACAGACCACATTCTGGGCCACAAATTAAGCCTCAGTAAATGTAAGAAAATTGAAATCATCTCAAGTATCTTTTCTGACCATGATGCTGTGACTAGGTATCAATTACAGGGGGAAAAAAAAAAAAAAACTTTTAAAAGCAGTCACATGGAGATTAAACAATATGTTTCTAAATAACGAACAGGATACTGAAGAAATAAAAAGGAATTGGAAAACATTCCTAGAAACAAGTGACAACAAAAACACGATGACCCAAAACCTTTAGGATGCAGCAAAGCAGTTCTAAGAGGGACATTCATAGCAAGACAATCCTACTTCAAGAAACAAGAAAAACATAGAATAGAAAACCTACCTTTACATTTAAAGCAACTGGAAAAAGAACAACAACAATAACAACAAAAATCCAAAGTTAGTAGGAAGAAAGAAATCATGAAGATCAGATCAGTAATAAATGAAAAAGAAATGAAGGAAACAATAGTAAACATTAATAAAACTAAAAGCTGATTCTTTGAGAAGATAAAATTGACAAACCATTAGCCAGACTCATCAAGAAAAAAATGAAAGAAGAATCAAATGAACAAAAAAAGAAAGAAAGAAATGAAAATGGAGTGGTTACAACAGACAATGCAGAAATACAAAGAATCATAAAAGACTATCATGAGCAACTAAATGCAAAATGGACAACCTGGAAGAAATGGACAGATTCCTAGAAAAATTCAACCTTCCAAAACTGAACTAGGAAGAAACAGAAATCACAAATAAGCCAAATACAAGCAATGGAATAAGAATTGTGATAAAAAAAATCTCCCAAATACAAAAGCCCAGAGCCAGATGGCTTCACAGCTGAATTCTATCATTTAGAGAAGAGCTAATGCATATTCTTCTGAAACTATTTTTTTAAATTGCAGATGAAGAAACATTTCCAAACTCACTCTACAAGGCCACTGTCACCCTGATACCAAAACCAAAGACATCACACAAAAAGGAAAATTACAAGCCAATATCTCTGATGAACACATATACAATAATCCTCAACAAAATTCTAGCCAACAAAATTAAACAGCACATTAAGAAGACCATATATCATGATCAAGTCAAGCTTATTCCTGGGATAAAAGGATTCTGCAATATACACAATCAATCAATGTTTCCTTGGAAGAAAAGCTATGACCAACCTAGACAGCATATTAAAAAGCAGAGACATTACTTTACCAACAAAGGTCCTTCTAGTCAAAGCTATGATTTTTCCAGTAGTCATATATGGATGTGAGAGTTGGACTATAAAGAAAGCTGAGTGCCGAAGAATTGATGGTTTTGAACTGTGGTATTGGAGAAGACTCGTGAGGGTCCCTCAGACTGCAAGAAAATTCAACCAGTCAATCCTAAAGGAAATCAATTCTGAATATTCATTGGAACGACTGATGCTGAAACTGAAACTCCAATACTTTGGCCACCTGGTGTGAAGAACCAACTCATTGGAAAAGACCCTGATACTGGGAAAGATTGAAGGCAGAAGGAGAAGGGGATGACAGAGGATGAGATGGTTAGATGACATCACTGACGTGATGGACATGAGTTTGAGTAGACTCTGGGAATTGGTGATGGACAGGGAAGCCTGGCGTGCTGCAGTCCATGGGGTCTCAAAGAGTCGGACATGACTGAATGTGATACACCGTATTAACAAATTGAAAGATAAAAACCATATGATCATCTCAACAGATGCAGAAAAAGCTTTTGACAAAATTCAGCACCCATTTATGATGAAAACTCCTCAAAAAACTGGCACAGAAGGAACCTACCTCAACATAATAAAGGCCCTATATAAAACCCGGAGCAAACATTTTTCTCAATGGTGAAAAAGTGAAAGCATTCCCTTAAAATCAGGAAGAATATAAAAGCACCCACTCTTCCTACTATTATTCAACATAGTTTTGGAGGGGCTAGCTATGGCAATCAGAGAAGAAAAAGTAATGAAAGGATTCTAGATTGGAAAAGAAGAAATAAAACTCTCACTTGTTTGCAGATGACATGAAACAATACATAGAAAACCCTAATGATACTATCAGAGAATTACTAGAGCTAGTGAGTGAATTTAGTAAAGTCACAGGATACAAAATAAATACACAGAAATCACTTGCATTCTTACATACTAACAAAAGAAATCAGAAAGAGAAATTAAGGAATCAATGCCATTGCAACAAAAAGAATAAAATACCTAGGAATAAACCTACCTAAGGAGACAAAAGAGTTGTATACAGAAAACTATAAGACACTTATGAAAGAAATCAAAGACAACATAAACAGATAGAGAGATAATCCATGTTTCTGGGTTGGAAGAATTAATATTGTGAAAATGACTACTACCAAATATAAACTACAGATTCAGTGCAATGCCTTTCAAATAACCAATGTCATTTTTCACAGAAGTAGAACAAAAAAATTCACAATTCGAATGGAAACACAAAAGACCCCAAATACCCAAACAATCTTGAAAAGGAAGAATGAAGCTGGAGGAATCCACCTTCTTGACTTCAGACTATACTACAAAGCTACAATTATCAAGACAGTACAGTACTGGCACAAAAACAGAAATATAGACAAATGGAACAAGATAGAAAGCCCAGAGATTTCTATCCACACACCTATGGGCACCTATATGACAAAGGAGGCAAGAATATACAATAAGGGAAAGACAGTCTCTTCAGTAAGTGGCACTGGGAAAACTGGACAGCTATGTGCAAAAGAATGAAATTAGAACACTTCCTAACGGTATACACAAAGACAAACTCAAAATGGATCAAAGACCTAAATGTAAGACCAAAAACTATAAAACTGGTAGAGGAAAACAAAGGCAGAACAGTGTATGACATAAATCACAGCAAGATTCTTTATGACCCACCTCTGAGAATAATGGAAATAAAGACAAAAATAATAATGGGGAATAAGTGTAAATCTATGGCTGATTCATATCAATGTATGACAAAACCCACTGAAATGTTGTGAAGTAATTAGCCTCCAACTAATAAAAAAATTAAAAAAAAAAAGAAAAATAAACAAATTGGACCTAATTAAACTTAAAAGCTCTTGTACAGCAAAGGAAAGTATAAACAAGGTGAAAAAGACAAATCTCAGAATGTGAGAAAATAAGAGCAAATGCAACAACTGACAAAGGATTTATTTCCAAAATATAAAAGCCACTCTTACAACTCAATGCCAGAAAAACAAAGAACCCAATCAAAAAGTGGGCAAAAGATCTAAGAAGATGTAGAGATGGTTAATAAACACATGAAAAGATGCTCAAATCACTCATTATTAAATAAATGCAAATGAAAACTACCATAAAATATCAGCACACACTGGTCAGAATGGCCATCAAGAAAAAAATCAACAAAAAAATAAATGCTAGAGGGTGTGGAGAAATGGGAACCTCTTTCATTGTTGGTGGGAATGTGAACTGATATAGCTACTATAGAAGACAGAATGGAGATTCGATAAAAAACTAAGAGTAAAACTACCAAATAACCCAGCAGTCCCCCTACTAGGCATATACCTTGAGGAAACCAAAACTGAAAAAGTCACATGTATCCCAATGTTCACTGCAGCACTATTTACAATAGTTAGGACATGAAGCAACTTAGATGTCTATCAACAGATGAATGGGTAAAGATGCTGCAGTACATATATACAATGGAATATACAACCCTCAGCCATAAAAGGGAACATATTTGAGTCAGTTCTAACAAAGTGGATGAACCTAGAGCCTATTATACAGAGTGAAGTAAGTCAGAAAGAGGAAAACAAATATCATATATTTAAGTGTATATGTGGAATCTAGATAAATGGTACTGATGAACCTATTTGTAGGCCAGCACTGGAGCCATAGACATAGAGAACAGACTTATAGTCATGGGGGTGGAGGAGGAAGGAGAGGGTGGGACAAATTCAGAGAGTAACATGGAAACATATACACTACCATATGTAAAATAGATAGCCAATGGGAACTTTCTGTATGACTCAGGGAACCCAAACCAGGGCTCTGTAACAAACCAGAGGAGTGGGATGGGGTGGGCAGTGAATGGGAGGTCCAAGAGGGAGGGGCCATATGTATACCTATGGCTGATTCATCTTGATGTATGGCAGAAACCAAAACAATATTGTAAAGCAATTATAAAAAATAAATTAATTTTAAAAAAAGAATAAACAAGAGAAACCTCAGATAAACAACCTAACTTACACCTAAAACAACTAGAGAAAGAAGAACAAATGAAACCTAAAGTTAGTAGAAGGAAAGAAATCATAAAGATCAGAGCAGAAATAAATGAAATAGAGACAAAGAAAACAGTTGCAAAGATCAATGGAACTAAAAGCTAGTTCTTTGGAAAGATAAACAAAATTGATAAACCTTTAGCCAGATTCATCAAAGAAAAAAAAAGGAGATGACACAAACTAATAAAATTAGAAATGAAAAAATTTACAACTAACCTCACAGAAATACCAAGGATTATAAGAGTCTACTATGAGCAACTGTCTTACATTAGCCATGCCATATTTTTTCATTAGTAACACCATAAACTTTTATAAATGAACAATGTCCAATACTTGGACTTTAGGAATTACTCACCTTAATAAGTTTATTTTTTCATGAAATGTTTTACTCTGAGGCTGTTTAGAGTTTAGCATAAATTCAATAAATCACAAGTCTCACAAAATAACCAATATATGGAAATATTCTTTTATAGCATGATCTTAAGTGTGTACTAATCTATAGGCATGAGCAATGCCCAGAGGGCTTCCTAAAAAAGAGGGACTGAAGAGAAGAGGGGGAAGAAAAGCCACTAGACCTATTTTAAGCTTTCCAAAACAAGGCAGGCTATAAATTCTTTCAGAACAAACACCTTTTCCCTCACAGAGCTGAATGTTTTATCAGTAGGTATTCAGGAAATATGTGTTGAATTGATAACAAGTGGATCTCTATGTATTGCACAGAGCTTTTCTTTTTTTGCTTCCATGACTTCAAGAAACTAATCTTTCTCTTCACTGCACAAAAAGAGGTAAAAAACAACCATCAGTTACCCAGATTTCCACAATCTTAGTCCCAAAGTCTAGGACAACAAGGAATAACATTTTATCAAGGGACGTTATATATTCCTTCTTTGGAGACTTTACTAAGGGAAAATTGATTATGATCCTTCTGGGACAATTCACAGGCAGTCCTTACGTGTATGGACTGGATGACTTCTTATGATCCCTTCTACGCAGATGCTTTTAATATTTTATTTTTAGTATGTTTGATGCTGAGAAAAATGGGAAAGACTGAAAGCCATTTATTTCCACAATGAAGAAGGAATTTTCAGTGTTCTACTCCAGGTTTCTTAATAACAAGTGATATCAGTCAAAAAAAAATAAGTTAACTTTTATTATGCCCTTTCTATCAAGATATAGTTGTTTTAGTACACTAAAGCATTGTTACAAAAATTTGAAAGTCATAATACTATTTTTCATATGACATATGGCCTGCAAGATCCTTGTTCCCTGACCAGGGACCAAACCCATGCACCCTGTGGTAGAAGCATGAAGTCCTAACCACTGGGAAACCAGGGAATTCCCCATAATGCGATTTTAAGACCAATCTGGTACTAAGAGAAAATTTATCCACAAGAACAACAAGGCCCAACTGGATTTTGATGCTTATTAATTTTGGTAATTGGTGCAACCATTTTTGATGGGGTTCAAATGTTTGTGGTGGGAAGAGTTAAAAATATGTTGGAAGGGGGAAGGAGGAGCTAAAATTATCTTTATCTAATGAGTTGGTGGAAGCAAAAGAGAAATATTGATCATTTCAGCATTGAGCCTTTCTGCTATAAGCTTGACCAATGGCAAACACTGGATAGCCCCCTCCCTAGGCAGTCTGGCTCAAGAGACGATCCTTATCAAATTTAACATAGCAGTTGGCATGAACTAAACCCTACCTAAATACAGGACATTGATACATAGAACCCTGAACCAAACATTAAACCATACTGCTGGAAGTCCTATAACCCTTTAGAAAGAAAAAAAAAAAAGGACCAAGGAGAACAGGAAGGGAAAGCAAATATAAGATGATTGGGGTTTTATAAATACATATAAATACACCTCAGATTTTTGTAAGACATGATTGTTTACACAAAAGATCAAGGCCAGGATCCCAAAGTGAAGGGATTATTAAGAACTCTAAAAAGTATTTTTCAGATAATGAAAAGGGGGCTTAGCATGATTTGTTCCAGTATCCCAAGGTAACTGATAGGCAGTTCTACCACAAATCTTTAACTTTTCATCACTGCTACATCTGGCTTTAAACAGAACTGTATAATAATCATGAAAATCATGCCTGTGAAAAAACATTCAAATATAAGAAGAAAGTGCAAACTATACCTAAGATCTACTTCCCACACCCTTCTCTAATGTAACGACAGGAAAATTGAATAAAGCTTGAATTGAGCTAATAAACTATTGTTGTTTTCAGAATAGTTATTCAAGAAGATCAAGACAGGATCACTAGAAAGGGTAGACAAAGTATTTTGGGACATTTGTTGGGAAGTAGAATGTTGATTCCTGTGAGATAGCATGCCAACTTTCGGGCAAGGACTTCTGCCTTTGAGCCCTCACATCACATACAACTCCTTATTTGCAGACCATATTATGTAGTCTCAGAAATCGACATCTCCAGACTGCCTCACTTATTTTGGCTCACGTGACTTTAAAACAATAACTATGGTAGATACAATCTCTATATAGTTTGGGAAAATGTTTTTTTTTTTAAAGTTTAATGCTATTATATACAACAACAAGCATCTGTCTTTATTATTATATGCTTTTACATACAATAAGAGCTCATGACTAATCATATGAAATGAAAATTGCTATACATTTTTATTAAAACAACACAGACATATAAATTAACGTCTACCATTCCAACTTCAAATATTTTCATGAAGTCGTATAAGGACATTAAAAGGTGGTACTTTTTGCAAATGTGGGTATGGAATTAGGTCATAATTATCTCACTCATTGGACTTCCCTGGTGTCACAGACAGTAAAGAATCTACCTGCAATGCAGGAGACCCGGGTTCAATCCCTGGGTTGGGAAGATCCCCTGGAGAATGGAATGACTATGCACTCCAGTATTCTTGCCTGCAGAATTCCATGGACAGAGGAGGCTGTTGGACTACAGTCCATGGGGTCACAAAAAGTCAGAAATGACTTGGTGACTAACACACTATCTCACTCATTAGGAGATTGTGTACTTTTCCTTATAATTGTTTATTGGAGAAATATGTGGACAACCCAAAAGTTCAGGTTTTGCACTTTTCTTCCCCCAGAATCTCTTAACATGACCTGTTGCACAATATGGTATCTAATTGTTGTAGCATTAGCCCATTTTAGATGTTCTCTATATATTCCAAGAAATAAGATGTTTATGCACTGTATCTCTAGATCTATATATTAGCCTGAAAGTACAATTCCAATAGTCCTCTATCCCACTACTTTATACAATGAAAAAATAAAATATATCTCTGTAGCAAATGATTTTTAAAAAGTAATTAGATATTGATTTATAGTTACTCTACTTAAGTATCCAGACATAAATTATTTAGATAATATTGTGCTAGATGTTTTGTATTTCAAAGCATCAACTTTTCATGAAATCTAGAGTCACTGAATTTTAAAATTATATACATGCTATATGACTAATGGGACTTCCCTTACACAGACCCTGATATTTGGGTAGTGTAAGGATTCCCTGGAATGTATAGCTTTAGTTCTAAGGTCATCTTTTTGGTAGAGTCAGACTAAATATCAAGGGAGATATATACATACTCCTCTCTTAAGACCCCACACAGAGACTGATCATAACCATAAAATAAAAGGGATACAAACACATACCAAACCAAAATTATTCTTCAATTTCAACTTCAGAATGTAATAGTAAGTCCTAATGCAACTGGACAAAAAATGTTTAGTCACATTCTGCTATAATATTTTTAGATTTTCCTTCCAACAACTTTTTTTTTTAAATCACATAAATTCCAAAGTCTGGTATAGAATCAGCCATATTATGGATTTTGCCACACTTCCTACATATCCCCCCCCCCGCTTTTTTTTTTCATTGTTCCACTTTATATTTTTTCCTTTATTTTTATTAGTTGGAGGCTAATTACTTTACAATATTGCAGTGGTTTTTGCCATACATTGACATGAATCAGCCATGGATTTACATGTGTTCCCCATCCCGATCCCACCCCCCCACCTCCCTCCCCATCCCATTCCCTTTAAAACTCACCAGATATTTGTCTCGTTGCCTGACCAATTTGCTATATCACCACCACCATCCCGAGTGTTCTCTCAATATTGCTCAGAATATTTAAATTCAAGACCTTTATTTCTAAAAATTTAAGCAGAAACTCATTGAAACAGTTTCACCACAACCACAGCTTTTTGAGTTCAAAATATTTAGTTGATGAGCAAGACCAATTACGCTTAAGATTCTGAAAGTGTGAGATCAGATTGCACAATATTTAGTAACAGATTTCCAATGACAATTACTTGCAGAAGTTTTCTTCCATAATACTCTTAATTTTATGTTATTTATATTCCACTTGTGAGGGTGATGAGAAGCAAAGGAAGCTTTAGTGACCTAATCAAATTACCCAGGCATCAGGCATACCTCACCCTAAAACTACATTCTCTAGCTAAAAGCTTAAAATTCTTTCCCCAAAACAATATGTTTTAATCTACTTTTAGTTAGACTGTCTCACACAAGTTAATTTTCTTATATTGGGATAAAAGTACATGTTCTGCATTCTAAGTAATCATACACAAATAAGCTTTTATGACTTTAAATTTCCACTCTAAAGAATTCTAAGTTGTTAACATGATGTAACAGGCAACTAGAATTATTCTTGGTACTGCTATAGACCAATTAATTAAGAAGTATTTTTCGTGATTTTCCAAGTTTAGAAGAAAAGCATTTTTACAATGACTTTTAAACTAGTTTCAGAGCTACATTCATACTGGATAATTAATAAATAACAAATCATTAGGCAGAATAACATAAGCATTAAAATTGTGAGCTCTGGAATCAGACAGATCTGAAGGGTGTTTGCTACTTCTCTAACATTGTTAGCTCTCTAAGTCTGTTTCCTCTTCTTAAAAATGTCATAATAAGAGAGAATTAAGAGGTACCAACTACTACTATGTATAAAATATATAAGCTACAAGTATATATTGTACAGCACAAGGAATATATACAATATTTTGCATTAAATATAAATGGAGCACAACCTTTAAAAAATGTGAATCACTAGTTGTATACCCGATATTTATAATATTGTAAATCAACTCTATCTCAATAAAAAAAAGGGGAAAAGGGAAGAAAAAAATGAGCATAATGGGAGTACTGATTCCACTGAATCGTCATAAGAATTAAATGACACAATGCATCTAAAGTTCTTACCACTATGCCTGGCATATTTTAAGTGCCAAATGAGTGATAGTTCTTACTATTATCAACTAAAGCTGATAAATTATTTACATGAGAAATTAAAATTAAAAATGAGATGTGTTATCATATTTGTAACATATTAAGTACTTGTCTATGCTCATCTTCCTTCTAAATCACACTGGATAGAATGATTTCTCAAATAATAAAGCCACTATTCAATATATATATATATACTGTTATAATTTCAGTGTTGAGAAATATGCTGCACTTATGGTGAAACAATTGGCTGAGTGGTAGTGAAATAAACAAAATTTCCTCATGTTGTAGCTCAACTAAGACTATTCTCTGGTTTTAAAAAGGTGAAGTTCTTTTTGTCTTGAGTCACTGCTGGAAATCCCCTCAGCAAAAATGTTTGGCTGTACTCCAACTCTGTGACAGGGTCTCATCTCCAGAAAAGACTAAGCCAAAGGGACAGAACTCAAAGACTAGAGTTCAGAACCAGAGTTTACAAGTCACAGAAGTACTGCTTTCTTGATGAATTTAGATTTATAGAATCATTACAAGCCACATTTTAATTATATTAAAAAGAATCAAAACTCATAAAAGTTCAATACATGTCACAAATGCTATTTAAAAAATGTCCTTAGTTAAGCAATTTTATTCAAGAAAAAAAAAAAAAAGAACTAAATTGTATATGAAAATGTTGCTACTAACCTATCTTCCCCACTCGCACCTAACTCTCATACGCAGATTATAGATGACACATTTGCCTAGTTAGGCATCATCTGGTCTTTTTCCTACTTTTCAGGCATCTTATGGTTATTAAATGGCAGTTATATGTTCCCAATCACATGACAAGATTTTAATGTACTTTGACATAATTTCTGTTCAGTATCTATCCAGCAAGAGAGAGTACAAATAACACAGTGTTTAGGAGTGTTTAGTCAGAACAACCTGAGTTCTAATCCTAGTTCTACCATTTGTAACTCTTTGATCTTGACCAATGTACCTAGTTTCTGGGTCTTAGAAATATCCCCATCAATCACATGAAATAGATCTAATACTAGTATTTACCTCACAAAATTATCACAAGGATTAAACTAATTGAAATGAAGTATGTAAAACACTGGGCACTGTACCTGACATACACAATGCATAAATAAATGTTAGGCTTTACTATTACTAGACTCAAATCCTGATTAGCCAGGTTAATGAAAAGTAATGAAACAAAAATCTAGCAGCACTACTGAATACTCTTAAACATACAGTTTATAAATTTGTGGTGATATTTTTAAACTTATACTTAACTTTTGCCTGATGTTCTGGCAATGGGAAACACTTCCAACAAACCAACAAAGCTAAAATGTGAAGGACTGAGCCAGAAAACAATCCCTTTGCTTAGAATTCTTCTCTATTGGCCAAGTGTGAAAAGTCAGCTTTGCTCTCATACTAATAAAAATAGTCATCATAAATGAGCTGTGTCCTCTTTCTAAATGTATGTTTGTTTAATCTTGGTCTGCATTGAAGGAAGTAATTAAATACTGGGTTTAGAAGGCTTCCTGGTAGGCTGCAAAGTACAACAGAACTGAAAGCAAACAGATGGTCATATAGTCATCAACAGATTCTGTTTAATTTTATCAGTAAGAAATGAAACACATTTATCCTTGATAATTCACCTAACGCAGAAAATATTCCTGTAAAATATATGCTTCACAGCACAATATATATCTTGGAAAACAATTTAAAGATTAACTACAGAAAATTAGAACATTTGACTTGATTATGTCTGGGGTTTCAATTTATTTTTCTTTTCCAGCACAACCCAGGGGGTGCCATGCTGTGCTCAGTCACTTTAGTCCTGTCTGACTCTTAGAGACCTCATGGACTGTAGCCTTCCAAGCTCCTCTGTCCATAGGATTTTTCAGGCAAGAATACTGGAGTGAGCTACCATGCCCTCCTCCAGGGTATCTCTCCTGACCCAGGGATTAAACCCATGTCTCCTGCATCTCCTGCATTGCAGGTGGATTCTTTACCACTGAGCCACTGGGGGGAGGGTCGACCTTAAGGTTTATTAATCAAAGCCCTTTCCTTGACAGAATAGTATTTGAGCTAAAAATAAATTTATTTTATCCTTTTCTCCTACCATATTATGAAATTTTTACTAAACTTCTGCAATGCATTCTTTCCTACTACCATTTGAATTTCAAGAATCCAAGAGTCATGATCATTGGTAAGTGTGTTTCCCAAGCCTCTTTAAATTGGACAAAATTATTCCAAAGGTTTTGCCATTGCTGCTGTGATGTTAAGGAAATCAGCCACTAAATATAGGACATCAATCTAAAGGTGCCGATCTTTAGACTGTTCCTGCATTTGCCTCATGAGAGCTGCCATTTCCCATGGTTCAGGGTATCCAAAAAGCATGTCCAAATGGCCATGTCATGAAATTTCTAATTTTGCTCTTCCAAATAGCTTATGAATATCTTTACGCAGCATTTAAACAAACCTTGGCAGCTATGACAAAGACCACAGCATATTTCAAATTAATGTTCTATTTATAAATACAAAGAGCAGTGGCCATATATGACAAATCCACAGCTACCATCATACTCAATAGTGGAAAGTTGAAAGCATTTCCTCTAAGATCAAGAACAAGACAAGGATGCCCACTCTTGTCATATTTATTCAACAGAGTTTTGGAAGTCCTACCCATGGTTACCAGAGAAGAAAAAGAAATAAAAGGAATCCAAATTGGAAAAGCAGAAATAAAGCTGTCACTGCTTGCATATGACATGATACTATATGTAGAAAATCCTAAAGATGCTACCAGAAAACTACTAGAGCTCATGAATGAATTCAGTAAAGTTGCAGGATACAAAATACACAGAAATGTGTTGCATTTCTATACACTAACAATGAAAGATCAGAAAAATAAATTAAGCAAACAATCCTATTTACCACTGCATCAAAAAAATAATATACCAGGAATATACTAATACAACTGAGTGACTGAACTGAACTGACACTTACCTAAGGAGACAAAAGACCTGTTCTCTGAAAACTATAAGATGAAAGAAATTGAAGACTACACAGAAAGATGGAAAGATATATCATGTTTTTGTACTGGAAGGATCATATTTTCAAAATGACTATACTACCCAAAGTGATCTACAGATTCAATGCAATCCCTATCAAAGTATGAATGACATTTTTCACAGAGCTAGAACAGACAATCTTAAAACTTGTATGAAGAGACAGAAGATCCAAAACTAAAAAAAAAAAAAAAAATCTTGAAAAAGACAACAGAACTGGAGAATCAGGTTTCCTAACTTTAGGTTATACTAGAAAGCTACAGTCATCAGAACAGTATGGTAATGGCACAAAACAGAAATGTACATCAATGGAACAAAATAGAAAGCCCAGAAATAAACTCATGAACCTATGTCCAATGTTTCTATGACAAAGAAGACAAGACTATAAAATGGATAAAAGATGGTTTCTTCAATAAATAGTGCTAGGAAAACTGAACAGTTACATGTTAGAAAAATGAAATGAGAACATTCTTTAATACCATAAACAAAAGTAAACTCAAAATGAATTAAAGACCCAAATATAAGACTAGATACTATAAAATTCTTAGAGGAAAACATAGGCAGAACACTCTGACAAATCACAGCAAGATCAATTTTTGATCTATCTTTCAGAGTAATAGAAATAAAAACAAAAATAAACAGATGGGACCTAATTAAGATTTTCACAGCAAAGTAAACCACAAACAAAATGAAAAGACAACCTTCGGAATGGTAGAAAATATTTGCAAACAATGCAACTGACAAGGGATTAGTCTCCAAAATTTACAAACAGTTCATGCAGCTCAGTATCGAAAAAAAACAAACAACACAATCAAAAGTGGGCAGAAGACCTAAAGAGACATTTCTCCAAAGAAGACATACAGATGGCCAAGAGTCACATGAAAAGATACTCAAATCACTATTAGAGAAATGCAAATCAAAACTACAGTGAGGTATCACCTCACACCTGTCAGAATGGCCATCATTAAAAAGTCTACAAATAATAAATGTTGGAGAAGCTGTGGAGAGAAGGGAACCCTCCTACACTGGTGGTGGGAATGTAAATCGATACAGTCACTATGGAGAACAGCACAGCAGTTCCTTAAAAAACTAAAAATAGAGCCACTATATGATACAGCAATCCCACTCTTGGGTATATATCCAGAGAAAACCATAGCTCAAAAGGATACATGCACCCCAGTGTTCTTTGCAGCTCTGTTTACAATAGCCAAGAAATGGACACAACCTAAATATCCATCAAAAGATGAATGGATAAAGAAGATGCGGTACATATATACAATTGAATATTACTCAGCCATTAAAAAGAATGAAATAATGCCATTTGCAGTAATATGGATGGACTTGGGGATTATACTAAGTGAAGTAAGTCAGACAAAGAGAGATAAATATCATCACTTATACGTGGAATCTTAAAAAAATGATACAAATGAACTTATTTGCAAAATAGAAACAGACTTAGAGAATGAACTTATGGTTACAGTGAGGAAGTTTGTGTGGTGGGGGGTAAACTGGAAGTTTAGGATTGACATATACACACTGCTATACTTCAAATGACTTTCCATGAAAAAAAGAGCAGCAAACACTCTTTCACATAATGCAATTATTATTGAGAATACTTGAGAATCATACAGATGAAGAACTGTGGCTTGTTGTTTTATGTCCATATTATCCAAATGAAGAAAATACTGCCCAGTGACTAATGCTTTGGCAATCACTAGCTTTTATAACTCAAACACAGAATAATGCCACAGAGGAAAATTATGTAGAATTCATTTACTATACAGACAATCTAAGCTACAACTAGGTTGTTTTAACAGTAAAACAAAAGAGATCATTTTACAAAAGTTAGTTCATAAATAATACCCTCAGAAATTTACCACAATCTATCTACTCAATCTTAAAATTTCTATACTAATTACATCTAAAATGCATAGATGCCCCTCTGGGGCTGCAAAAAAAAAATAATAAAATAAAATAAAACACATAGAGACCCTGAAATGGAGATAATTATGGACCTGAGGAAAAGTATGGGAAGAATACTCTAAGTCAGTTATAATTCTCCATGTTATTATCACTCTAGAGATCCTGATCAAAGGCCAAGGTTGATTTTTGTTATAAGTTATTGAAATTCATTAAGTTTATTATAAGCTCTGTGCTTACTATTCCTCTTCCATTAAATGCAAATTTATAGGACATTAAAATTTCAAGAAAAAAAAACATGACATGGCATATACTATTGTGTTACAGTAAGTCAAAACATGCATAAGCAGTTCTGAGCAGGCAGAAATCACTTCCTATAGGCAAACAACTTAGGAGTTGAATTCTTGCTAAATGGTTTTTACTTAAAAAATTTAAAAAACAGTATTAAGACCTGAATTTCATCCTTTTCCTATACGAGACCAATTCCAAATGTGCATCTTCTCTATATCTCTGGCCTTAAGTAAATTTAGCACACTTATTGACATTCACCTTTAGACATACTATCCCTCCTCTATACTATATCCTCATTTTTCTATCCCCCTGACTGTATATGCCCAAGCAATTCCACTTACAGGACTTACTCCCTTCTCTTCACATTTATATCTGCATGCCTCCTAGCTGTCACCCATCACTTGGAGGATGTATTTCTTTAAACATGTATCATTTGGATTCAAACAGCTTGTATTAGATTCAAGCTCTGTGGCTTACTAGTTGTATGATCTTGAGAAAGTTGTTTAACCTCTCTGAACCTATATTTCCTTACCCTAAAAACACAGATAATCGTAGGATGTAATTCATAAGACTAGAAATTGCCAAGAAAAAATGAGATAGTATCTGACACATTTAAGTGTTCCTACTTACTATCACTATTATGGCTATTATCAAGAAACTTCATATCATTTTATAATGGTATAAAAACCAACATACTCACTTTCATTTCTAAACTTTTGAGAAGCAAGGGCTATACCTCTGTAATTGGGGCAGAGTTGAATACAAGTTTGAAACCTTTTTTTAATTGGACTGTGAAGGCTAGGTACTCTTGAGTTAAGGTCACACCAAGTTGTAATTATCATAGATCCTCCCTTACTTGATAAAACATCTAGTGTTGGTAATTTTATTAAAATCACTAACAGGAGTAAGAAAACAAAGATTTCACAATCCAAAAACAAAAGCTTTCCTTTAAATGTTCTTCAGAGAACTATACTTAGTCACTTATAGAAGCATCTCACTTTGTGCAATTGTTGGGTTCCTGTTAGGATGTTTGCCTCAAAATTTCTAAATCATATGTTAAAATACAACATCACAGCATTCTTAAAGGAAAGACCTTAGTATTGCAAACTGAAGAGTCCCCATTTATGTTATAAAATAACTCTTCTGAAGCTTACTAATTTTACACTGTTTTAATATTATTTAAAAGTACTATAAGATTATAATAAAACAAAAATTTATTTTGGCAATATGCAGTAGACTTTTGATAACAGGTTTACAAGAACTATAATTACTGCAACAACAGACAAATCTATAATTATCCATAAGAAAAATAATTGAAACAAAACACAAAAAGCATAAATACTTCTTATTTGCATAGTCTTCAACAATGGAATCTGGAAAAGGACATAGTAGGAGACAGTAGTCATTTTCAAGGCCATAAGAAACTTAAGTCTTAACAAAGAAAGAGGTACAGTTGTTTCTACTTGAACAGAAATTCTTAAAGGAGTTTCTTGTTGAATCTGCCTTTTAGGAAGGGGTAGAAGAGCAAGAAAGCAAAGAATAAATGAGCAGTATTGAAACTGCATGTTATCCAGTGAAATCATCAAAACTAACTTCCTGATCTGTTCAACCTAATTTGGGATTTAACTAAAGGTATTAAGCTGATCTTCTAAATTTTACAATTATTGTATTGGACTTGAAACTCTGAGCAGCTCAAACATTATTTCAAATATCACAATTAATATATATGGAAAATAATAAGGCAAGAAGCTCATAAAATGAAGTTCAAAGACAATATAAGAAGTTTTCCTTTTGTTTTCAACCTAAACTTACTCCAAAATATAACCTTAAGTATTCTATTTCAAAACTGTCTAAATACACCCACATATAGTTGCCAGACAAGTTGAAGGTTCAAAGTTCTTGTGATTTCGCACAACTTTCAGTTCTATTCTAAATCCTCTTGGGGGTAAACAAAACAAAAATACATAAAAACAAAAAATATGGACTTTTTTTTTTGTTGCTGCTGCTCTAAAGCTCAGAAGAGAGATGGGGTTTGTACATTCTACATCCCGAACCCATATCCTGAGCCCAAAAAGCAAAAAAAAAAAAAAAAAAAAAAAATCTGCTTTTTGCGAATTGTGAAAGAGACACTTTTATTTACCATGCATATACACTCAGCTTTCCCCTGGTTTAGCCTATTGCTCCCCACAACTGTTGAAAATTGTGATTCTACATTAAGAGCACATGAATGAGAGGGGGATGTCCTATCAATTGAAGAAGCGGTCACTGGGGTCTGCGACAACAAAAGAAGCCACTTGTTAGTTCTCTTTCCAGTTCTCAATATATTTGAAGCATTTAGAAACTATTCGAAGTAATATCTTTTGAAAGAAAAGAAAAAGTCAAAATAAGGGAACATATGGAAGGAAAAAACACATCCCTTGTCACATTGTTTAAAAAAAAAAAATTATCATTGTTCCTGATGTCTCCCATCCTGCCTAGTTCTAACAGAGTCTTTAGGCCGAAGTTAAATAACTCTCTCTTACACATTGGCAAAATATAACTCTTTGATTATAGGGGTCTCTGTGAAATATAATCACAGTGTCTTAGTAGGCCTCCACTTCATCATCATCAATAAGACCATGTTTTACATCCCTTACAGATGTGCACCCTTGTCCCTTGACTCCATACTAAGAACACATATGTGAAATGTCCCATTCTTACAAGTGTGTGACTTGATTTCTTCACCTAACCCTAAAAACCCTATACCACCATCTCCCATTTACCAAAACTCCGAAGCTTTCTTTTTACTTCAAAGAAGAAATGTGGCCCTAACGTCGTAAGGCAAATAAAGCTAAATTCCATGGAAAAATGAAACCGATGCAACAAAGAGAAGAAAAGGGAAGACAGGGGGTTGGGTGGGAAGTGCCTGTGTCTGCCGAAGGAGAAGCTGCCAGACTAACTTCTGCAATTCAAGGGTTCTGGGGCAGCAGGAGACTGATGTGTAGAAAAATAACAAAGGTGGGCTTCCCACCTTCCTTACCGCCATGGAGCCAGAGGAAGATGCAATATACACACGGATCACCATCTTGGGAACAGCTTCTGTAGTTTGAATCCTGCAAACGGCTGGAGAGCAGCTGCAGCAAAGGCTGGAATCAAGCTAAGGGCAGTACAGAGGTTGGAAAAGAAGGGTGGGGGAAGGTGGAAGGGGAACTTGCCAGAGCCCCGCCCTTGGCTGCTTTCACTGTGCTTCGACCGCTGCAATCCCAGCCCCAAAGCCCAGAAGGCACAGGCTCGTTTGCATCATTTCTTTTTTTTTTTTTTTTTTAATTGGGAATCTCGAATAGCACCGCGAGATCTGTTGAAACATTTATTTTTGACTGTTCACTCCCGGAAAATAAAGAAAAGAGAAAGAAAAAGAAAGGAGCGTTGAGTTAAATCTGATTGCAATGAAGGACCTTTCCTCACGGAGACTCAAAGTTCTGCGCCTTCCAGCTCAGCAATGTATACAAATAAGATGCTTTCTTTGAAAGAGGAAGTTCTCCTTTGGAAGAGGAAGTTCTACGTTGAAACCAGACATTAGTAAGAAAGCCCAAGTTCTCAAAGCCTTGTGCATTTTAAGATTGCTATTTTGTAGTGACTGTTTTCGTGTTAGCTGGCGGCAGGAATTGGACCCTGAAGGACTGAGTGCTGCGGCTTAGGAAAAGTATCAGGTTTCCACAAGTCCAGAAACAGCAGGATTGGTTTTCTTTTTGAGTTTTGCTTTTTGTTAAATTAGGGAATCCTGCTTCCGTGAGAATTCTCAAGAAGCCTGATTGACTGGCAAACTCAAGAATGGAGGAAGAAATTGCAAATAAAAAATTGAAAATACACTGTAAGAAAGTGGATGATTTTTGTTTTGTTTGCTTTGTAACTGGTTATGGAAAGGGAATTTGGATCATATGTTGCAGGAGATGTGGAAATGGGGAACAGAGAGAGCAAACGGTTATTTGTAGCTCTAGGGAAGTGAGCAAATAGTTGATAATGCCCAGAGTGGTTTCCATTGACTATCAAAACATACATAAATTGTGTTTCTAAGGAGCTCCCACCATAATAATTATACTTCCCAGATTATGTCAAATGAACAGAAATAAAGAACTTGCAACATGAATGAGAGTGGAGAGAGTCAGTCACCTGTCCTACTTCTTTACTTTTACTTTGTCCTCCCTCTCCATTCTAAGTCATATTTGCCTAGATCCAATAATTGTAATAGCTTCCTAATAGATTCTCCCTTCTCCAAACTATGTGATCGGTACAACAAACTTGAGAGGTAGATATAATTACGTCAGTTTATTCAGAGGAAGACTCAAGGAAATGCATGAAAATGAGTAATTTTCCTAAAGTCATTTACCTAATAAATTCCAGAGTTAAGATCAGACTTCGAGTTCAACCAGCTCCAAAGGTTACCTTCTTAAATATCATTTTTAATACATTGTGTGGAACAGGGAAAGTACTCAATAACTGTTACCTATTTTTCTTCCAAAAACATAATTTTCATGTGTCACTAAGAACAGTGTAGCCTGAAATACTTAAGACAGGTTTCCATTGACTATCAAAACAAACATAAAGTGTGTTTGTTTCTAAGGAGCTCCCACCAAAATCTGGCCCTAAACAATCCATACAGTCTCACTCATTGCTCCCCAAACCAACTTCCTTGAATAACCATTGTTTACTACCACTACAATAACCATACTTATTCCTATTTCCATGCCTTTGCTTTTCTTGTCCCTTTCCTCACCTTTCCCCCAGATAGTCTGTCTTTTCTGAGCTTTCCATATGTCCCACTCTGATCTTTAATAAATATAAATAAAAACCTTTATACACATGATCAGGCTGAAGTAAGTAAGGGTAAACTAGTCACCCTCATCATGGTCAACATCAGGGTGACTGTGACTATGCTTCCCACCCACAGGACAGGAAAATATTCCTTCAGGTTTTGATTTGGCATGATGGACATAATTTGCAATATAATAACATAATTAACCCCTCAACTCTTAGTGCTCAACATATATTCTACTTGAATCTATAATCTATTTTGAATTGATGAAAAAAGTAGAAAGAAAGAAAAACTCTTCTATTGATTCTACATAACCATATGACAAAATTAGCAACTCCAGAGAACTGAGTGATAGGCGGTATTAGCAAAGACCAGTTAGTCTTATCAGGAACTTTCAGAATTGGGAAGACAATTGCTAGTATTTAATTTCTTTTAAATACAGATGTATTCAGTTCAGTTCAGTCGCTCAGTTGTGTCCGACTCTTTGCGATCCCATGAATCGCAGCACGCCAGGCCTCCCTGTCCATCACCAACACGCATTGTTTACTCAAACTCATACCCATCTAGTCGGTGATGCCATCCAGCCATCTCATGCATCTTCTGCCGTCCCTTTCTCCTCCTACCCCAATCCCGCCCAGCATCAGGGTCTTTTCCAATGAGTCAACTCTTCGCCTGAGGTGGCCAAAGTACTGGAGTTTCAGCTTCAGCATCAGTCCTTCCAATGAACACCCAGGACTTATCTCCTTTGGGATGGACTGGTTGGATCTCCTTGCAGTCCCAGGGACTCTCAAAAGTCTTCTCCAACACCACAGTTCAAAGGCATCAATTCTTCAGTGCTCAGCTTTCTTCATGGTCCAACTCTCACATCCACACATGATCACTGGAAAAACCATAGCCTTGATCAGACGGACCTTTGTTGGCAAAGTAATGTCTCTGCTTTTTAATATGCTATCTAGGTTGGTCATAACTTTCCTTCCAAGGAGTAAGTGTCTTTTAATTTCATGACTGCAGTCACCATCTGCCATGATTTTGGAGCCCCCCCAAAATAAAGTCTAACACTGTTTCCACTGTCTCCCCATCTATTTCCCATGAGGTGATGGGACCAGATGCCATGATCTTGGTTTTCTGAATGTTAAGCTTTATGCCAAATTTTTCAGTCTCCTCTTTCACTTTCATAAAGAGGCTTTTTAGTTCCTCTTCACTTTCTGCCATAAGGGTGGTGTCATCTGCATATCTGAGGTTATTGATATTTCTCCCGGCAATCTTGATTCCAGCTTGTGCTTCATCCAGCCCAGCATTTCTCATGATGTACTCTGCATACAAGTTAAATAAGCAGGGTGACAATATACAGCCTTGACATACTCCTTTTCCTATTTGAACTAGTCTGTTCTTCCACGTCCAGTTCTAACTGTTGCTTCCTGACCTGCATACAGGTTTCTCAAGAGGCAGGTCAGGTGGTCTGGTATTCTGAGCTCTTGAAGAATTTTCCACAGTTTATTGTGATCCACACAGTTGAAAGCTCTGGCGTAGTCAATAAAGCAGAAATAAATGTTTTTCTGGAACTCTCTTGCTTTTTTGATGATCCAACGGATGTTGGCAATTTGATCTCTGTTCCTCTGCCTTTTCTAAAACCAGCTTGAACATCTAGAAGTTCACGGTTCATGTATTGCTGAAGTCAGACTTGGAGAATTTTGAGCATTACTTTACTACCATGTGAGATGAGTGAAATTGTGGAGTAGTTTGAGCATTCTTTGGGATTGCCTTTCTTAGGGATTGGAATGAAAACTGACCTTTTCCAGCCCTGTGGCCACTGCTGCGTTTTCCAAATTTGCTGGCATATTGAGTGCAGCACTTTAACATCATCATCTTTAAGGATTTGAAATAGCTCAACTGAAATTCCATCACATCCACTAGCTTTGTTCACAGTGATGCTTTCTAAGGCCCACTTGACTTCACATTCCAGGATGTCTGGCTCTAGGTGAGTGATCACACCATTGTGATTATCTGGGTCATGAAGATATTTTTTGTGCAGTTCTTCTGTGTATTCTTGCCACCTCTTCTTAATATCTTCTGCTTCTGTTAGGCCAATACCCTTTCTGTCCTTTATCAAACCCATCTTTGCCTGATATGTTCCTTTGGTATCTCTAATTTTCTTGAAGAGATCTCTAGTCTTTCTCATTCTGTTGTTTTCCTCTATTTCTTTGCATTGATCGCTCAGGAAGGCTTTTTTTTTTTTTTTTTTGAGGAAGGCTTTCTTATCTCTCCTGGCTATTCATTGGAAATCTGCATTCAAATGGGAATTGATGTATTAACCTAAGTGAAAACTTTCCCAATGAACTGGTATATAAACAAAATCTATAGGTCCTTATTAAGAAATTTGGAAAACTCAGCATTGGACACAGGACTGGAAAAGGTCACTTTTCATTCCAATCTCAAAGAAAGGCAATCCCAAAGAATGTTCAAACTACCAGGCAATTGCACTAATCTCACATGATAGTAAAGTAATGCTCAAAATCCTCCATGCCAGGCTTCAGCAGTACGTGAACCATGAACTTCCAGATGTTCAAGCTGGTTTTAGAAAAGGCAGAGGAACCAGAGATCAAATTTCCAACATCCACTGGATCATTAAAAAAGCAAGAGAGTTCCAGAAAAACAGCTATTTCTGCTTTATTGACTACACCAAAGCCTTTGACTGTGTGGATCACAATAAACTGTGGAAAATTCTTCAAGAGCTCAGAATACCAGACCACCTGACCTGCCTCTTGAGAAACCTATATGCAGGTCAGGAAGCAACAGTTAGAACTGGACGTGGAAGAACAGACTAGTTCCAAATAGGAAAAGGAGTATGTCAAGGCTGTATATTGTCACCCTGCTTATTTAACTTGTATGCAGAGTACATCATGAGAAATGCTGGGCTGGATGAAGCACAAGCTGGAATCAAGATTGCCGGGAGAAATCTCAATAACCTCAGACATGGAGATGACACCACCCTTATAGCAGAAAGTGAAGAAGAACTAAAGAGCCTCTTGATGAAAGTGAAAGAGGAGAGTGAAAAAGTTGGCTTAAAGTTCAACATTCAGAAAACTAAGATCATGGCATCTGGTCACATCACTTCATGGCAAATAGATGGGGAAACAGTGGAAAGAGTGGCTGACTTTTTTTGTTTTTTTGGGGGGGGCGGGGCTCCAAAATCACTGCAGATGGTGATTGCAGCCATGAAATTAAAAGATGTTTACTCCTTGGAAGGAAAGTTATGACCAACCTAGACAGCATATTAAAAAGCAGAGTCATTACTTTGTCAACAAAGGTCCATCTAGTCAAGGCTATGTTTTTTCCAGTAGTCATGTATGGATGTGAGAGTTGGACTATAAAGAAAGCTGAGCGCCACAGAATTGGTGCTTTTGAACTGTGGTGTTCAAGAAGACTCTTGACAGTCCCTTGGACCAAAAGGAGATCCAACCAGTCCATCCTAAAACAGATCAGCCCTGGGTGTTCTTTGGAAGGACTGATGTTGAAGCTGAAACTCCAATACTTTGGCCACCTGATGCAAAGAGCTGACTCATTTGAGAAGACCCTGATGCTGGGAAAGATTGAGGGCAGGAGGAGAAGGGGATGACAGAGGATGAGATGGTTGGATGGCATCACCGACTCAATGGACATGAGTTTGGGTGGACTCCAGGAGTTGGTGATGAACAGGGAGGCCTGGCATGCTGCGGTTGATGGGGTTACAAATTGTCGGACATGACTGAGTGACTGAACTGAACTGACCCTTATTATTTCAACCATCTCTTGACTGCATATTCTAGAATGATCATTTTTGCTTCATTTTCAGTTCAGTCAGTTCAGTCACTGAGTCATGTCTGGTGATGTGCATCAGCAGGACACAACTTTGTTTTTAATTTATTTATTTAGAGGATAATTACTTTAAAACATTGTGATAGTTTTCTGCCATACATTGACATGAATCACCCACAGGTATGCATGTGTCCCCCCCCATCCTGAAACCCTCCCCCACCTCTTCCCCTATCCTATCCCTCTGGGTTGTCCCAGAGCACTGGCAGTGGGTACCCTGCTTCATGTACTGAACTTTCCCTGGTCATCTATTTTATGTATGGTAATGTACATGCTTCAATGCTAGTCTCTCAAATCATCCCATCCTTGCCTTCTCCCACTGAGTCCAAAAATCTGTTATTTATATCTATGTCTCCTTTGCTGCCCTGCATGTAGGATTATCAATACCATTTTTCTAAATTCCTAAGGTAAAAGAAACAGGATCACTCGTAAGATGGAATGCTGAGAGGAGAGAATAGGTAACAGAATGTACCCAAGTAGGAAATCTTCTCAGATGAGAGTATCTGAGTAAAATTCCTTCTTTTCCCCTGGATCAAGTAGAATTTTGGATGTAGGCTGCTTCAATGACAAAACAATCTTCCAGCTTCAAAGTATTGACCTGACAGATTTCTTCTTCTCTTTTTGCCACCCCATGCACAGATTTCAGAAACAGCACAGATTTGTGTTGCAGTTACCTTTTACTGCTCAACAAATCACCATAAGAGGTAGTGCTCAAAAAAAAATGACGATGTGTATTTTGCAATTTTGGCAGAGCTTGGCAGAAAAACGGCCTCTCTGGGGGTTTCCTTGGTGGCTCAGTGGTAAAGAACCTTCCTGCCAGTGCAGGAGACACGGATTCGATGCTGATCTAGGAAGATCTCACATGCTACAGAGCAACTAAACCTGTGCACCACAACTACTGAGCCTGTGCTCTAGAGACTGCTCCACAACAAGAGAAGCCACCACAATAAGAAGCCTGCACACCACAACTGGAGAGTATTCCTTGCTCATTGCAACTAGAGAATACCCTACACTATATTATATGTGTTAATGTACAGTATTTATCTTTCTCTTTCTGACTTACTTCACTCTGTATAATGGGTTCCAGTTTCATCCACCTCATTAGAACTGACTCAAATACGTTCCTTTTTATAGCTGAGTAATGGTCCATTGTGTATACGTACCACAGCTTCCTTATCCATTCATCTGTTGATGGACGTTTAGGCTGCTTCCATGTCCTAGCTGTTGTAAATAGTGCTGCAATGAATATTGGGGTACATGAGGACACAACTTTAGAATTGGAGCCAGTTTTCTCGGTTGGGTCTAGAATTCTGATTTCACTAGATATTATGTCTATTGTAGCCGCTAGAGGGCGCCACATATTCATGGGAAAAAATGTTCTGTGCTTGGAAAACCAAGACAAAATTTTATCAGTACTGTACAGAATTCCAGCAGAGAGCTAGAATAATTGTCCCTGAGCATTTACAAGAAAATGTCTCAGGTTACAATGGGACTTCATGACAAAGAAATAACTGTTTTTAAAAATCTTTCGATACCTGCAGTAAGGGCCACTGTCCCCTTATTCTTCATTAGGTATCACTGATTCCAGAAGAATAGTGAGTTAACATTGAAGATGACTCATTTATTTAGAAGAAATGTAATGCAAGGAGATCAAACCAGTCAGTCCTAAAGGAAATCAACCCTGGATATTCATCAGAAGGACTAACGCTGAACCTGATGTGAAAAGTCAACTGACTGGAAAAGACCCTGATGCTGGGAAAGATTGAAGGTGGGAGGAGAAGAGGATGACAGAGGATGAGATGGTTGGATGGCATCATTGACTCAATGGACATGACTTTGAGCAAACTCCAGGAGATTGTGAAGGACAGGGAAACCTGGCTTACTGCAGTCCATGGGGTCACAAAGAGTCAGACACAACTGAACAACGAACAACAGTGAGGTTATGGTGCAGGGTGATTTCCCAGGTATTATTTCTTCCAAAGAGAGATCTGCTCTGAGGTCCCATTCTCTCTCTTTCTCCCACTCTCTCTCCCACACACACACAAATAAACCAAGATTTATGGAATTACAAATCTGAAAAGGACTTCAGAAGTCAGTCTAAACCCCTAGCTCCCTCTACACCTTAATATTAATAATGCCATCAAATGGCTGCCCTGGCATTGCTTGTGAATACCTCCAGTTACAGTGAATTCACAATTCCTGAGGCATTCCCGGCTACATTTTTGGGTCAGCTCAAAACTTTAGAAAAAAATTTATGAGGTTGAGACGAGAATCATTTCCTTTTATGTCTCTTTGATACAAATAACTTCCAGTTATAAACTCATCTCTATTCTTGTGAACTCCTTTGTAACAGAAGGACTTCTCCCCTCCAAGTTAATATTTCCACTTTTTCTAAACCATTCTTCATATGCTGTGATAGATATCTAGAGGTCTTTCCTCTAAATATGCTTTGGCTTCTCAACTTCTTTTTTCTGCATAGCATAGTCCCCAGAATTAAATATCATGCTCCAAGTATGATATGACTAGCATCATGTAGAGTAGTATGGGGTTCTCATTCTGAACCTTCTATTTCTCTTCTAGCCGTATTAGTGGAAAAGGTTTATTTAATTGTGCATTTTCCTAATTGCTAAGAAGTCATGCCCCTTTTCATATACTTGGCACCATTTTGATACTTTATTTTGTGTAGTATCTGTTCAAAACGTTTGCCCTTTCTAAAATTTTGTGTTTCTTTTGTCTCTATCCCAACTAACAGCCTCGTGTCTCTTATATGTGTTATGAATAATGTCTTCCAGCCTGATTTAACAGTGTCATTTTACAAACAATGTCTCTTAATTTTGAGTTATTTAAATATATCAATATTTTCCTTTCTAGTTAGCTGGCTTTATGCCATTAATTTAAAAGTCTTTCCAAACCCTAAGGGTATGAAGATGTTTTCCTATTTATTGGACTTTTTTTTTCTTACTTTTAGAGCTATAATCCACCTGGAATTAATTTGCAGGTAAGGCTTGAGATATAGATCTAATTTAATTTTTTTTCCAAATAGGTATCAAATTATTCTAGCACTAGAAATTGAAAAAACATTTTTTTCCCACTGCTTTGCAATGCCACTTTTGTCAAAGATCAAGTGATCATACATGCATGGGTCTATTTCTGGTATCTCTACTCTGTTCCACTTGTCTATTTGTCTATCTTGTGCCAATACCACACTATCTAAATTACTATCAATTTTAATATCTTGAAAACTTGTACTGCAAGTTCTGCTACTTTGTTCTTCTTCATTGTGTCCTGTTTGTGGTCCTTTCTATTTCCTTTTAAAAAGTTAGAATGTTTGTAACTGCAATATAAAAACACAATAGATTTTTGTATACAGGCTTTGTATACAGAAACTTTGTTAAACTCAAATGTTAACATTAATAATTATCTGTATGTTCTATTTACACAGTTATATCATCCAGGAAAAAAGACAGCTCTTTTTTCTTTCCAATATTATATGTTGTTGTTACTTAGTCACTCAGTTGTGTCTGACTCTGCAATGCCATAGACTGCAGCACGCCAGGCTTCCCTATCCTTCATCATCTCCCAGAGCTTGCTCAAGCTCATGTCCATCTCATCTTCTGTTATCCCCTTCTCCTGCCTTCAATATTTTCCAGCATCAGGGTCTTTTCCAATGAGTTGGCTCTTCGCATCAGTGGCCATAGTATTGGAGCTTCAGGTTCAGCATTAGTCCCTCATCAGCAGAAAACTGGATTAAAGATTCCAGTCTTCTACTTTAAAAAATTATTTTCATTTTCGCATTGCACTGAAACCTCCAAAACACTCATTCTTTTACTATTGTGTAATAAACAACTCCAAAATATGAAACAACAGTTTTATCATGCTCAAAGTTTCCACAGCTCATGATCTCAGCCAGGGCATAAAAATTACTATTTGCCTCTTCTCTACTGTATCTTAGGCCTCAGCTGGGAAGTCTTGAAGAGTGAGAGTCACTGATTGGTTGGAGGCTGAAATCATCTAGAGATTTCTCTATTAATGTATCCACTGCCTATGTTGAGATGATTCAAACCTTAAGCTCAGCTGCAAATGTTGGCTATAGTATTTCCAGGTGGTTTCAACATTTGACAATGTTTTTTTCATGACATGACAGCTTCAGGGAATGAATCTTCTTACAGTGCAACTCAGAGCTCCAGAAAATAAGGCAGAATCTATATCACCTTTCATGACCTTAACTCAGAAGTCATTACTTCAAAGAGTTGTACGACAGAAATAAGGGAAACAAAGCTTGACTGGACCCTAAAGGGACCTCGATTATGTTAAGGTAATCTGAAATTCCTCCAAAAGTAGAAGTAACTCCTCTTTGGGATAAGACAACATCATTGAGAGCCTCATTATTACTACACTTTTTTCATCTATAATGTCTAGCACTCAAAAACAATGCTGTTTAAAAGGGAAAATATTCAACTGAAAACCAAAGACAAAGAGAAAATCATAAAAGTAACCAAAGAATAAAGAGACATATTACCATTGAAGAAACGATAATAGTATCTATTGCTGACTGCTCATCAGGGGAAAAAAAAAAAAGAGACCAAAGGCAGTGGAAACATATCTCCAATGTGCTGAAAGAATGCACTATAAACATAGAAGTCACAGTCAACATAAATATTTTGAAATATATATTCAGATAAACAGAATTTTTCACCAAGAGTCCCATACTAAATGAAATACTAAAGGATGTATTTCAGGAAAAATAAAAGCATTGTGCATGGAAGCTGAGAGATGCAGCATGGAATGACTAACCATGGAGATTAGTAAATATCTGAGTAGATCTGAAATGAATGACTACGGAGTTTAAAATATTTGAAGAACTTAAAAATGTGAGAAAATTTGAATATAAATTGGATAAATGTAGTTCAAAGATTCAAAGGTAATTATATTATCAAGAAAGGTGTTTTACATAGATACATACATACATAGATAAGCCAAGAACATTGTGGTAATCTCTAGGATAGGCAATAAAAGTAACAGAATACATTATAATAAGTTTAACAAGGGCTTCACTGGTGACAGAAGTGGTAAAGAACTTGCCTTCCAATTCAAGAAACATAAGAGATGTGGGTTCTATCCCTGGGTCATAAAGATCCCCTGGAGAAGGACAAGGCAACCCCTTCCAGTATTCTTGCCTGGAGAATCCCATGGACAGAGGATCCTGACAGTCTACAGCCCATAATGTCACACAGAATTGGACACAACTGAAGCTAATTAGCACAGCACACAAGCTTAACAAGCTAATAGAGGATTAAAATAGGATAACTAAAATCAATTTAAAAGAAGGAAAGACTGGAGAGAAAAACAGAGCAGAAACAGATGGCACAGTTAGCAGTGATAAGCTATGTATGTAAAAATATATTTATATACACATATATATGTGGGCTTCCCTGGTAGCTCAGCTGGTAAAGAATCCGCCTGCAATGCAGGACACCCTGGTTCAATTCCTGGGTCGGGAAGATACCCTGGAGAAGAGATAGGCTACCCACTCCAGTATTCATGGGCTTCCCTGGTGGCTCCAATGGTAAAGAATCTGTCTGCAATGTGGGAAATCTGGGTTTGATCCCTGAGTTGGGAAGATCCCCTGGAGGAGGGCATGGCAACCCATTCCAGTATTCTTGCCTGGAGAATCCCAATGGACAGAGAAACCTAGAGGGCTATAGTCCATGGGGTTGCAAAGCATCGGACATGACTGAGCGATTAAGCGCGCACACACACACACACACACACACACACACACACACACATATATATAACAAATATTAAATACATTAAAGGTAGAGTAACTGATCTAATTAAATGATAAAAATTGTCTGACTAGATAAGCATAAAACTCAACTGTATTCTTCCTATAGGAATAAAGTTAAAAGATACAGAAATTAAGTCAAAAAATACTGGAAGCTTGAAAATAAAGATGCAAAAATATACGATGCAAAAGCTGCCACAAGAAAGTTGGCATAGCTATATTAATACCAGGCAAAGTAGGCTTTAAGGAAAAATTTGCTAGAGTTAAAAGAATATTTAATGGTAAGCCTTAGCCTTAATTTATCAATGAAGATGGAACTATTCTAAATTTGCATGTACCTAGTTATATAGCACTAAAAATATGCAAAACAAAAATTATGAGGAGAAATGGACAAATCCTTAACTATAGTGGAGTATTTTCATAGACTTCTTGCCATAACTGATATAGTAGACCAAATCAGTATAAAGATATAAATGATTTGAAAAATATAATCTAGAAACTTGACCTAATAGCCATAAATAAAACATTGTACTCAACTGCTGCAGAATATATGCTCTTTTCAAGTGCACATGAGGTATTACAAAAAGTGACACATACTGTACTATTAAGTCTCAATCAATTTCCAAGGATTCAAGTTATACAGAATATGTTAAACTAGAAATTAATAACAAAAAGAAACATAAAAAATCCTCACATATTTGAAGAAACTAAGCAATATGCTTCTAAACAAAATCCACCATTGAAATTAGAAATTTTTGAACTGAGGGATAATGAAAATACAACATATTAAAACTTGTAATGTGCAGTTAAAGCCATGTTTATAAGGGAATGTTTAGCTAAGAAGAAGAAAGTTGAATGTCTGTGATCTAAGCACACATCTTAAGAAAGCATATGAAATTAAACCCAGAGAAAAGGAGAAGAAAAAGGAAAGATATAATAAAGATAAGAGCAGAAATTGCTGAAAATAAAATAGACAAGAGTCAGCAAAGCCAAAAGTTGGCTTTTATAAGAACTAAATATTTCTTAAACTGTTAGACTGAAATAAGAAAGAGAGAGAGAGAAATAGAGAATGAATGAGAGAACCCGCAATGTCCTACCTATCTCAGGAATGAAAAAAAGACATCACAACATATCCAATAGATTTTGAAAACATTATGAATAATTCAATGTCAGTAAATGACATGAGATGGTCAAATTCTGAGGAAAACACCACTTACTAAAATGTACACAGAATGGACTAAAAACAATTAAGAAAATTACATATGTAATTGCAAAACTCCCCACAAAGTAAACTTCAGGCCCAAATGATTTCATTGACATATTCTACAATAATTGAAGGAATTTTTCAAATGCCAAATTTATTAATATTTCTCCAGATGATAGGAAAGAGGATATTTTCCAATCACTTCAAGGCCATCTTTGTACTCATTCCAAAGTTTAATCGGTACATTACAAAAAACTCACTTGCCAATCTCACTGTTGAAAAATAGAAGCAAAATTGCTTTAAAAAGAAAAAGTACCAAGCCAAGTCCTTGTTGTCACTATTCTAAGAAATTGTTCCCTCATGCCTCTTAGAGTGCAAGAATTAGGATAAGAATACCATGTATGAATACCAAGTCTATATTTGGAATGGGGTCATAAACTATAATAAAGAAGATGAATCTAATGTTATGAAAAGGTTGACTACAGAAAAGAATGCTTCTATTTTTAGGTGATAAGACTGAAAAACACTTTTGGTGTGGTTATTATATGCTAGCTCAGTTCAGTTCAGTCGCTCAGTCGTGTCTGACTCTTTGTGACCCCATGAATCGCAGCACACCAGGCCTCCCTGTCCATTACCAACTCCCAGAATTTACTCAAACTCATGTCCATCGAGTCGGTGATGCCATCCATCCATCTCATCCTCTGTCGTCCCTTTCTCCTCCTGCCCCCAATCCCTCCCAGCATCAGGGTCTTTTCCAATGAGTCAACTCTTCTCATGAGGTGGCCAAAGTACTGAAGTTTCAGCTTCAGCATCAGTCCTTCCAATGAACACCCAGGGCTGATCTCCTTTAAGATGGACTGGTTGGACCTCCTTTTGGTCCAAGGGCCCCTCAAGGGTCTTCTCCAGCACCACAGTTCAAAAGCATCAATTCTTCAGCTAAGCACTGTGTAAAGCACTGTATGTCCATTATTTCACTTAAACCTTTATAAAAATCCTGTGAAATAGCTACTATTGTACCTATTTGACAGGAAAGTAAGAATAGTGTTTAAGTAACTTGATGAAGATCATATAACTAGTAAAGAGAGAAGCAATATTTCAATTATCATAAAAATTATAGGTTTATTTGATTTCATTTGTTTTTAACCACTATGCCATACTGCCTCCCTGAGGACAAAGATCATATTTTATTTCTATTGTAACACTTCATAGTGTCTAGCATGGTAGATATTCAAAGAATATTTGCTGAATGAATGCATTTTTTAAATAAGTACATTTCAGCTAGGCCAAAGGATTTTCATGCATTCAAGTAATTTATGTTCTCTAGGGTAATACCTCTGTCATTCTTGGAATTTCAATCCCAATTTATTAGTGCTGTTCTACATAGTGTTGTTCTTCCATAAAGTCTGAATAAATAAATACCATGAATGGATTTTAATATTAATCATTGAAATTCTGGAAACCAAACCAAAAGGAGATTCTAAAAACAGCTTAAGAGATTTCTGCATACCCTTGAATAAAGGACTTTAGGATGTGTGAGGTCTCCAGGGATAAAGACGTCAGTGTAAAAAACAAAGATTTTTTTAAGTAATTTTTATTGGACTATCCTCCTCCTCTCTCCTTTCCCTCTACCATGAACAAAGATGTTTTGAAGTTTAGATTTTTATTTTCCACTACTGAGACTCTATTATTGGAGAATGGGCATCTTAGATATCACTAAGTATTATGATAGTATTGGCATCATTTGTTAACTTAATTTAAAAAAAAATTCTAATTTTTCAGTCTCTCAGTTCATCACTCCAATTGAAAATCTACTATAACTTCAGGGATTCACAATCTCATAAAAACAAGCACATCTAAATAAATAATTATACTACAAGAGAGTGACAAATACAATAAAAATCAAAAGTAAGATGCTGTATAAAAAAATCATTAAGACAGATGTAGTTGAAAAGGTTATATTCATCCAAAAGACAATTTACTGGGCAGCTATCACTAGCCAGGCACTGTGCACATCATGAAAGAGACAGATGCAAAAAAAAAAAAAAGAGACAGATGCATTAACTTAAGTTCATACCTTTGTAGGATTAACTAAAAAGAAACAAAAATTATGGTACTAAGTGTGAAGTGTTATAAAAAATTGCATATAAACAGTGTGGGTTCTGTTTGCTAGAATTTTGTTGAGGATTTTTGCATCTAAGTTCATCAGTGATAGTGGCCTGTAGTTTTCTTTTCTTGTGGCACCTTTGTCTGGTTTTGGTATTAGGGTGAATGGTGGCTTCATAGAATGAGTTTGACAGTTTAGCTTCCTCTGCAATTTTCTGGGAGAGTTTGAGTAGGATAGGTATTAATTTCTCTCCAAATTTTTGGTATAATTCACCTGTGAAGCCATCTGGTCCTGGGCTTTTGTTTGTTGGAAGATTTTAAATTAAAGTTTCAACTTCTGTGCTTGTGATCTGTCTGTGATACACCATCAATACACAATCAATGTGATACACCACATTAACATTTAAGATTTTCTATTTCTTCCTGGTTCAGCTTTGGAAGGTTATACTTTTCTAAGAATTCATCCATTTATTCCAAGTTGTCCATTTTATTGTCATATAGTTGCTGATAGTATTCTCTCATGATCCTTTGAATTTCTGTGTTGTCTGTTGGAATTTATCCATTTTCATTTCTAATTCTGTTGATTTGATTCTTCTCTGTTTTTTTTTTTTTTCTTGATGATTCTGGATAATGGTTTGTCTATTTTGTGTATTTTCCCAAGGAACCAGGTTTTAGTTTTGTTGATTTTTGCTATAGTCTCCTTTGTTTCTTTTTCATTTTTTTTCTGCCATAATTTTTATGATTTATTTCCTTCTACTAAGCCTGCGGTTCCTCATTTCTTCTTCTTCTAGTTACTTTAGGTATAAACTTAACATATTAAAATGATCATACACCATGACCAAGTGGGCTTTAGCCCAGGGATGCAAGGATTCTTCAGTATTAGTAAATCAATCAATGTAATACACCACATTAACTAACTGAAAGATAAAAACCATATGATTATCTCAATAGATGCAGAAAAAGCCTTTGACAAAATTCAACATCCACATATGATAAAAACCCTCCAGAAAGCAGCCATAGAAGGAACATACCTCAACATAATAAAAGCCGTATATGATAAACCCACAGCAAGCATTATCCTCAGTGGTGAAAAATAGAAAGAATTTCCCCTAAAGTCAGGAACAAGACAAGGGTGCCCACTCTTACCACTACTATTCAACATAGTTTTGAAAATTTTAGCCACAGCAATCAGAGAAGGAAAAGGAATAAAAGGAATCCAGATTGGAAAAGAAGAAGTAAAACTCTCACTGTTTGCAGATGACATGATCCTCTACATAGAAAACCCTAAAGACACCACCAGAAAATAACTATAGCTAAGCAAAGCATATTTTGTGCAGGACATAAAATTAACACACAGAAATCCATTGCATTCTGATACACTAACAATGAGAAAACAGAAAGAGAAATAAAGGGAAAATGTCCATTCACCATCACAATGAAAAGAATAAATTACTTAGGAATAAATCTACCTAAAGAAACAAAAGAGTTATATATAGAAAATTATAAAATACTGATGAAAGAAATCAAAGACTACACAAATAGATGGAGAAATATACCATGTTCATGGATCAGGAGAATCAATATAATGAGAATGAGTATACCTCCCAAAGCAATCTATAGATTCAATGCAATCCCTATCAAGCTACAAACGGTATTTTTCACAGAACTAGAACAAATAATTTCACAATTTATTTGGAAATAAAAAAACCTCTAATAGCCAAAGCAATTTTGAGGAAGAAGAATGGAACCGGAGGAATCAACCTTCCTGACTTCAGACTATACTACAAAGCTACAGTCATCAACACAGTATGGTACTGACACAAAGACAGAAATATAGATCAATGGAACAAAACAGAAAGCCCAGAGATAAATCCATGCACCTATGGGCACTTAATCTTTGACAAAGGAGGCAAAAATATACAATGGAGAAAAGACAATCTGTTTAACAAGTGGTACTGGGAAAACTTGGAGAAGGAAATGGCAGCCCACTCCAGTATTTTTGCCTGGAGAATCCCAGGGACGGTGGAGCCTGGTGGGCTGCCATCTAAGGGGTTGCACAGAGTCAGGCACGACTGAAGCGACTTAGCAGCAGCAGCAGCAGCAGCTGGGAAAACTGATCAACCACCTGTAGAAGAATGAAATTCAAACGCTTTCTAACACCATACACAAAAATAAACTCAATGTGGATTAAAGATCTAAATGCAAGTCAAGAAATTATAAAACTCCTAGAGGAAAACATAGACAAAGCACTTTCCGACATAAACCACAGCAGGATCCTCTATGACCCACCTCCCAGATTAACGGAAATAAAAGTAAAAATAAACACATGGAATCTAATTAAAAGCTTTTGCACAACAAAGGAAATTATAAGCAAGGTGAAAAGACAGCCTTCAGAATGGGAGAAAATAATAGCATGCGAAGCAACTGACAAAGAATTAATCTCAAAAATACACAAGCAACAATTTCAATTCCAGAAAAATAAACGACCCAATCAAAAAATGGGCCAAAGAACTAAACAGACTTTTCTCCAAAGAAGATATAAAGATGGATAACAAACACATGAAAAGATGCTCAGCATTGTTCATTATCAGAGAAATGCAAATCAAAACCACAATGAGGTACCATCTCACGCTGGTCAGAATGGCTGCTATTCAAAAGTCTACAAACAATAAATGCTGGAGAGGGTGTGGAGAAATGGGAACACTCTCACACTGTTGGTGGGAATGCAAACTAGTATAGCCACTATGGAGAACAGTGTGGAGATTCCTTAAAAACTGGAAATAGAACTGTCATATGACCCAGCAATCCCACTTCTGGGCATACACACTAAGGAAACCAGAACTGAAAGAGACACATGTACCCCAGTGTTCATCACAGTACTGTTTACAATAGCCTGTCCCTGGAAGCAACCTAGATGTCCATCGGCAGATGAATGGATAAGAAAGCTGTGGTACATATACATAACGGAATATTACTCAGCTATTAAAAATAATGCATTTGAATCAGTTCTAAAGAGGTGGATGAAACTGGAGCCTGTTATACAAAGTGAAGTAAGTCAGAAAGAAAAACACCAATACAGTATATTGATGCATATGTATGGAATTTAGAAAGCTGGTAACGATGACCCTATATGTGAGACAGTGAAAGAGGCACAAAGATAAAGAACAGACTTTTGAACTCTGTGGAAGAAGGCGAGGGTGGGATGATTTGAGAGAATAGCATTGAAACATGTATATTACCATATGTGAAATAGATTGCCAGTTCACATTTGATGCATGAGATAGGGTGTTCAGGGCCAGTGCACTGGGATGACCCTGAGGGATGGGATGGGGATGGAGGTGGGAGGGGTTTCAGGATGGGGAACACATGTACACCCATGGCTGATTCATGTCAATGTATGGCAAAACCACTACAATATTGTAAAGTAACTAGCCTCCAATTAAAATAAATTAATTAATTTAAAAAAAAGGAGAAGACAAAATCTTTAAAATGAGTAAGGCTTGCCGAGGAGATAATGTCTTCTTTTAAAATGATATTTATTTATATTGCTTTGAATACACAATATACTCAAATGGTTCAAAAATAAAGCAATAAATAAAGATTTATATTGAGAAGCCCCATTCTTATCCCCTCCCCACCTATGCCACTCTTCCCTATCCTCTATAAGTTCAATTTCAGTTCAGTCACTCAGTCCTGCCCAACTCTTTGTAACCCTATGGACTGCAGCCTACCAGGCTCCTCCGTCCATGGGGTTTTCCATGCAAGAGTACTGGAGTGGGTTGCCATTGCCTTCTCCTCAATAAAGCAGAAGTAGATGTCTTTACGGAACTCTCTTGCTTTTTCTATGATACAATGGATGTTGTCAATTTGATCTCTGGTTCCTCTGCCTTTTCTAAAACCAGCTTGAACATCTGGAATTTCATGGTTCATGTACTGTTGAAGCCTGTCTTGAAGAATTTTGAGCATTACTTTACTCACACGTGAAATGAGTGCAATTGTACAGTAGTATGAGCATTCTTTGCCAGCACCTTTCTTTGGAATTGGAATGAAAACTGACCTTTTACAGTCCTATGGCCACTGCTGAGTTTTCCAAATTTGCTGGCATATTGAGTGTAGCACTTTCACAGCATCATCTTTTAGATTTAAAATAGCTCAACTGGAATTCCATCATCACCTCAAGCTTTGTTCGTAGTGATTCTTCCTAAGGCCCACTTGACTTCACGTTCCAGGATGACTTGCTCTAGGTGAATGATCACACCATCGTGATTATCTGGGTCATGAAGATCTTTTTTGCGCAGTTCTTCTGTGTATTCTTGCCACCTCTTCTTAATATCTTCTGCTTCTGTTAGGTTCATAATATTTCTGTCCTTTATTGTGCCCATCTTTCATGAAATGTTCCCTTGGGATCTCTAATTTTCTTGAAGTGACCTTTAGTCATTCCCATTCTGTTGTCTTCCTCTATTTCTTTGCATTGATCACTGAGGAAGACTTTCTTATCTCTCCTTGCTATTCTTTGGAACTCTGCATTCAAATGGGTATATCTTTCCTTTTCTCCTTTGCTTTTCACTTCTCTTTTTTTCACAGCTGTTTGTAAGGCCTCCTCAGACTTTTTTTTTTTTTTTTTTTTTTGCCTGTTTGCACGTCTTTTTCTTCAGGATGGTCTTGATCACTGCCTCCTGTACAGTGTCATGAACCTCCATCCATATTTCTTCAGGCACTCTGTCTATCAGATCTAATGCCTTGAATCAATTTCTCACTTTCACTGTATAATTGTAGGGATTTGATTTAGATCATACCTGAATAGTCTAGTGGTTTTCCCTACTTTCTCCAAGATGGTAGGCACTGGAGTGGTGGCTGCGTGGCACTGAAGTGGCAACGAGGAGATACCCCACGTCCAAGGGCAGAAAATCCCCAGCAAGACGGTAGGTGCTGAAGTAGTGGCTGAGTGCCATTGTATTGACTTTGAGGTGATATACCACATCCAAGAGCAAAGGAGAAGCCCAGCAAGATGGTAGGAGAGGTGAAATCTCATTTAGAATCAACCCCATTCTCACCAGAGATGCTTAGAGGGCTGAAACATACCTTGTGTGCACCAGGTCCCAGAGACTCCACAGAGAATGAGACTAAACTGTGTTTGAGTGTCTCCTGTGGAAGTACAGGTCAGCAGTGGACTGCCACAGGGGCAGGGGCTCTGGGTACAGAAGACCTGGATATGGCATAAGACCTCTTGGAGGAGGTCTCTAGTAACCCCAGCATAGGGCCGCCAGAACTTACCCAGGACTGGGGAAACAGACTTTTGGGGGTACAGACAGAACCGTGGGTGCACCAGGACCCAGGAGAAAGAAGCAGTGACCCCACAAGAGACTGACCCAGACTTGCCCGTGAATGTCTAGGAGGCTCCAGTGGAGGCGTGGGTCGGAGGTGGTGTGCTGCAGGGTTGGGGGCACTGAGTGTAGCATGGATACATGGGACCTATTGAAGGAGTCACCATTATCTTCATTACCTCCACCATAGTTTGGCCTCAGGTAAATAACAGAGGGAACACAGCCCCGCCCATCAACAGAAAAGTGTATTAAAGATTTACTGAGCATGGCCCCACCTATCAGAACAAGACCCAGTTTCTCCTCAGTCAGTCTCTCCCATTAGGAAGCTTCCATAAGCCTCTTATCCTTCTCCATCAGAGGGCAGACACACCACAAACACAGAAAACTAACCCATCTGATCACATGGAACACAGCTTTGTCTAACTCAATGAAACTATGAGCCATGCCACATCATGGTGGAGAGTTCTGACAAACCGTGGTCCCCTGGAGAAGGGAATGGCAAACCACTTCAGTATTCTTGCCTTGAAAACCCCATGAACACTATGAAAAGGCAAAAAGCTAGGACATTGAAAGATGAATTCACCAGGTCAGTAGGTGCCCCAATATGCTACTGGACATTGGTGGAGAAATAACTCCAAAAAGAATGAAGAGACAGAGCCAATGCAAAAATGTCACCAAGCTGTGGATGTGACTGGTGATGGAAATAAAGTCCGATGCGATAAAGAGCAATACTGCATAGGAACTTGGAATGTTAGGTCCATGAATCAAGGTTGTGTTCTTTGCCTGGAAAAGTTCCTTTAGCAATTGTTAAAAAGCTTGTTTCGGTGGTGCTAAACTCTCAGTTTTTGCATGTCTATAAAGCTTTTGATTTCTCTGTTGAATCTGAATGAGAGTATTGCTGGTTAGAGTATTCTTGGTTGAAAGTTTTTCTCTTACACCTCTTTAAATATATCCTGCCACTCCCTTCTGGCCTGCAGAGTTTTTGCTGAAAAGTCAGCTGAAACCTTATGGGGTTTCCCTTGTAGGTTTTTGTTGTTGTTGTTGTTACTGTTTTCTTGTTGCTTTTAATTTTTTCTTTGTATTTAATTTTTATCAATTTGATTAATTTATATTTCAGCATGTTCCTCCTGGGTTTATCTTTTATGGGACTCTCAGCACTTCTCAGACTTGAATGATTTTTTTCTCTCCTATGTTAGGAAAGTTTTCAAAATGATCTCGTCAAATATTTTCTCAGGCCCTTTCCTTTTGTCTTCTTCTGAGACCCTTATAATTCAAATGTTGGGGTGTTTATTGTTGTCCCAAAGGTCTCTGGGACTATTCTCATTTATTTTATTTTATTTTATTTTATTTTTCTGTTCCACAGCAGAGATTTCCACCACTATATCTTCTGGGTCACTTGAGGAGGGCATGACAATCCACTCCAGTATTCTTGCCTGGAGAATTTCATGGACAGAGGAGCCTGGCAGGCTACAGTCTGTGGGGTCGCAAAGAGTTGGACACAACTTAAGCAACTTGGCATACACATGCATTGC
Source organism: Cervus elaphus (assembly GCF_910594005.1). NCBI lineage: Eukaryota > Metazoa > Chordata > Mammalia > Artiodactyla > Cervidae > Cervus > Cervus elaphus. The sequence continues at coordinate 102,690,215 of NC_057848.1, forward strand.
CTCAGTTATTCTGCTATTGATTCATTCTTGTGTATTTTTCATTTCAGTTATTGTCTTTTCCATCTCTGTTTTCTTGTTCTTTCGTTCTTCTAGGTCTTTGCTAAATTTTTGGTACCTTCTCAATTTGTGTCTTCTTTTATTACTGAGATCTTGAATTATCTTTATTATCATTAGTCTGAATACTTTTTCAGATAGATTGGCTATTTCCTCTTCATTTAATTGTTCTTGTAGGTTTTTATCTTGCTCCTTTGTCTGCAACATATTTCTATATTGTCTCATTTGTCACATTTACTGTATTCATGATCTCCTTTCCATAGGCTGTAGTTTCTCATGCTTCCATTGTTTGCCTCCTGGTGGATGAAGTTGGTCCAGAGGCTTGTTCTGTTTCCCCCTTGATAGGGCATTTGATAGATGTTGTGTTGGTCGGAGCCTGCCCTAGGTATTGAGTGGGACCTCCGCTTTGCTTTGCGGTTGTCACTGCCCTGTCAGGGAGTGGATAGTTTCTTAGCTATTGGAGCAGAGGCCCCCAGATTTGTTCCTTAGCTGTGATTCTGATCTGGGTGCCAGGTAGGTGGGATTGGAACACTTCTGCTAGGGCAGCAACCAGTGAGTTTTCCTTTTCTGGAGCTGTTCACCTGTGATTGTACTCTGTTGTGTCCCCTTTCACCTGTTGTGTGGGCTCACAAAGTATACTGTTGTTGGAACTGGTCTCAGTCACACCTTAACTGCGGGAATGCCTGTATTTGGCCCTGGTGACTCTCAAGTGTTGTTTTCACCCAGCCACCACTGAAGATCCACTGACGTTAGATCCTAGTACTACAGTAGTCACACACTTGGACCCACCGTGGGAGCTATGTAGGCAACTCAAATTCTGGTCTGGCCCTACCTCAACATGAACATGACTATAGGTCCTAAAGCCAGACCCATGATACCGGGCTTGACTGTTGCTGTGGTAACCAGAGCCTGCCCTGGATATTGAGCAGGGACTCCCCTTTGCACCATAGTTGTCACCGCCCAGTCATGTCACTTAGAAAAATAATTCTAGTGTGAAAATTTTATTATATATGTTGCATATGTATGCATATATGGTTGTGGATATAGCCATTGAATCTATTTCAGGTCACAGAAAGGACTTTTGTTTGGAGAGGCCTTTTCTCTTAGCTCATCATCCTCTGTATCTATCCTCTACCCCATAAATTGAATCAGAAAAGATATATGTAGGACCCTGTTGCTGGAAAGATTGAGGGCAGTAGGAGAAAGGGACAACAGAGGATGAGATGGTTGGGTGGCATCATCGGCTCAGTAGACATGAGTTTGAGCAAACTCCAGGAGATAGTGAAAGATAGGGAAGTCAGGCACACTGCAGTCCATGGGGTTGCAAAGAGTTGAACATGACTGAGCAACTGAACAACAACAACAAGGACAACATAGCTGACAGATACTCTGTATAGATACTCTCTGGAGGCAAGAACAACTTTTCAGACATGTTTGCTAAAACAGACTACCAGGTACTCTGGGAATTCCAAAAAGGCCTAATGGGGGATAAATAGTTCCCATTTCCCTTGAGTATCTGAGATGGCGTGTCTTGTTTTGCAAATCTTGGCCCTGTAGCATAGATCGAAACCTTTAGATTTTAATTTAGGAAAACCACTATGTACTTACACCCAGTAACATCTAATCTGAAAGTGTCATTGAATCCCTTCTCCAAAATAAGCAAGAGATTGAAGACAGAGAAGACCAAGGAATGATATGGTATCTTAGAAATTAGTGCCACCAATGACTCAGGAATAACCATTTGGGATCTTGTTGATCATGAAGCTGGGCTAAGGACAGGAGTATATGAGACCTTGCCTGGAATTCTCTGAGATTCTTCTTTTCATGAGTCCCTCTTGAATAGAATTATCATAGAATTAATACCTGGGCTTCTCTGGTGGCTCAGGTGGTAAAGAATCCACTTGCAATTCAGGAGACCTGGATTTGATCCCTGGGTTGGGAAGATCCTCTGGAGAAGGGTATGGCAACACACCCCAGTATTCTTGCCTGGAGAATTCCCATGGACAGAGGAGCCTGACAGGCTACAGTCCATGGGGTCATAAAGAATCGGAAATGACTGAGTGACTAAGTGCAGAGATTTTTTTCAAATTTATTCTATGGTGACTTGATTCTTTAAATAGCCAGTGTCTATGTTCTTTCAGTACCTTATAAAGGCAGTGCTGTCATTTAGAATCACAATACTTCTTTTTAGTTCATGTAATCAACTGCCTTTCCATTAGGTGCTGAGAGGTGTCAGAAACTTGCTTTTCTCTGAAGTAGTCTTTTAAACTGATAAAGATATTTCCCTTTATCAATTATTGAAATTCTGTGATTTTTGTTTCACAAATATAACAGAGTAATTTACTGGCTTCCCAACAAGCCATAATGTAATTTTGTATTTAGTGATAGTAATTGTGTGATAATCCATGCCCATTCAAAATATTTCTCAGATCATTAATATCTGATAAAGCAATTCTCCTAGATCAATGGTCATCAACTGGGGGAAATTTTTGCCACTCAGGGGACATTTAGCAATGTATGAAGAAATTTTGGGTTGTTAAAATTGTGGGGGTGATGTTACTGTTGTCTAATAAATAGAGGCCAGAGATGCGAGTAAGCATACACAGGGAGGAGCTCTCCCCATTTATCCACCCAGCATAGAATTATTTGGCCCAAAGTGTTAGTAGTGCTGATACTAATGTTCAGAAATCCTGTACTAACCCTAATATTTGATCTAACATTTCCTGTGTCATTCAAAGTTACAATGATCTATTCCTTTTACATACACCTTCATTCACATGGAGACTGCACCATGGCTCTAATCCTGATCTTCCTTCTCAACCTCTTATTCTATGTCTCAGAGCTTGAATAGATCTCAAACTCAAAATTAACTCAAGTCTTAAACTTGAAATTTTCTAGGATAATAGGCAGAAGGAAGAGCAATTAAGAGTTGTTTATGTTTCTATTTCTCTCTAATTCTGGTGAGCTGGTGCATGTAAGATAAGTAAGGGGAATTTTATTAAGGATGTACCATCAGTCTGCTGCTGAAAATAATATGCTGGAACTTATTAAAGACTAAAATTGGGCTCAATCGATGCCATGTGCACCACCGCAGGATTGATTCAACTCATTTCAATAGCTTATGTGGGGGAAAAATAATGAGTTCAAGTTTAAATATAATGAGTTTGAGATGTCTGTGGGTAAGTGAAGCAGAGATGTCAAGTTGGAAGAGATAGAAATAGAAATGTGGGCATCATCAGGTTATAGTAATTGAAGTGGTAATTGAAGTCACAGGAATAGATGATAACAGCTAAGGAAAAAATATAGATTTAGAAGAAAAAGTAGTCCGTAACTGAATTCTTAGGTAAATCCAACATTCGATGTTAGATAAAGGATCAATCTAGAGCCAGTGATCTTTCCAATGTATCAGGCTGTTTCCCAGACAGAAGGGGAGTTGCATTTAATCATTCAATAAATGTCTATATTAAGTACCTATTATATGCCAGGAGCTAATGGAGGCACTTGGATACATCAATAAACAAAACTGAAAAAACTCGATACCTTAAGGGAGCTTATTGTATAATGTCTCTTTTTAATGAAACAGGGATTCTGGATGTCTCTCCTGATTTAAAACCTTTGTTTCTCTGAGAACTTCAATCCCCACTTTTAGAATTAAAAGGAAATCTAGATGCCCCCCAATCTCTCCCTTTCCCTACTCCAGCATCTTTGTTCAGTGTTTCATGTGACTTTAGTTTTCCTACAAATGTGCTGTTTGCTTTGAACAAGTGAAGTAGATAACAGAGAGATCTGGAAATTATAGAGACATCGACCTTGGGCAAAAGGAGGGAGAAAAAATGTCACATCAAAAAGAATGAGACACATTCACAATGAAATAAATAACATTATAGAACCAGGTTAAGATAAGTGGACAAAGAAATCTCAGTTCCTCAATTGACAAAATATAACAAATATGGGACAACACAGCTACACAGTACTGGGAGTAAGGGTAAAGTAATGGGCTCTGTTTGAAAATGCCAGGGAAGAGAAATCAACTCAAACAATTGTCTTTCTGATTCAGTGTCTTTGCTCTTGTTATCTTGGACTGAGTTTGACTCCCATCAGGCAACAAATTGATGTGAGCCAGACCATATAATAGATTCACTGAACTAAAATTTGATGATACAATTTTAGACTTTCTTAGCATTTTTGAAATAACCCTGTTATCATAGGGGGAGAGGACCCACTGACAGTGTCCAGTAACACTTAGTGATGGGTTTTCTGCTTCTCTTTAAAATAGCATTAGTTGTATGGAGACACTATCTGTAGCTCTGAAATTTTATACCAACAAAAGGGCAATTTTTAAACACATATGAATCTTTTAAACAAATATGAATCTTCAGAGCCTTATGTGGCAACCCAAGGACACTTGTAAACTAATTTCAGTTCCTAATAGTTTCCTTGGCCAGCCACAATGCTCCTGACTTCTAAGAAATGGAAATTTGTCTCAGATCTCACAGGGATATTAGGGTACAAATAATCGAATTTCAAATGAAGAACTTATAAGAATCTCTAGGGGTTAGAGGCTTTTTAAAACTACACATCCCCTCTTCTTACCTCTTGTATATTATGATACATACTTCCTACATTTACATCTAAAACTCACTGCTTTGGTGGGACATCGTTACTTATAAGAAAGGGATTCATTCCTCAGGTGTGTTAGGAGTATAGAAAGATTGAAGAAGTCTGACCTGTTTGATATATTTGATACATTCCACAAATATATCTCTAACAAACTCCTAATCCAAGTAGTAATGAGTTTTTCATAGCTGTACTATTTCCAGATTAAATCTTTTAAAACATATTTCAAAAGTCTAGAGATGAAGTTGCTCAGACAGAACTTTCTGGTAGAACATTCTACCTGCCTGGCTAGAACCAACTTAAGGAATAAAGAGTACTGGCTATTGATAGGTTCTGTTCCAGTCCTGTTGCTGTGTAACATACCACCCAAATTTAATGATTTGCAACAACTTATGTATTATGCACACAGATTCTGTGAGTTAGGAATTTGGAAAAGATACATCAAGGATGGGTTGTCTTTTCTCCATAGTTTCTGGGGCCTCAGCTGAGAAGAGTCAAAGGCTGAGGGCTAACACCATCTGAAGCCTCTCCCGCTTCCATGCTTGGCAATTGACACTAACTGTGTGCTCTGATCTCGCCTGGGGTTGCCTGCCAGAACGTGTGACCTTTCTATGTATTGGCTTAGATTTCATCACAACATAGTGGTTGGGTTCCGTAAGCAAGTGTCCCAAGTTGAAGCTCTATCACCTTTAATATTCTAGCCTTGGAAGTCACAAGTCACACAGCATCACTTATGCTACAGTTACAAGCCTGCTCAGGTTGAATAGGAGGAAACATAGACCCTCAGCTTTTTGTGGAAGAAATGCCAAAGTCACATTTTAAGAAGAGCCTGTAGTATTGAAACAGGAAGGAAGGGGTCAGGGCATAACCTTTGAAAAAACCAAGGACACAACATAAACTGATTAGAATAAAATAGGTCCAAGATAGCAGACCAGTTGACTTCAACTAGATCTTGATCTTCAGTATAAGCTCATTGTAACACATCAGCAAACTAAATGACAAACCCAGAGGCACCAAGACAGTTCCAAGGCCAACCATCAAAGACCAAAATGTGGGAAGTGGCCCAAATCCTGGAAATCTCCACCCCTTTCCCAAAATGGCTGGAATAATCTTCCCACTCATTAGCTTATGAAATTACCCAGTGCATAAAAGCTAATCACATCACATTTCTATGCCACATGTTCCCTCTGTGATGGCTCACACTTTATCTGTGGAGTGTGTTCCTCTCTAAATAAAATCCAATTCTTACCTATCATTTTGTCTCTCAGTGAATTCTTTCTGTTATGAGACATCAAGAATCTGAACTTCAGGTCTGAGATCAGGTCCTGAAATCAGGTCTGTGATCTCAGTTGAAAGTCCACGAGTTTTGGCTGGGTTTGAGTTCCAGCCATATAGGTTTGAGTCCCAAACTGGCTTTTGGCTGGGTTCAAGTCCCAGCCATGTGGGTTCAAGCCTCAGACAGGGTTTTGGCCAGGTTTGAGTCATAGCCTTCTGAGTTCAAGTCCCAATATGAAATGGTTTCAGTATGGGCCATATTGAGTCAACTTTGGAAAATACAACCTGCCACAATTTGCACACTGATTAAAGCAAATAACATCTTTCCCACATGCAAAATACACAATTCTCTCCTTCAAATCTAATTCCATTATGACAGAAATTTAACTATAAGATTTTGTTTTCTAAATCAGGTCCAAGTGTAGATGAAGATCCTTAGATTTTGTTTTTTGGAAGGTATAGTTCCTTGAGTATCTCTTGAAATGAAAATATGCATACTAAATTTACAAGTTATAAACTCCACATACACAACATAAAATTGTGGGGCAAGCCTAGTGTAATCATAATAGACACTCTGAAGGAAATGAAAGAAGGGGTAAATTAAAAGCATGTAGTAATCATCAGTCCTTAGCAACTCTGAAATCTGTATGTGAACATGTTGCCATTTCCTTCTTTTGTCATACTGCTTGGAAGTTGCTCTCTATCAATTCTCATTCTACCTTCTAGTTGCTTGGTTCGATCCTCTGAGCTATCTTTCCTTGTTTCATTAAAAAAAAAAAAAAAACAAACCTCATTTCTGCTGTTGAGTAGTTTTCTCAGCCTGTTTCCTTACGGAGTCCAAAATACTTTGTTTTGTACTCTATCCCTTTCAATCCAAGTTGATACAATTCATTGAAAAACTGTGGGCTTTTTGTGTACTAATTTATAATCCACTCCATTAGACAAAAGCCATAACTAAAACAGATTTCTCCAACTTTGACTCTCTCTAAAACTGCTATGAGATAACTACCTTAAAATTCTTAGATGTCATATTGTTTAGCAAAAAGGATCTGTAAGACATGGCCTTAAGATCCTTAGAAGGCCTTTGTCTGAAAAATTCTAGGAGGAACTGCCTTACATCTTTTTGATGTTTTAACAACAGAGTTAACACTCTCAATGTTGGCCTAAAGCCTTTTCTAATTTGAGAACCACTGGAGAAGCTGGGGGAAAAAAAACAGTATTATTCTCAAATTCACTGTTTTGCATTCTTTGATAAAAGTTAATATTTTAGCTCACATCTCTCCTTCCACATGTTTTATATTCAGGGAAAAAAGCAGAAGGCGCTTTGAACATATTGCCTGTATAACTCTATATATAGGTAGATCATCAAGTTTATTAGGTATTCAATATATTTCCTATTTTCCATGTTACCTTAGAAGAGAATTACTGACTTTATGCTAATATCAGTACATAAGAAGAGCTCCTTTTATATCAACTTATGCTTTTAAGTCTTTACCAATAAGCCCCTTAGGGCCCTTTATGATTTTTCTACTACTCTCACCAAGAAATTTGTATCTTCCATTTGCTACTTTGTCCTAAAGCCAATGCCACATGTTTTTGTTTATTTTTTGTTATAGCAGTACTCCACTTACAGGTACCAACTTTTATTATATTAATAGTTAACTCTTGCTGGGGTTTCCCTGGTGGCTCAGCTGGTAAACAATCTGCCTGTAATGTGGGAGACGTGGGCTCAATTCCTGGGTTGGGAAGATCCCCTGGAGAAGGTAACAGCTACCCACCCCAGTATTCTGGCCTGGAGAATTCCTCAACATTGGAGACACAAAACAACAACGTTTTATTATTCTCACTGACTCCTAGGGATTTGGAATTTGGAAAGGACAGACAAGAATGTCATGCTTTTGTTCAAAAAATGTTTAAGACCTCAGTTGGAATACTCAAAGACTGGAGGATAAAACCATTTGAAGACTCTTTCATTTACATATCTGGCAGTTGATCCTGGCTATTGACTGGGGGCTCAGCAGAGTCTGCTGACCAGAACTCTTAAAAGTGGCTTCTCCATATGGATACTTGGAGACTTCTTTTTATTTAGAGAAACAACTCTGAAGGCACTTATTATCCTGTGTCCAAGGGTTCCATCATTACAACTTGGAATAATCAGACCAATCAAAGTGCAGCTCAACTCTGATACATTAGGCACTGATTTGGTGGCAATCCAAGTACAAAACATCCATGTCATATTTACATGCAAAGCTGGATGATATGGGCCACTTAACCTCAAGAGATCCTTCACCATGGAAAACTTATAGCCATCAATCAAAATAACTCATCAGATATGAATTAATGGCAAATGCTTACACACAGCCTTGTGTGAGGCACTCTATAAAGGATACCAAAGTTGTAGATTGAACAGGGAGCCCATTGTACAGAATAATGGTTGAAGATGTCAGCTCAAAAACTATACACAACTTAAATGATTCTGAACATTACCACATGGTCTTCCTAAAACACTGATAGTGAACTTTATGGAATTTCTATTGATCTTGTATCTTGTAGAATGATGCCCTTCAATTTATCACAAGTGTCCCTGAATCTAGGAAAACCCAACAAGTACTAAAACTCCTTAGATATCCTTATCACAGTTGGTATAAGATTGAGGGTTGAGGTCACATTGCAAATACTATTTTGAATTGACCCTCTTCACCTAATATTTTATCAGAAGCACCTTTTTCTGTAATTGCAATGTCTTCATAACTGGAAATATCAATTTCAATCATTTCTATACATTTCCTCAAGGAATATGTTTTCATAAAATGTATTTGAAAGACAAAGCAACACTAAAATTCACCATAAATTATATCTACATTTCACAACTCAGAAAGTAATACTGTGTAGGGATATATTTTAAAGCAAAGGGAAAGTACCACTTTTGATTCATATATTAAGCACAGTGTCTTTATCATATATTTATTTTAAAATGATAGAATTTCACAGGTGAGTTAAATAGTAACCAAGAGAGCAAAATTATCCTAGAATCTTTATTTACTACTTTGACTACTATTTGAGTTGTTCCTCTGGCTCAGGTCACCTTCAGTTTATCCTATCACCAAGCCCCTCTGGATTCTCCACAGCCTCAAGTGTAAGATATGACCATCATATTATGAAACCCAATTCTCCAGAAGCACTACACATATGGACATAGATGAACTGGCAGCAATCCTGCAGTTCTTTCATTAATCTTTTGGAAGAAAACTATTATAAAATAATTAGCTCTGTAATCAAAGGTCTTACTCCTACATACAAGGGCGCCACATCTGCATAATTGTTCAGGCATTTAGTACTTTAAAGAACAGTAGTTTTAATCTGGGTCAATTGATGAAATTCCTTACATAACTCCATGGACACTCTGTCCTCATACTTCTAAGCAAGGCAGAACATTTTAGATAGCCTGCTGATAGGAGAGATAAAAATGGGTCATTCTGCACCTTCAAAATATTCACTTTCTATGCCAGACCTATTTTGGATTAGTATTAGAACTCTGAATGGTATGTAACTTCCTGCTCATGAGGAGAAGCCAATACTTTAAAAGCACTAGACAGACACTGTGCAAGGGTTCCAGTTGCTGGAAAGGATGTGCTATGGAATGATGCTGCCATAAACATGTCATTCCAAGAAAAGCTTTCCACACTTTTATTTGAACAACTAATTTAGATAGGCAAGGCTGGTAGCTTGGACTTGTGTGTATAGCTAAAAGGCTACTTGGATACTTAGACCTACCTCATAGCCATCCTGGTTCAGTCTAGCAACAGCCATGACTGAGTAAACACACCAGCATAAGATACCTTGCTACAGAAAAGTCAGCCACTCTGTGTGTGTGCACCTGGCCCACCCGCAAGAAGTGCTGCAGTTACCCAATGACAAAAATGAGCCAGTTTCCTCCCTCTAGCTTTATCTTAAGTCAGGGGAATCTTAGCTGCCTATATAATAACCTCCCATAGAGTCACATAATGACAAATTTCAGGGCACTAAAGAACTCAAACATGGTCCGCAGGCCCAGACTCACTCCAAGCTTCCACCAGACTTAATGGGCACATGTAATGGGCGTCTGCTGCTAGGAGAGACCCATTACCCATTAGAACTTTTAGGGTATGCAATTACATGGGACTAATTGACCAGTGTTTACACTTGAGTTCAATTGAGCTAGGTTCATAACTGAGCTATCATCAGGAGCACCCTGAACTATAAGCTTCTGACTAAGTATCTTTGCTACTGACAACATTGAAGATGACAGGTTTTTCAGGTGTGCTGACTTTATCAATCACACTAACAACCAAAGTGTCCAACAACAAATCAGTTTACTAAGAAGTTTTCTCTGAACAAATTCAGGGAAGATACCCTATTTATTCACTTATTGATAAGTAATTCTTGAGGACTTACTTTAAGATAGTCACTTGGTATACAGTGGTGAAAAAAATCGGACAAAAATCTTTGCCTTATGAGGCTTACATTTTAGAATGGAAGAAGGAAAATAAAATAAGTAAGCAAATTAATAGTGTATTAGAAAGTAATAAATTCTATGGAAATAATTAAAGCAAGGAAAAGGGATACGAGATTAATGTAAATGTGACAATCAGATTTCTATTCTGAGAAAGTTATATTAAGCCAAATACTGGAAGAAGCTGAATAAGAAAAACTTGTGTTTCATGGGAGGAATAAATCTAGACAGAAGAGCCCACCAGAATTTGGGATTTTAATTCTGCTATAAACTTTGAGCTGAGACATTAATCATTGTGCTTAAATAACAAATAAGTCAGCATGATGCTATCTGTTGCTGATATGTTAGTCCTGTTTACTTCTGGCTACACTCTAGGCTACCCTGATATAGAACACATTCACATAGTACAAATATCTGCTTCCAATACTACATTGGAGGCAAATTTATTGCAGAAGGGTACTAGTCATTCAAAAACGACCACGATCATTTAATTTCTGGAAAAAAATGGCATTATATATTCTTTCTAGGAGGGGCCAGCAAATTATAGTCCACTGTTACTTTAATTGAAATTTTTATTGAGATAATTATAGATTCTTATGGAGTTGTAAGAAACTCAGTTTCCCCCAATGACATCTTTCAAAAGCATATTACAATAGCACAACCAAAATATTGACAGATACAATCCACTGATTGTATTCACATTTCATGTACTTATTTGTGCATATGTATTCAAGCTATGGTTTTTCCAGTAGTCATGTACAGATGTGAGAGTTGGACCATAAAAAAGGCTGAGCACCAGAGAATTGATGCTTTCAAACTGTGGCGCTGGAGAAGACTCTTGAGAGTTCCTTGGACTGTAAGGAGATCAAACCAGTGAATCCTAAAAGAAATCAGTCCTGAATATTCTTTGAAAGGACTGATGCTGAAGCTGAAGCTCCAATACTTTGGCCACCTGATGTGAAGAGCTGACTCATTGGAAAATACCCTGATGCTAGGAAAGACTGAGGGCTGGAGGACAAGGGGAGACATAAGATGAGATGGTTAGATGGCATCATTGACTCAATGGACATGAGCTTGAGCAAATTCCAGGAGATGGTGAAGGACAGCGAAGCCTGGTGTGCTGTAGTCCACGGGGTCACAAAGAGCCAGACATGACTAAGCAACTGAACAGCAACAAATTTGTATATTTATTAAATTATATGCAGGTTTTTTAAAATTTATCCTTAATTGGATTATAATTGCTTTACAGTGTTGTGTTGGTTTCTGACATACATCAACATGAATCAGCCACAAGTATACATATGTCCCTGCCCTCCTGAACCTCCTTCCCACCCCCTACTCAATCCTACCCCTCCAGGTTGTCACAGAGTACCAGATTATGTTATGCAGCACCTTCCCATTAGCTACCTATTTACATATGGTAATGTATATGTTTTGATGCTACTCTCTCAATTCATCCCTCCCTCTCCTTCCCCCACTGTGTCCACAAGTCTGTTCTCTATGTTTGGGACTCTATTCCTACCCTGCAAATACGTTCATCAGTACCATCTTTCTAGATTCCATATATGTGTATTTCTTTTTCTGACTAACTTCACTCTGTATAACGGGCTCTAGATTTATTTGTCTCACTAGAACTGACTCAAATTTGTTCCTTTTTTATGGTTGAGTAATTTTCCATTATATATATGTACCACAACTTCTTTATCCATCCACCTGTTGATGGTCATCTAGGTTGTTATATGCAGTTTTATCACATGTGTAGGTTTATGTATCCTTGACTAAGTCTACATACAGAACAATTACCACAAGGATCCAATGTACTGTGTATTTACAACCATATTCCACCTCCTCCCTACCCATTACTCTGTCTTTAATCCCCAAAATCACTAATCAGTTCTTTATTTCTAAAATAGTGCAATTTCAATACTGTTATATAAAAGGATTCATAAAGTATATAACTTTGTGTGTTGACTTTTTCACTCATATTAATTCTCTAGAGATTCACTCAGGTTGTTGCACTTAGCAATACTTCCTTTATATTTTTTCATAGTATTCCCTGATATAGCTGTTCCACAGTTTTAGCTATAACACATTAAAGGACACTAGGTTTTTATTGGTTTGGGCTATTATGAATAAAGCTACTATTAACATTTCTGCACACATTTACAGGTTAACGTTAGTTTTAATTTTTCAGGGACAAATGTCTTGTAGTGCAATTGCTGAGTTGCAGGTTAACTGCATGTGTATTGTTTGTGCTCAATTGTTCACCTGTGTCTGACTCTTGGCAATCTCATGGGCTGTAGCCCACCAGACTCCTCTGTCCATAGAATTTTACAGACAAGAATTGTATACTGGGGCAGTCCTAAGATGGTGGAGGAATAGGATGGGGAGACCACTTTCTCCACCAAAAATTCATCAAAAGATCATTTGAATGCTGAGAAACTTCCACAAAACAATTTCTGAACACAGGCAGAGGACACCAGGCACCCAGAAAGGCAGCCCATTCTCTTTAAAAGGGGTAGGACAAAATTTAACAGACAAAAAGAGAGACAAAAGAGTTAGGGACAGAGACCCATCCTGGGGAGGGAGTCGTGAAGGAGAAGTTTCCAAATAGCAGTACACCCTCTCTCTGGTGGGTCTGTGGGGAGTTTTGGGATCTCAGAGGGCAACATAACCAGGAGGAAAAAAAAAAACAAAAAAACAAACAAAACAAAACAACAACAACAAAAAAAACACAGAATACGTGCCTAACCACAACTCCCAGTGGAAAAGTAGCCCAGATACTCGCTTCCGCCACCAGCGAGCGGACAGGGAGGCACGGGTTGCATGCTTAGGGTAAGGACCGGGCCTGATTGCCCTGAGGACAATCTGAGGGAGCTAACATGAGATAGCAACCCAAACTGTGGGATAGCCAGAGAGAGAAATAAAAAGAGAGAGAGAGAACTTTCCCCAAAAAAGCTCTAACCTAAAGTGCAACCTGGACTACTCACAGAAAAAAGGATTAAACGAACACCAAAGGAGAGCTAGCCAGCTGCGGACCAGCCCCTCTCCCCACCGGAGGCAGAGACATGCTAGTGATAGAAGGAAAAGGGCAATCTTGGCCCCAGACACGACATCCTCCACCAAACTGTGAGCAGGCTCCCAGTTGCTAACCAAGTCTTCCTGGGATCCTGGATGGCTGGGATCCTGGGAGGTTGACACCCGCCAGGAGGGTCACAGTCTGAGATCAGCTCCCCAGAGGAGACACATGGCACACCTGAGATGGTGCTCTCGTGGTACACCTGGGAAATCAAGCGCCTGGGACCAGAGAGGTGATTAAGATGCACAACCCACCTGGGACAGTGTGCTTGCCAAGAACCTGGTAGCCTGAGCTGCTTGGACCTGGGAAGGGTACAAAACGCACGCCCAACTGAGTCTGTGCCTTTGTGGAGTACCCGAGAACCTGAACCTGAGCAACTTAGACCTGGGAAGTGCACAAAATGCAGGGCCTGCTTTGGACAGCTCCCCTGCAGAACAACCTGGAGTCTGAGCAGTGTGGACCTGGAAAGCACACACCACTGTAAGCTGGGGCAAACCCAGTGTGGTCCATACACTGCGAGCACTCCCCACACATGCCAGTGATATTTGTTTCCAGGGTTCCTCCCTTCACACAACACAACTGAGCAAGTGAGCCTAAATAAGTGACCACCTTTGGCCCCTTGTGTCAGGGCAGAAATTAGACACTGAAGAGACATGCAAACAGAGTAAGCCAAAATCAACAAAGAGGGAACCACTCTGGAAGTGACAGGTGTAACAGATTAAAACCATGTAGTTAGCATTGACTAAGCATTGGAAGGGGCCTACAGGCCTTGAAAAGAAGTATAAGCTGGAACAAAGAACTATCTGAAACTTAACTGACCCCACACTACAGTCAACAGTTCCAGAGAAATTAACAGATATATTTTTTTACTATTATCATTTTTTTAAGTTATTGTTTACTCCTTTAATTTTCATTTTTATAACCTATTACCTTGCAAAAAAAAGAGACCCTATTTTAAAGCAAATTTCATATATATATACATACATATATATATATATATATATATATATATATATATATGATTTTGTGATTGATTTTGTTTTGTATTTTCAATACTGTATTTTTGAGAATCTAACCTTTACTATAGATTTTTAATCTTTGCTTTTTGGTATTTGTTATCAAGTTTGTACCTTTAAGAATCTAATCTTCAGTACCCATTTTTCTTACAGGTGTGATTACCAGCTTGATTGCTCTCTCCTCTTTTGACTCTCCCTTTTTTCCTCCAGGTCACCTCCATCTCCTCCATAAACCTTCTCTTCTCTACTTAACTCTGTGAATCTCTCTAACTGTTCTGGGCTGTGGAGAACACTCAGGGAACTGATTACAGGCTAGATTGGTCTCTCCCCTTCTGATTCTCCCTCTTCTGCTCCTGGTTACCTCTATATCCCTCCTCCCTCATCTCTTTTCCATGTAATTTTCTAAACCTCTCTGGGTGTCCCTCACTGTGGAGAATCTTTTCACCAATAACTTAGATGTTTTATCATCTGTGCTATATGGATGGAGAAGTCTAGAGGTCACTGTAAGAAAAAGACTGAAACCCAGAGGCAGGGGGCTAAAATCCAAAACTTGAAAATGCCAGAAAACTCCTGACTCCAGGGAACATTAACCGACAAGAGTTCATCCAAAAGCCTCCATACCTACACTGAAACCAAGCACCACCCAAGAGCCAACAAGTTCCAGAGCAAGACATTCCATGCTAATTCTCCAGCAGTGCAGGAACATGGCTATTAGCATTAAAATACAGGCTGCCTAAAGTCACACCAAACCCATAGACAAGCCAGAACTCACTACTGGACCCTTCACTGAACTCCAGAGAGAAGAGATCCAGCTCCACCCACAGGACCCAGACTCAAGCTTCCCTAACCAGGAAACCTTGACAAGCAACTCATCCAACCCCACCCACAGGGAGCAGCCTCCACAATAAAGGGGAGCCACAAACTTCCAGCCTATAGAAAGGCCACACCAAACACAGCACTCTAAGCAAAATGAAAAGGCAGAGAAATATTCAGCAGGTAAAGGAGCATGATAAATGCACACCAAACCAAACAAAAGAGGAGATGGGGAGTCTACCCGAAAAATAATTCAGAATAATGATAGTAAAGATGATCCAAAATCTTGAAAATAAAATGGAGTTACTACAGAAATATAGACTAGACACAAGGATTGAGAAGATGCAAGAAGTGGCTAACAAGGACCTAGAAGAAATAAAAATGAGTGAATCAATAATAAATAATGCAATAATTGAGATGAAAAGAACTCTGGAGGGAACCAACAGTAGAATAACTGAGGCAGAAGATAGGATATATGAGGTAGAAGATAGAACAGTGCAAATAAATTAAGCAGAGGGGAAAAAATAATTAAAAGAAATGAGGACAACCTCTGGGACAATGTTAAACACCGAGAAGAAGAAGACAAAAAGAAAGGCGATGAGAAAGGCCATACTCGAGGAGATAATAGTTGAAAACTTCCATAAATGGGGAAGGAAATAGCCACCCAAGTCCAAGAAACCCAGAGAGTCGCAAACAGGATAAACCCAAGACACATATTAATCAAATTAATGAAGATCAAACACAAAGAGCAAATACTAAAAGCAGCAAGGGAAAAACAACAAATAACACACAAGGGATTCCCATAAGGATAACAGCTGATCTTTCAATAGAAACTCTTCAGGCCGAAAGGGAATGGCAGGACATACTTAAAGGGAAGAAAGAGAAAAACCTACAACCCACATTACTTTACCCAGCAAGGATCTCATTTCAATATAAAGGAGAAATCAAAAGCTTTACAGACAAGCAAAAGCTGAGAGAATCAGCACCACCAAACCAGCTCTTCAACAAATGCTAAAGGATCTTCTCTAGAGAGGAAACACAGAAAAGGTTTATAAACTTGAACCCAAAACAACAAAGCAAATGACAACGGGAGATCATAATGACTTAAATGTAAGTGGGTTGAATACCCCAACCAAAAGACAAAGACTAGCTGAATGGATACAAAAACAAAATCCCTAAATATGCTGTCTACAAGAGACCCACCTGAAAAAAATGGATGCATACAGACTGAAAGTGGAGGGCTAGAAAAAGATATCTCATGCAAAGGGAGAATGAAAGAAAGCAGGAGTAGCAATACTCATATCAAAGAAATTAGACTTTGAATAAAGGTCATGAAAGAAACAAAGAGCGACACTGCTTGATGATGAAAGGATCAATCCAAGAAGAAGATATAACAATCATAAACATATATGCACCCAACATAGGAGCACCACAGTATGTAAGGCAAAAGCTAACAAATATAAAAGGGGAAATTAACAGTAACACAATAATAGTGGGAGACTTTAATACCCCACTTACACCTATGGATAGATCAACTAAACAGAAAATTAGCAAGGAAACACAAATTTTAAATGATACAATGGACCAGTTAGACATAACTGATATCTATAAGACATTTCACTCCAAAACAATGAATTTCACTTTTTTTCTCAAGTGCACACGAAACATTCTCCAGGATTAGTAGAAGCAAAGAAATCCTAAAAGTTAGGGCAGAAATAAATGAAGAAGAAACAAAGGAGACTATAGCAAAAATCAACAAAACTAAAAGCTGGTTCTTTGAGAAGATAAATAAAATAGACAAACCATTAGCCAGACTCATTGAGAAAAAAAGGGAGAAGATCAGTTCTAATGAGATGGATGAAATTGGAGCCCATTATACACAGTGAAGTAAGCCAGAAAGATAATGACCAATACAGTATACTAACGCATATATATGGAATTTAGAAAGATGATAACAATAACCCTATATGCAAAACAGAAAAAGAGACACAGATGTACAGATCAGACTTTTGGACTCTGTGGGAGAAGGTGATGGTGGGATGTTTAGAGAGAACAGCATCAAAACATGTATATTATCAAGGGTGAAAGATTACCAGCCCAGGTTGGATGCATGAGACAAGTGCTCAGGGCTGGTGTACTGGGAAGACCCAGAGGGATCAGGTGGAGAGGGAGGTGGGAGGGGGGATCGGGATGGGGAATACATGTAAATCCATGGTTGATTCATGTCAATGTATGGCAA
Source organism: Cervus elaphus (assembly GCF_910594005.1). Classification (NCBI taxonomy): domain Eukaryota; kingdom Metazoa; phylum Chordata; class Mammalia; order Artiodactyla; family Cervidae; genus Cervus; species Cervus elaphus. Next base: position 102,707,800 of record NC_057848.1, read on the forward strand.
AAACCACTACAATATTGTAAAGTAATTAGCCTCCAACTAATAAAAATAAATGAAAAAAAAGGAGAAGAATCAAATCAACAGAATTAGAAATGAAAATGGAAAAATCATAACAGACAACACAGAAATATAAAGGATCATAACAGACTACTATCATCAACTATATGCCAATGAATTGGAAAACTTGGAAGAGATGGACAAATTCTTAGAAAAGTATAACCTTTCAAACTGAACCAGGAAGAAATAGAAAATCTTAAAAGACTCATCACAAGAACGGAAATCGAAACTGTAATCAGAAATCTTCCAATGAACAAAAGCCCAGGACCAGATGGCTTCACAGGTGAATTCTACCAGAAGTTTAGAGAAGAGCTAATACCTATCCTACTCAAACTCTTCCAGAAAATGTCAAAGGAAGGTAAACTGCCAAACTCATTCTATGAGGCCACCATCACCCTAATACCAAATCCAGACAAACATGCCACACACACACACACACACACACACAAATGGCAGGACAATATCACTGATGAACATAGATGCAAAAATCCTCAACAAAATTCTAGCAAACAGAATCCAACAACATATGGAAAAGATCATACATCATGACCAAGTGGGCTTTATCCCAGGGATACAAGGATTCTTCAATATTCACAAATCAATCAATGTGATACACCACATTAACAATTTGAAAGATAAAAACCATATGATTATCTCAATAGATGCAAAAAAGCCATTGACAAAATTCAACATCCATTTATGAAAAATAAAAGCAAAAATAAACAAATGTGACCTAATTAAACTTGAAAGCTTTTGCACAACGAAGGAAACTATAAGCAAGGTGAAAAGACAGCCTTCAGAATGGGAGAAAATAATAGCAAACGAAGCAGCTGACAAATAATTAATCTCAAAAATATGCAAGCAGCTCATGCAGCTTAATACAAGAGAAATAAACGACCCAATCAAAAAATGGGCCAAAGAACTAAACAGACATTTCTCCAAAGAAGACATACAGATGGCTAACAAACATGAAAAGATGCTCAACATCACTCATTATCAGAGAAATGCAAATCAAAACCACAATGAGGTACCATCTCACGCTGGTCAGAATGGCTGCTATCCAAAAGTCTGCAAACAATAAATTCTGGAGAGGATGAAGAGAAAAGGGAACTCTCTTACATTCTTGGTGGGAATGCAAACTAGTACAGCCACTATGGAGAACAGTGTGGAGATTCCTTAAAAAGCTAGAAATAGAACTGCCATACAACATAGCAATCCCACTGCTGGGCATACACACCAAGGAAACCAGAATTGAAAGAGACACGTGCACCCCAATGTTCACCGCAGCACTGTTTACAATAGCTAGGACATGGAACCAACCTAGATGTCCATTGGCAGATGAATGGATGAGAAACCTGTGGTAGATATACACGATGGAATATTACTCAGCTATTGAAAAGAATGCATTTGAATCAGTTCTAATGAGGTGGATGAAACTGTAGCCTATTATACAGAGTGAAGTAAGTCAGAAAGAAAATCACCAATATAGTATATTAACACATATATATGGAATTTAGAAAAATGGTGATGATGACCCTATATGCTAGACAGCAAATAAGACACAGAGATAAAAAATTGACTTTTGGACTCTGTGGGAGAAGGCGAGGGTGGGATGATTTGAGAGAATAGCATTGAAACATATATATTACCATATGCAAAATAGATATCCAGTGCAGATTTGATGCATGAGACAGGGCACTTGGGGCTGGTGCAGTGGGACAACCGTGAGGGATGGAATGGGTAGGGTGGTGTTAGGGGTTTCAGGATGGGGGACACATGTATAGCCATGATTCATGTGATTCATGTCAGTGTATGGCAAAAACTATGACAATATTATAAAGTAATTAGCCTCCAATTAAAATAAATAATTTTTCAAAAAGAATTGTATACTCACTTTTATAAGAATTAGTTACATTGTTTTCCAAAGCAGTGTATCATTTTACATTCCTACTAACAAAGTTTAAACAATCAAATTTCTTCACATTCTTACCAAAATTTGCCAGTGTCATTATTTTTATTTTAGCTTTTCTTGTAGGCATATATTGATATCAACTTATGATTTAATTTGAACTTCTCTGATGGCTAATAATATTGAACATTTTTCCCTATGCTTTTCACCTGGTTATCCTCTGCTGAAATAAATGTTCATGTCTTTTCCACACTTTATAATTTTTCTTGACAAATGCTTTGTGGTTTTATTATTGTTTTGTTAAGTTTTGAGAGTTACTTTATATATATATATATACACACACACACATATATATATATATATATATATATATATATATATACTAGACTTTATTATATAAGTGATTTCCAAATATTTTCTCCTCATTTCTAGCTATCCTCACAGTTTCTTTCAAGAGAAAAGTTTTTAATTTTGGTGAACCATTATTTTTAACATCTTCCCAGTGGGTGGGGTAAATCCACGAACGTATGGACACCTTATCTTTGACAAAGGAGGCAAGGATATACAATGGAAAAAAGACAACCTCTTTAACAAGTGGTGCTGGGAAAACTGGTCAACCACTTGTAAAAGAATGAAACTAGAACACTTTCTAACACCATACACAAAAATAAACTCAAAATGGATTAAAGATCTAAATGTAAGACCAGAAACTATAAAACTCCTAGAGGAGAACATAGGCAAAACACTCTCCGACATAAATCACAGCAAGATCCTCTATGACCCACCTCCCAGAATATTGGAAATAAAAGCAAAACTACACAAATGGGACCTAATGAAACTTAAAAGCTTTTGCACTACAAAGGAAACTATAAGTAAGGTGAAAAGACAGCCCTCAGATTGGGAGAAAATAATAGCAAATGAAGAAACGGACAAAGGATTAATCTCAAAAATATACAAGCAACTCCTGCAGCTCAATTCCAGAAAAATAAATGACCCAATCAAAAAATGGGCCAAAGAACTAAACAGACATTTCTCCAAAGAAGACATACAGATGGCTAACAAACACATGAAAAGATGCTCAACATCACTCATTATTAGAGAAATGCAAATCAAAACCACAATGAGGTACCATTACACGCCAGTCAGGATGGCTGCTATCCAAAAGTCTACAAGCAATAAATGCTGGAGAGGGTGTAGAGAAAAGGGAACCCTCTTACACTGTTGGTGGGAATGCAAACTAGTACAGCCACTATGGAAAACAGTGTGGAGATTCCTTAAAAAACTGGAAATAGAACTGCCATATGATCCAGCAATCCCACTTCTGGGCATACACACTGAGGAAACCAGATCTGAAAGAGACACATGCACCCCAATGTTCATCGCAGCACTGTTTATAATAGCCAGGACATGGAAGCAACCTAGATGCCCATCAGCAGATGAATGGATAAGGAAGCTGTGGTACATATACACCATGGAATTTTACTCAGCCGTCAAAAAGAATTCATTTGAACCAGTCCTAATGAGATGGATGAAACTGGAGCCCCTTATACAGAGTGAAGTAAGCCAGAAAGATAAAGACCAATACAGTATACTAACACATATATATGGAATTTAGAAAGATGGTAATGATAACCCTATATGCAAAACAGAAAAAGAGACACAGAAATACAGAACAGACTTTTGAACTCTGTGGGAGAAGGTGAGGGTGGGATGTTTCAAAAGAACAGCATGTATACTATCTATGGTGAAACAGATCACCAGCCCAGGTGGGATGCATGAGACAAGTGCTCCGGCCTGGTGCACTGGGAAGACCCAGAGGAATCGGGTGGAGAGGGAGATGGGAGGGGGGATCGGGATGGGGAATAAGTGTAAATCTATGGCTGATTCATATCAATGTATGACAAAACCCACTGAAATGTTGTGAAGTAATTAGCCTCCAACTAATAAAAAAATTTAAAAAAAAAAATTTTTTTCTTTGTTTTTTTTTACAGTCCTCTATTACTCCTCTATTACTCTTTAATTTTCATTTTTATAACCTACTATAAACTGGCAAAAAAACAAAAAAGTAAGAAAAGGAGACCCTATTTTTAAAGTGAACTTCATATATATTTCTCACATTTTTTGAGAAGAAGAAGACAAAAAGAAAGGCCATGAGAAAATACTCAAGGAGATAGATAATAGCTGAAAACTTCCCTAAAATGGGGAAGGAAATAGTCACACAAGTCCAAGAAACCCAGAGAGTCCCAAACAGGATAAACCCAAGGCAAAACACCCCAAGACACATATTAATCAAATTAACAAAATCAAACACAAAGAACAAATATTAAAAGCAGCAAGGGAGAAACAACAAATAACACACAAGGAGATTCCCATAAGGATAACACCTGACCTATCAATAGAAACTCTTCAGGCCAGAAGGGAATGGTGGGACACACTTAAAGTAATGAAAGAGAATAACCTACAACCCAGATTGCTGTACCCAGCAAGGATCTCATTCAGATATTGAGGAGAATTCAAAAGCTTTACAGACAAGCAAAAGCTGAGAGAATTCAGCACCACCAAACCAGCTCTTCAACAAATGCTAAAGGATCTTCTCTAGATAGGAAACACAGAAAGGTTGTATGAACGTGAACCCAAAACAACAAAGCAAATGGCAACAGGTCCACACTTATCAATAACTACCTTAAATGTAAATGGGTTGAATGCCCCAATCAAAAGACAAAAACTGGCTGAATGGATAGAAAAGCAAGACCCATATATATGCTGTCGACAAGAGACCCACATCAAAACAAGAGACACATACAAACTGAAAGTGAAGGGCTGGAAAAAAATATTTGATGCAAATGCAGACCAAAAGAAAGCTGGAATCACAATATTCATATCAGATAAAAAAGACTTTAAAATAAAGGCTGTGAAAAGAGACAAAGAAGGACACTACATAACGATCAAAGGTTCAATCCAAGAAGAAGATATAAAAATTATAAATATATATGCACCCAACATAGGAGCACTGCAATATGTAAGGCAATTGCTAACAAGAATAAAAGGGGAAATTAACAATAACACAATAATAGTGGATGACTTTAATACCCCACTCACACCTATGGATAGATCTACTAAACAGAATATTAACAGGAAACACAAACTTTAAATGACACAATGGATCAACTGGACATAATTGATATCTATAGGACATTTCACCCCAAAACAATCAATTTCACCTTTTTCTCAAGTGCATACGGAACCTTCTCCAGAATAGATCACATCCTGGGCCATAAATCTAGCCTTGGTAAATAAAAAAATAAAAAAATGAAATCATTCCAGTCATCTTTTCTGACCACAATGCAGTAAGATTAGATTTCAATTACAGGAAAAAAAAACTATTAAAAATTCAAACATATGGAGGCTAAATAACATGCTTCTGAATAACCAACAAATCATAGAAGAAATCAAAAAAGAAATCAAAATATGCATAGAAATGAATGAAAATGAAAACACAACAACCCAAAACCTATGGGACACTGTAAAATTAGTGCTAAGGGGAAGGTTCATAGCACTACAGGCTTAACTCAAGAAACAAGAAAAAAGTCAAATAAATAACCTAACTCTACACTTAAAGCAACTAGAGAAGGAAGAAATGAAGAACCCCAGGGTTAGTAGAAGGAAACAAATCTTAAAAATTAAGGCAGAAATAAATGCAAAAGAAACAAAAGAGACCATAGCAAAAATCAACAAAGCTAAAAGCTGGTTTCTTGAAAAGGTAAACAAAATTGACAAACCATTAGCCAGGCTCATCAAGAAACAAAGGGAGAAGAACCAAATCAACAAAATTAGAAATGAAAATGGAGAGATCACAACAGAAATCACTGAAATAGAAAGGATCATAAGAGACTACTACCAGCAGCTATATGCCAATAAAATGGACAACTTGGAAGAAATGGACAAATTCTTAGAAAAGTATAACTTTCCAAAACTGAACTAGGAAGAAATAGAAGATCTTAACAGACCCATCACAAGCATGGAAAGCGAAACTGTAATAAAAAATCTTCCAGCAAACAAAAGCCCAGGCCCAGATGGCTTCACAGCTGAATTCTACCAAAAATTTAGAGACGAGCTAACACCTATCTCACTCAAACTCTTACAGAAAATTGCAGAGGAAGGTAAACTTCCAAACTCATTCTATGAGGCCACCATCATCCTAATACCAAAACCAGACAAAGATGCCACAAAAAAAGAAAACTACAGGCCAATATCACTGATGAACATAGATGCAAAAATCCTTAACAAAATTCTAGCAAACAGAATCCAAACATATTAAAAAGATCACACATCATGACCAAGTGGGCTTTATCCCAGGAATGCAGGGATTCTTTAATATCTGCAAATCAATCAATGTGATACACCACATTAATGAATTGAAAGATAAAAACCATATGATTATCTCAATAGATGCAAAAAAGCCTTTGACAAAATTCAACATCTATTTATGAAAAACCCCTCCAGAAAGCAGGCATAGAAGGAACAAACTTCAACAAAATAAAAGCTATATATGACAAACCCACAGCAAGCATTACCCTCAATGGTGAAAAATTGGAAGCATTTCCCCTATAGTCAGGAACAAGACAAGGGTGCCCACTCTCAGCACTACTACTCAACATAGTTTTGGAAGTTTTGGCCACAGCAATTAGAGCAGAAAAAGAAATAAAAGGAATCCAGATAGGAAAAGAAGTAAAACTATCTCTGTTTGCAGATGACATTGTCCTCTACATAGAAAACCCTAAAAACTCTACCAGAAAATTACTAGAGCTAATCAATGAATATAGTAAAGTTGCAGGGTAAAAATTAACACAGAGAAATCCCTTGCATTCCTATAAACTAACAATGAGAAAACAGAAAGAGAAATTAAGGAAACAATACCATTCACCATTGCAACAAAAAGAATAACATACCTAGGAGTATATCTACCTAAATAAACAAAATACCTATACATAGAAAATTATAAAACACTGATGAAAGAAATCAAAGAGGACACAGTAGATGGAGAAATATACCATGTTCATGGATTGGAAGAATCGATATTGTGAAAATGAGTATACTACCCAAAGCAATCTATAGATTCAATGCAATCCCTATTAAGCTACCAACGGTATTTTTCACAGAACTAGAACCAATAATTTCACAATTTGTATGGAAATACAAAAAACCTCGAATAGCCAAACCAAACTTGAGAAAGAAGAATGGAACTGGAGGAATCAACCTGCCTGACTTCAGGCTCTACTACAAAGCCACAGTCATCAAGACAGTATGGTAATGGCACAAAGACAGAAATGTTGATCAATGGAACAAAATAGAAAGCCCAGAGATAAATCAACGTACCTAAGGACAACTTAACTTCAACAAAGGAGGCAAGAATATTCAATGGAAAGAAGACAACCTCTTTAACAAGTGGTCCTGGGAAAACTGGTCAACCGCTTGTAAAAGAATGAAACTAGAACACTTTCTAACACCATACACAAAAATAAACTCAAAATGGATTAAAGATCTAAATGTAAGACCAGAAACTATAAAACTCCTAGAGGAGAACACAGGCAAAACACTCTCCAACATAAATCACAGCAAGATCCTCTATGACCCACCTCCAGGAATATTGGAAACAAAAGCAAAAATACACAAATGTGACCTAATTAACCTTAAAAGCTTTTGTGCAACAAAGGAAACTATAAGCAAAGTGAAAGACAGCCTTCAGAATGGGAGAAAATAATAGCAAATGAAGCAACAGACAAAGGATTAATCTCAAAAATATACAAGCAACTCCTGCAGCTCAATTCCAGAAAAATAAATGGCCCAATCAAAAAATGGGCCAAAGATCTAAACAGATATTTCTCCAAAGAAGACATACAGATGGCTAACAAACACATGAAAAGATGCTCAACATCACTCATTATCAGAGAAATGCAAATCAAAACCACAATGAGGTACCATCACACACCAGTCAGGATGGCTGCTATCCAAAAGTCTACAAGCAATAAATGCTGGAGAGGGTGTGGAGAAAAGGGAACCCTCTTACACTGTTGGTGGGAATGCAAACTAGTACAGCCACTATGGAGAACAGTGTGGAGATTCCTTAAAAAAAAAAAACTATAAATAGTACTGCCATATGACCCAGCAATCCCACTGCTGGGCATGCACACTGAGGAACCAGAATTGAAAGAGACACGTGCACCCCAATGTTCATCGCAGCACTGTTTATAATAGCCAGGACATGGAAGCAACCTATATGCCCATCAGCAGACGAATGGATAAGAAAGCCGTGGTACATATACACCATGGAATATTACTCAGCCATTAAAAAGAATTCATTTGAATCAGTTCTAATGAGATGGATGAAACTGGAGCCTATTATACAGAGTGAAGTAAGCCAGAAAGATAAAGACCAATACAGTGTACTAATGCATATATATGGAATTTAGAATGATGGTAACGATAACCCTATATGCAGGACAGAAAAAGAGACACAGATGTATAGATCAGACTTTTGGACTCTGTGGGAGAAGGCGAGGGTCAGATGATCTGAGAGAATAGCGTTAGAACATGTATATTATCAAGTGTGAAACAGATCGCCAGCCCAGGTTGGATGCATCAGAGAAGTGCTCAGGGCTGGTGCACTGGGAAGACCCAGTGGGATGGGATGGGGAAGGAAGTGGGAGGGGGTATCAGGATGGGGTACACATGTAAATCCATGGATGATTCATGTCAACGTATGGCAAAGACCACTACAATATTGTAAATTAATTAGCATCCAACTGATAAAAATAAATGAGAAAATAAAAAATTAAAAATTAAAAAAAAGAAGTAGGAAACATTTAGTGGCTATATATTAAACCTTAAAATCAGAAGAATGATTCTTCTTTTTAAAAATTGTTTTAGCTATTCTAGACTTGTGCGTTTCCATATTAATTCTAGAATAAGTTGTCTATGTCTTCAAAAAACTTGGAATTTTAATAGAAATAACATTAAATTCAATTTGGGGAGAATTCGTAGCTTTGCTATATTGAGTTTTCCATTCCATGGGCATGTTATGTCTTTTATTTAGGCCTCCTTTGATTTCTTTCATCATCATTTAGTTGTTTTAAGCATAGAGAACCTGTACATACTGAGTATATACCTAAATATTTCATTTATTTTGCAACAATTATAAATAGTATTGTGCTTTTAATTTTGGTTTCCACATGTTCATTATTAGGATATAGAATTAAAATTGATTCTTGCTTAACTCATTAGCTTCTGAGGTTTTTGTACTTTTGTTTTTTTTGTTTTGTAGAGTGCAGTGGAATTTCTGTGTAATAATTTATGTCATCTACACATAGAGGTGGTTTTATTATTTTCTTTACAATTTGTGTACCTTTAATCTCTTTTCTTAGCCTCATTGTACTGGACAAAACTTCCTGTAAAATATCAAGAGTGATAAGATCAGATACCCTTCCCATTCTTAGGGGGGAAGCATTCAGTTTTTCACCATTAAGTACAATATTAGCTCAAGAACTTTTGTAGGTGATCTTTTTCAAGTTGAGGCAATTTCCCCTCTATTGCTAACTGTTGACAGTTTTTATCATCAATAAGTGTTGAATTTTGCCAAATGTATCTTCTGGATACACTGATATGATCAAATGATATTTCTTCTTTAGTCTGTTACTATGATGGATCACTTTAATTGATTTTCAAATGTTGAAGCAGTCTTGCACATCTGGAATAAAGTACACTTGGTCATGGTGCGTAATTCTTTTATACCTTGTTGAATTCAGTTTGCTAATATTTTATTGGGATTTTTACATCTAAGTTCATGAGATATATCTATCTGTCATTCTTTTTAATGTTACACTGTCTTTGTCTGGGTAGCAACAGGATACTGGCCTCATATTTTAGTTGGGAACTGTTCATTCTTCTTTGAATTTGGGGGGAAAATGTGTAGAATTGATATTAATCATCCTTTAAATATTTTGTAGCAAGAACTATTTCAGCTTGGTTGAGTTTTTTTATTTTGTGGTTCTCAAGAAACCGTTCTACTTCTTCTAAGTTGTGCAATTTACGAATGTAAAGTTGTTCAGTCTTCCCTACAACCCTTTTAACAGTTAAAGAATCTGTAGTGATGTCTCTTGCTTTATTCCTAATATTGGTTATTTGTGTCTTTTCTATTATTTAACACTTTTGACAGAGGTTTATCAATTTTATTGATATTTTAGGAAATCAGTTTTTATTTCATTGATTTTTCTTTAATGCTTTCCTATTTTTAATTTTACTTTTATCTTTATTATTTCATTCTTTCTGTATGGTTTAGTTTTTTTGTTCTTCTTTTTCTAGTTTCTTAAAGAACCTAGATTATTGATTTGAGACCTCTCTTCTTGTTTATTACAAACATTTAGTACTATGCATTTCTCTCAGTATTACTTAATTGCATTCTCTATATTTTCTTGTGTTTATTTTTTATTTTCACCTAGTTCTAAGTATTTTTTTTTAATTTCCCTAGAAAGAATGGATGCTTTTGATCTGTAGTGCTAGAGAAGACTCTTGAGAGTCCTTGGACAGCAAGGAGATCAAACCAGTCAATCCTAGAGGAAATCAACTCTGAATATTCATTGGAAGAATTGATGCTGAAGCTGAATCTCCAATACTTTGGCCATCTGATGCGAAGAGCTGACTCACTGGAAAAGACCCTGATACTGGGAAAGATTGAGGGCAGGAGGAGAAAGGGGAAACAGAGGATGAGATGGTCGAATGGCATCATTGACTCAATAGATATGAGCTTGAGCAAACTCCAGAAGATAGTGAAGGACAGGGAAACCTGGTGTGCTGCATTCTATGGAATCGCAGAGTCAGACACAACTTAGTGCCTAAACAACAGAGTTTCTCTTTTATTAATGGATTATGTGGTAATGTATTGTTTAATTTTTAAGTATTTGGAAATGTTCATGTTGTCTTTCTGTTATTGACTTCTAATTTAATTTCATCATGGTCAAAGAACATAAATGTATAATTTCAACTCTTTTACATTTGTTAAGGTTTGTTTTATGGCCCTGGATACAGTCTGTATTACTGATTGTTCAGTAGAGGCTTGGAAGAATGTTTTATCTAATGTTGTTGGGTGGAGTGCTCAATATATACCAATTAGATCCTGTTAATGGATTGTACTGTTTAGATCTATATGCTTGATGATTCTTTTCTCTAGCAGTTCTATCAGGTGCTAAGAGGGACAGGTTGGAATCCCCAACTATACCTGTAGGTTGGTCTCTCCTCCCCCCAACTCTATCAGTTTTTGCTTCATGTATTTATTTTGAGGTTCTATTGTTTGATGGATAGACATTTAAGATCATTATGTCTTCCTGGTGGATTTATCCTTTTGTCACTATCTAGTGTCTCCTGTCTCTGTAATTTTTTATTATGAGGTCTACTTTATTGGAAGTTAATGACCAACTCCAGCTTTTTAAAAATAATCTTTGCATGGTATATCTTTTCCTACATTTTTAATTTTTATCAACTCATGTCATTGAATTTGAAGTGAGTCTCGTATTAACAGCATATAGTTGGGTCATTTTAAAAACCCATTCTGCCAATCTCTGTCTTTTATTCAGATCATTTACATTTTCTGTTATCATGGATATGTTAGAGCTTCAGTCTGCTATTTTATTATTTGTTTTCTGTTTGTTACCTCTGGCTATCTGTGTATGGTCAGGCCACTCAAGATGTTCTCTTGTTGTCTGTAATTCCCTGCTCAACCAGTGCTTGCTTCATCCACACCCTACCCACATGACTGGCCTCCCTATAAATATGCTCCAGGCCCCAGCTAGTGATAATTTTACCAAAGGTGCAGTGAGAAACATGCTACTCTGCTGGTTTCCCCAGTAACTGATAAGACATCAATTCTTCCTATAACTGGTAACTTCCTCCTGGCCCTGGGAATAAAGAATTCCACCATGACCTGCCTGCTGTCTCCACACATGGTGAGGTGTTACTCCAAGACCTTCCTTCAGACATGTAAGATCCCCCTATCCATTAAACTATTGATGTCTCTGTTGCTGACTCTTTCTTTGGTTTTGAAGCTGGCCAAGTACAGGCCTTGTAGACCTGTGGAGTGCAGCCCAACACTGTCATTCCTGTTTCTTTTTTCTTCCCTTGTTTATTACTCAAACATTTAAAAAATTATTTTAATTGGAGGCTAATTACTTTACAATATTGTGGTGGTTTTTGCCATAATGATTCTATCTTAAATTATTTATAGTGTTTCTGAGTGTATAACTTTGTATAGTTTTCATAGAGGTTGCTCTGGGTAATGCAATATGCATATGTGACTTATAATCCACTGGTTTCAACATTTTAGCACCTTGAAGTGTGAAAATTGTATTTCCATTGAGCCTCCTTTACTTCCTCCATATTTAAAAGGTCATTGTCTTGAATACTTGCTGATGTTATCAAGATAATTTTGCTCTAATCATAAAATATGATTTATAAATTCAAGAAGAAAAAATATTCCATGCTATGCATGTATACTTTTAGAACTTTTGGATACATATCATTTAGATACTATATAATTCACTCATTCAAAGTGTACAATTCAATACTTTTTAGTACAACAGTGTTGTGTGACAACCATCACAATCAATTTTAGAATATTTTTGTTCCTCTAGAAGGAAACCTTGTACTCATTACTGGTCACTCTCCATCCCTCAAAACTCCCTCCACCTCTACCAAACCAGAAGTCACCAATATATTAATTTGCTGTCTCCACTGCTGAAACCAGTGGATTTGCTTCTCTGAACATTTTGCATAAAAGGAGTCATACCATATGCAGTCTTTTTTTTTTCCTGTTTTTTTTTTCTGCTTAATAAACAGGCATACCTTTGAGATTTATTGAGCTTCACTTTATTGTGTTTCACAGATATTGCATTTTTTTTTTTTTGTTTACAAATTGAAGTTTTGTGGCATCTCTGCATTGAGCAAGCCTATCAGCACCATTTTCAATAGCATTTGCTCACTTTGTGTTTCTGTATCACATTTTGGTAATTCTCTCAACATTTCAAACTTTCTCATTATTATGTATTTGTTATGGTGATCTGTGATAAAATTTTGATGTTACTTTTGCACAAAGATTACAATTCACTGAAGGCTAGATAAAGGTTAGCATATTTTAGCAATAAACTATTTTAAAATGAAGGTATGTATTTTTTAAACATAATGCTATTGCACACTTAAGATCAGAGTATAAACCTAACTTTTATATGCACTGGGGAATCAAAAAAAATCATGTGACTTCCTTTTATTGCAATATTCACTTTATTTATTCATTTTTTTCATTTATATTTATTAGTTGGAGACTAATTACTTTATAATATTGTAGTGGTTTTTGCCATACATTGACATGAATCAGCCATGGATTTACACATATTCCCCATCCTGATCCCCCCTCCCACCTCCCTCTCCACCCGATCCCTCTTATTGCGATAGCCTGAAATTAAACTTGTAGCATCTATGAGATAGGCCTGTACTGTTTTCAAGATTTATTCATATTGTAGCATGTATCATTACTTCATTATTTTCTATTGCTGAGCTATATTCCATCGTATGAATATAGTACATTTTACTTATCTATCAGTCAGTGGACATTTGGGTTTTCTCTACTTGTTGACTGTAATGTATAATGCTGTTGTAAATATTCATGTACAAGACTTTGTGTAGATATACGTTTTTATTTTTCTTTGATCTATATCTAGAAGTGTAATTGTTGAGTCATATCAGATCATTAATTCATTTTTAAATTGAGTTGTTTGTATTTTATTATTGATTCTATTAAAAGTTCTTTTTATAATTTGGATAAAAGTCCTTTATGAGGTATATGATTTGCAAATATTTTCTCTCATTTTGTGGGTTGTCTAGTCACTTTCTTAATGATATCATTCACAGTACAAAATATTTTAATTTTGATGAATCTAATTTATGTTTTTCCTTTGTTATTTGTTTGCTTGTGTATGTGTGTGTGTGTCACATCTAAGAAACCATTGCCTAACCCAGGGTCACAAATGCTTACTCCTATGTTTTCTTCTAAGAGTATTACTGTTTTCTCTCTGACATTGTATATGATCCATTTTGAGTTAATTTTTGTGTATGGTGTGAAGAAGGAGTCTAATTCACTCGCATGTGGATAACCACTGTTTCTAATGTCATTTGTTTAAAATACTTTTTTTCCTACTGATCTTTTTTGCACCCTTGTTGAAAAATCAGTTAATTACATATATAATGGTTATTTTCTGCACTCTTAAATTGATTCCATTGATCTATATGTTTATCCTTATGCCACTGTCTGGGCTTCCCTGGTGGTTCAGATGGTAAAGATATGGGAGACCTGGGTTCAATTCCTGGGTTGGGAAGATCCCCTTGAGGAGGACATGGCAACCCACTCCAGTATTCTTGCCTGGAGAATCCCCATGGACAGAGGAACCTGGTGGGCTACATGGGGTCACAAAGAGTTGGACACAACTGAGAGGCTAAGCACAGCACACAGTATGCCACTGTCTTAATGTTGCTTTGTAATAAGTTTAGAAATTAGGAACTGTGAGTCTTCCAACTTAATTCTTCTTTTCTAAGATTATTTTAGCTATACTGACTCCCTTTAATTTTTACATGAATTAAAAAAATTGTATTAAGTGTGCAGACCAGTTTGGAAGAGGATCAAGGGAGAATGGAGAGTGTCTGCTAATGTGCACAAATGCTGTTTTGGAGGTGATTTAAATATTCTAAAAGTGATTCCAGTGATAGTTTCACAACTCTGTTAATATACAAATACATTGACTTGTACACTTTACTTTGGATGAATTTTATAGTATGTGAATTACATTTCAATAAAGATACTTAATTAAAACAGTAAATCTAATAATTAAATTTGGAATTTGGTCATAGCAAATTTAAAATATTAATGAAGCCAAATGTTAAATTTAAAACTCATTGAAACATTAAGTTCAATATGAAACCAAATGATAGTGTTGAAACTCAATGTGAAAGTCCTAACCTGGTTGCAATTAGTACTTGTAAGCAAAGAGCCCAATGACACAACTGACAAATGGCAATACAGCATAGCATGATTTCAAACAGGCTAAAGTTCAATATTTAGTCAGCTGCTACATTTATATTAAAGTTTTGTAATATGCATAAACATTGTTTTTTTGGTGTAACTCTTGTTTTCCAGATGTAAATTTATTCAAGGCTTCCACATCAATAGATTCATCCATTTTTGGTACTCATTGAAAACAAGCAGATATTTTCATGCTCATTGTAATAAAACAATTTTAATGGAAATTCAGTTTAGTAAAATCACAAGTCTTTTTATATTTAAAATTTTAATTGAAATATTGAAGTGTTAGCAACAAAAAAAACAGAATTATTAAGTTAAAAATATGATTTTAATTTTTCATATGTCAGTGAAATTATGTGGTATATATACACTTATCATATGTTGCCAGTCTTAACTAGTCCACAAGGTATGCAAGAAAGCTGAATTATTTCACACCTGCCCCTGCTTGCCTAAAATAGTAGCTGATAAAGATCATATTTTCTGTTTTGTCTGGGCAGTTATATAGTCCTTGTAGAGGTTTACCTGGCTATACTCAAGGTGGAGTCTCACATCTCTCTAGTCAAGCAAGAAAAAAGAAACTCCCTATTCATCACTGCCTGAAAAATACATAGCCCAATGGTCATTGAATATTGTCCAATCATATAAAAATCCCAGTCATCTGCACTGACCACTGGCAACAATGCAAGTGCTTCTAATAGAGGAATGCTTCTCAAAGTGTGGACACAGTTCCACAGGTAGTCCACGAGATAATTTGGGGGATACATTGGCAAGTATTCTAATACTTATTTATTTTAAGTGTGCTATGAAAAATAAATAATTAGCATGTCAGTATTGTACCAAGTATTACTTCTTTAAGATGAATAAAATTATGTAGAAGTATTAGTAATTCTTTACTTAGAATACCATCTCTCTTGTATTGTCTTTACCTCCTTTTGCTTCTTACTCTGATGCCTTATTTTGCACATTATCACATCTCAGATTATATTGTAATTTTTGTAGGCACACCTATCTCTAAAATAGATTGGGAGTTCCTTAAGGACAGAGCAAAATCTTTGTATCCTCAGTGCCCCTTAGTGCCTAATGCAATGGCTGGACCCTGGAAGTACTCAGTTAACATTTGTGAAATGAATGAATGTGGATTAGAGCTGTGGTCAGGATAATTACATTCTATAAGCATTGGTCTAGCAGCTATTTCACAGTTGGGGCTAAGCTACCACTGTGTCTCTAACAGAACTGGAAATTTAAAACTGCAAGACAGGAAATCAAACATAATTAATTCTCTATCAAATTAATTACATTAGAAACATTTTTATGCTGAGTTTTCTTATAATGATGAATTTCTGAATTAAGATTCAAAAGCAGAACTACTGGATAAAATAAAGGTTGAAAGAACTGAAATGTAATTAAAAGAGAACAGGCTCTGGAGTCAAGCTTATCTGAGTTTGAATTCTGGCAATTCAGCAATTGCTAGCTGTATCACCTGTAAACTGAGGACCAGAGATAATTCATATAAAGCCTAACAGTACCTGACACATATACAAACTCTTGCTGGTGGCTCAGTGGTAAAGAATCCACCTTCCAATGCAGGAGTTGGAGGTTCTATCCCTGGGTCTGGAAGATGCCCTGGAGAAGGAAATGGCAACCCATTCTAGTACTCTCACCTGGGAAATCCCACGGACAGAGGAGTCTGGTGGGCTATATAGTCCATGGGGTTGCAAAAAAGTTGGACATGACTTAGAGACTAAACAACAACACCTGACACATAGTACACTTCCAATAAATAGCAGCTGTCATTATTAATTTTATCTGGAGAAAACTAGGAAATATCTTACTAATAATCTCTAAGTAGTGACTCAAGAAGGTCTGACCCAAGAGAAAAATATAAAGAAGTTCCCCCTCTCATCCTGCTCTCATTCCCACCTCAATCCCTCTCACGATAGTGTAGTGATTATTACCTTCCCAACTTATGCCAAGAACTAATCTAAAGAACAGCTGGTCTCTCTCCCTTAAGTTTCTGGTATAGATATTCCTTATACAAGGAAATAAATCATTTTCTAATTCACACTCTCCTGGTGGCAAGCAAATAATTGTTTATAGTTAAGAAGATTTTTTTATCCAGTTTCTACCAGGTTAGACTGAATCATAACACTGTCAAACCAGGAAAGTACTTAATTAAGCAGAAGAGGTGACAATAAATCAGTGTACTTTGTTGGAAAAATTATAGGCCCAAAGTTGAAGTTGAAAACCTGATTTGTATTCTCAACTTACTTAGAAATCTTAGATGAGTTGCTTCCTTGTTCTAGACCTCAGTTTCTTCACTTATAGATAATAAGTTACATGCTGACACAACTGACTTACATTTTGGGGAAAAAAACTAAGCTGTATCCCCAATCACCCTTTAAAAAAAATAAAGTCCAGAGGACTGAACAAATATTCAAATATTAAAAAGTGAAACTGTATAATTTCTAGACAGAAGTATAAATGGATATGTTTATAATTTTGGCATGGCAAAGTTCTAAAACTTTAACCAATAAGTTATATATAAAAAGTGATGAGACTACATAAAAACTTAAATCTTTTGTTTGGAAAAAACCTACCACTATAAAAAGTTCAAAAGATGAAAGAGAAAAATCAAATAGAAAAATAAAGGATATGGTCAAATATTCACATGCAAAAATACAAATGGCCATCAAACATATATAAAGATGTTCTTCATTCATAGTTAAAGACATGTGAAATTAATACATTTTAAGACACTAAGTGCTGGCCAGGATAAAAGAAGTGGGCATGTGTTTGTGTTGGTGAGCTTATAAAGTAGTGCTTCTCTCCAGTGCTGATTCTTGCTACCTGTCTCTGAGGCACTTCTATTCCAATTATTATCAGAAATATCCCTCTTACAGTATTTCCACTACCTAATTTGGCATTCCAGAGCCACATTTCATTCTGGAACACTGTGCAAATAGTGTCTGGTCTCACTATCCCATTTCTTATCACTGCCTCTGCCTTGAGAAAAGTTCAAAGTCTCCTACAGTATGGCTCTTTTTTTCTCTTCTACTCTTTGAGACATGTTCTTCCTTTTGATACGGGACTTTCCAGGTGGCTCAGTGATAATCTGCCTGCAATACAGGAAACAGGGGTTCAATCCCTGGATCAGGAAGATCTCCTGGAGAAGGAAATGGCAACCCACTCCAATATTCTTGCCTGGAAAATCCAATGGACAGAGGATCCTGGCAGGCTACAGGTCATGAGGTCATAAGAGAGTTGGACATGACTTAGAAACTAAGCAACAACTTCTCTTTGACAAACAAGTTCCATAATTCCTAGAACTTAGCCAGTGTAGTTCTCAAAGCATAGCCATCAGTCACTGGCTGAGGGGAAGAAACACAAAAATTTGGCTAAATTCTTGAATTGAAAAAAAGATATACAAATTAATATTTAAATAAATTATCCTGCCACAATTATTTTAAATATAAAATTTTTAAGATGATTAAATACAATTGGATGCTACTTTAATGGGCAAAAGTTGGCATAAACTCACAAAATATTTTTTTCTGTTTTTAAGAGCTACACAAATAATGTTTTTCACAGAATAAAACATGCCTAATGAACCAAACTAGCTTGTATTACTTTCTAAAAATCTCCAGTGTGGGCCTTATACAGAAGAAATCAAGTGCTGAGTGACAATTACAATAAATTTAGAAGTAAACTAGAACATAAAAACAAAAGGAGACTGAGGGAGTAAGTCTATTTTCCCTTTAATCTGAATCAGCAATGAATACATATATGAAAAAGACTAAATAAATTATAATCCAACAAATAAACTATTGGCATATTTTTAAAAATATCTTCTTATTTGCATTTAAACAATTTAACACTGAAACCAAGGGAAGAAACTCCAAAGATATACTTAGTTTACTTACAATAATAAATATACATATAAATGCAGATTTATAATATTGTCACCAAAATATATAAAAATTGAGCATGCCCATTTGCTTGAATGACTACTCACTTCAGTATAATTTCCCAGGTTTTAAGTAAATGGGAAATGAGTGAAGTATGTCAGCTATTGTTTAACAAACAAATTGAACATAGACTGACAATAAAAACAGGATAGGAACAAACAAACAAACAGAGTGATTCCTTGAAAAATAAGTAATAGGGAAAACCTTGCAGTAAATGTTTTCCTCCAGGTCCTTAGAATTGAAGAACACAGACGTGTATAAATAATGTCCTCAAAATGATTCTTTAAAGATTATTTCTTAATGATTCTCCTTCAGTGGATCTTATTTTCTCTATTCTTCCCTGCACTCTTTCTTATCTGACTTTTATTAAAAATAGGCTCTAATCTCAATTAGACAGCATAGGATATTTATCAACTTTTTTAAATTAATTCTTTTATGGAAAAGGGGAACACTCTGCGTGGCTTGTGGAATTTTAGTTCACTGGCCAGGGATCGAAATTGAGCCTATGTAGTGAAAGTGCCTAGTCTTAACCACTTGACCATGAGGGAATTTCCTATTAATTTTTTCTAAATTATTTTTATAAGGATAACCAGCATTAGTGAGCTTTCTAATGAGATGGAAGAAGCTTGGACCATTAAGGTAAATTAAAATATAAAAAGCCAAAATGTAATTGTTTTAAACTAAAGACACCACACACCTTGTAGGAGTGTCCCAATATACATCTTAGTAGTTTATAAGCTATGGATTAATATCTATGTTTTTGTAAGACAAGGCTGATGCTAAACTATCAGAACATTTTTAAGATTTTAAAAGTCTCATATTTCATGCAAAAATATATATTCAGTTCAGCTCAGTCGTGTCCGACTCTTTGCGACTCCATGGGCTGCAGCACGCCAGGCCTCCCTGTCCATCACTAACTCCCAGAGTTTACTCAAACTCATGCCCATTGAGTCAGTGATGCCATCCAACCATCTCATCCTCTGTCATCCCCTCCTCCTCCTCCCGCCTTCAATCTTTCCCAGCATCAGTGTCTTTTCAAATGAGTAGATATTAACCATACCAAAACCACAAAGTACAGTAGATAAAATTTAGTAAATTTAAGGGATCTAGGATTTCCCAGGTGGCTCAGAGGGTAAAGAATCCACTTGCACTGTAGGAGATGCAGGAGATGTGGGTTCGATCCCTAGGTCGGGAAGATCCCCTGGAGGAGGGCATGGCAACTCACTCTAGTACTTTTGCCTGGAGAATTCCATGGACAGAGGAGCTTGGGGGGGCTATGGTCCAAGGGTCACAAAGAGTCAGACATGACTTAAGTGACTTAGCACTAGGTGAAAAATCCACATTCCCTCAAATTACCTTAGACCAAAAAACAAAATGTGAAAGTAGAATTTCTCTCCCCAACGTTTTCTACTTTCTTGAGGTCATTGAAAACTGACTAGAGAATTCAAGTTTAAGATTATAAAGAAAAAGTGTGACAAATTGATAGAGTAGCATTAACCTATATACACTACCACGTGTAAAACAGATAGCTAGTGGGAAGCTGCTGTATAGTATAACACAGGTAGCTTAGCCTGGTGCTCTGTGAAGACCTAGAGGGGTGGGATGGAGGGGTTGGGAGGAAGGCTCAAGAGGGAGGGTATATATGTATACTTATGGCTGATTCACATTGTTGTATGGCAGAAACCAACACAATATTGTAAAGCAATCATCCAATTAAAATAAATTAAAAAGTTATATTATTAAAAAATAAAATTCTATGATTTATATTTTAAAAAAGACTATAGATGAAATGAGGATCCATTGATAAACATAAATAAGCATAAAAAAGTAAATAAGCATAAAAAAAGTATCTGAAGCAGGCTGATGGCCAGGGTTTCTTCTTGAATTTTGAAGAAACTGGAATTGAACAAAATCTGTTTTTATCAAATATGCCTTATAGTTTGGGCTTTCCTGATAGCTCAGTTAGTAGAGAACCCGCTTGCAATGCAGGAGGCCCCAGTTCAATTCCTGGGTCAGGGAGATCCACTGGAGAAGGGATAGGCAACCCACTCCAGTATTCTTGGGCTCCCTTGTAGCTCAGTTGGTAAAGAATCTGCCTGCAATGCGGGGGACATGGGTTTGATCCCTGGATTGGGAAGATCCCCCGGAGAAGGGAAAGGCTACCCACTCCAGTATTTTGGCCTGGAGAGTTCTATGGACTGTATAGTTACTAACATTTCTGCATAAGCTATATAATTGTTAATATCACAACCACAGATACATTTTTTAGTACACAACCAAAAAAACCTACTGTGCATTTAATAGGTGATCTTGGGCATGTCATTTAACTCCTTGGATTAGAATTTATTCATTTGTATTCCAAAGTGATTAAACTAGAAATCTCCAACAGCCTCCTTTAAGCTTTAAGGTCTGAGAACCTAAAAATAATATTCCCTCAAATAATCACTTTGAAAGTAGGTAGACATTTTGCAATAAAAACATAAAACTGATTTATATTCCTTTATTTTCCCTAGAAAGCAGCTCCATCATTTTTACCATTGGAAACCTACTTTCCAGATCTTTCATATCAGGGATCACTCATTAATTCATGATTTTATTAGTCTCTGGCCTACAGTGAATAAACATAAGTTATGGGAAGATATATGTCTTCAGGACTATAATTTTTGTGTCTCAGGTAAGTTCTGTCACTTAAATTCTAAGTGAAATCTTAGCAAATTACTCAGATCAATTTTATAGAAGTCTCAAAAATAAGTGTATTTATGTATTTTGGCTCACTGTAGATTTACCATTTATTTTGCCCTCTGAAAATACCAACTGACAATGCATGTAAAACACAAATTTTAATTACATAATGTTAATTACATAATCTCCTCATTATTTGCTAACATAACAATAATTCTATTTTTTTCAATTTTTAGAAATATGTATTTTAATGACAATGGATGAGGCCAAAATTATAGATAATGTAATATGGAAAGAAGATAGTTATTACTAATCAAACAGTATTTTTGAGATTCATTGCATGCAAAGAAGTATTTGGAGAAATACTTACAATAGTGCAACATATATATCATTTTAAGCTATGAATATACAGAACATTTGAAGACCTCTTTTATCTTAACCACCTGGCAACCCTTTTCTCATAAACACTTAATACTTTCTTTTGGATTATCTGTCTCAAATATTTTAATATTGGTATTTTTCCTTTATAATTTTTTGTATCTTCCTGTGTCATTTCCCAATGATTACTAAATGGGCATGCTACAGCTAATGTAAGTTTGATAGCGGCAGTAGGCATGCTTAATACCCAGGGGAAATTAGAGAATCCTGTGGAGAATTGTCCAGCAATCAACCTTCTTTGTCATTAATAAACAATTTGTTCTGAAATTTTTATTAGACTGTAGTTGCTTTACACTGTTGTGTTAATTTCTGCTATACAGCAAAGTAAATCAGCTATATGTATACATATATTCCCTTGTTTTTGGATTTCCTTCGCATTTATGTCACCACGGAGCACTGAGTAGAGTTCCTTGTGCTATATAGTAGGTTTTTATTAGTTATCTATCATTTTCTTCTCAAGTGCACAGAGAACATGCCCATTGTAAATAACTAATTTAAAAAGAGAAATAAGCCAATGCATTTTTTTTAAATGAGCCAATAAAATTTTTACTTTGACAATTATATAAACATAAAAATTTTACTTAGGGCTTCCCCGATAGTGCAGTTGGTAAAGAATCTGCCTGCAATGCAGGAGACCCTGGTTCAATTCCTGGGTCAGGAAGATTCTCTGGAGAAGGGATAGGCTATCTACTCCAGTATTGTTGGGCTTCCCTTGTGACTCAGCTGGTAAAGAATCCACCTGCAATGCAGGAGACCTGGGCTCAACCCCTGGGTTGGGAAGACTCCCTGGATGGAAAGGCTACCCACTCCAGTATTCTGGCCTGGAGAATTTCATGGGGTCACAAAGAGTTGGGCACAACTGAGCAACTTTCATTTTTAAAAAATTTTACTTAAGGAATAATTTCTCAATTTTAGAAAAATAGTTTTAAACTTAGGGAATTCTATAGGATATATATATATATATATATATATATATATATATATATATATAGAGAGAGAGAGAGAGAGAGAGAGAACAGAAAATATTTATGCAAGGAAAAATAAGTATGTACAATTTTAAGTCAATATGAAGTTGTATGATAGTGGTTGGTGGAAAATATCAAAGCTTGCTTGAATCATATGTGTGATACAATTTAAAGTCTATAGTTTAACAAGAAGGTAGAATCTTTTAGGACTGAAATGATTGGAGAAGGCTTTTGTCAAAGAAGTGGTCATTTTACTTGGGTCTGAACTATTTGATAGACATTTGATAAGCAAAGGTATAAGAGAATAGGACTGCAATCAGAGGTAATAATATAGCAAAGGAAAAATGCCTAGGACAGATTGGTTTCCACAAAAGACTATCATAGTTAATGATTGAAAAGAAGAACATGAGGGTGGTGTTCAGAAATTAAAGAAATATTTCAACCTTAGAAAATTTTCTTATGCATGCATGACTATTTTTTTCAATTGGATAAGATACAAATCACAGATGCAACAGGTTAGACCAGAAGAAAGGGAAATTGACGAAAAAGAAAAATTGCTGACTAACTTAAGAGGAATCTTAGAGTCCACTGACCTGCACATTTTTCCTTTGCCTTCAAACTAAGCCTTGCCTCCCAAGATTCCTCATGATCATTTGTTTCAATTCACTTGGACTAGGCATTCTGTTCCCCAAACAAGCACACAGTTTTCTTGCCTCTGCATTTGCTGTAACAATTTATCCAATAGTTCAGAGCCAAGTCAAATACTACCTCCTCAACAAAAAAACTTCTCCAATGATCTCAGTCCTAAATGATAGTTTCCTTCTATTTTATTATTAAATTTAGATTGCACCACTCACATGATACAAGCAACTTTTTGATTTATAAATATGTGTGCATCTGTTTGCTTTATCCTAAATTTTTAAGGGCAGAAACTGTGATGCAATTTTGCATACCTCAGAGTTTTATAGTCTTATAGACTAGTCCATGAAAACAAAATCCAACTCACAAAATAATGCTAAATGCAAATTTGTTGAATGTGTTCCAGTGTTGACACATTTTTTATTCCTTTCATGCTTCTCCTTATCCTTATGAAGCAATCCTTATATTGAACCCAAATGTTGTGTTTACTTTCTAACTTTTGGTAAATAAAATGATTGAAACATATCTAGGTTCACCCAAAAATGCCTTCACCAAAGACCACTACAATATTGTAAAGATATTAGCCTCCAATTAAAATAAATAATTTTTTAAAAAGAAAAAAAAGAGGCATCTAGAGAATCTAGGAATGATCCCAATAACTGTGGGGAAAGGAAGAAATTTAAATGTCTTTCTGATTTACCTACTTAAATCAGAATGCATTGAGGTTGGAGGAGAGAAACTGAGCTGCAGTCAGTCTTTACTACCTGATCTGTTTAACTCCACACTGTAGGTGAGGGGAAGAATGGGCAATGGTAAAAATGATGGGTTCTTCTCTTAGGCTGTATTTCAGTTTGAAGGGATTATTTGGTATTCTATAGCAGCTACGAATATTCCTTTTTTAAACTGATGATTCTAATTTTTAATCCACATGAACACAAATGGATTTCTTCTTTTAAGTAACTGTTCAAAAGGTTAATTTCCTTTTTTAATCAACCTTTCAGAATAGGTATTTCAGCTGTTGTTGGAACATGGTTAAACCCAATTAGCTGTTACTAAAAACCAAACCAAGGCATTCTGAGAAAGTGGCTCAAAATCCTACATTTTTGCCCATTATTATCTTCAAGTACCTTATTCACCAATCCACACTCCCATTCTAGCAAATTTTAGGGCTCATGAACTACCTTTGGAAAGCAAATAAAGGCCTCTTTTAAAGTAGAAAGCCACCTAAAGATAACTAAGACTAGGGTGAGGTTAGGGGGCACTGAGACACAAATGATAAGGGGCACCCCAAAACTCAATAATAAAGATAAATGTTTAATGCACTACTTTAAAGAGCTAATTAAAGATTTTTTTAAAGTCCATTGATAAACAAAATATCAATTTTAAATAAAAACAAGATCCTACCTTACACTTGCGGGCCTTCCCAAGTGGTGCTAGTGGTAAAGAACTCGCCTCCCAATGCAGGTTACATCCCTGGGTCAGGAAGATCCCTTGGAGAAGGCCATGGGAATCCAGTATTCTTGCCTGGAGAATCCCATGGACAGAGAAGCCTGGCGGGCTACAGTCCACAGGGTTGGAAAGAGTCGGACATGACTGAAACGACTTAGAACACATGCACTCTACACTTGCATAATTCACCTCAGTGGCCTCATCCTAATCTCCTGAGTCTGGGGTGCATCCTTAAATTTGCACCAGAAGTGAGTGCTTTAATTGCTTTATCCTAGTCCAGGCTCTGTGCCCTAAATACTTTCATGTATGGTGTCTTCCCGAGTTCCTTCACCAAATGCCACCTTTGGATTCATAATCCATTGTATTAGCCTTTTTCCTCTAGATAGTCCTGTGTTATTACCTCACACAGAGTCCCATTAAATTCTTGGTGAACTCCCACCAAGTGGGATAATGGCATCTATCAGATGTCCCCACCTTCAGGTTCCTCTTGCTCTTACAGTTTCAAGTTTTGAGGCTCTCCATCTGCGAAAGATGCCCCGTTTTGGCACCCTGATCCTGCCAGGACCACAATTCGTGTGTGGCGCAAAGTCCCCACAACCTGAGAAACAGCTCCACTCTTTTCTACTTTCTAAACGAGTACTCCTCTCAAGTCATCTACATCCTCCTGCCAAAGGTAGAATGGAAAGATTGGAGCCTAGGCCCAGTCCTATCTGAAAAGCACTTTCCTTCCAGGAAGAAACTTTTGGAGACCGTGGAGAAAGCAAGTGCAGTGACTTTCTCCTGTTATTACTACATAAAGGAAAAAAAGAAAAGAGAACCGATAAGGACAACCCCAGCTTTCCCGCCGGTTTTATGCTTCAGCCCTTTGTGTCCACTAAGTCAAGGTGCTCCTCTACCCCACCAGCAGTCGGAGCAGGCAGCCTTCGAGGGCTTCAGGAGTCCGTGGGCCACGCCCCCTGGGCTGGTCACTCCCCTTATTGGTCTGACAGCCTGTCACTCCAATTTGGCTCCCACTCCTCCTAACCATTCACGTAGTTCGGTTGTGTCTTGGTGCGTTTAATGTTGCCAATAACGAGAGTTTTTTTTTTTTTTTTTTTTGAAGGCAAGTACAGGTCGTACTTTAATTAGTTCATTGAAAACTCAGTTGCTCTCTGAGCGGTCGTGGAGAGACTGCTTTCGGCTTTTTTCCTGCTGACTGCTAAGATCTCCTATAGAGAGCTGCAACAATGCCCAAAAGAAAGGTAAGTGAAATAGGAAGATAGAAGGGGTATTAGCGACTGAAATACATATTTCCTAATCGGCAGAGACTTTTTTAAAAAGCATTTTGGCTTCTAGTTCGATTTTGTGAGGTGCCTAAGGGGAGGGAAGGGCAAATATCGGTTAGTATAAGGTTGAGGATGGTCTTTCACACAACTGGTAGTTCACTTTTGGCGTGTTTTGTTTAAGGGAAAGAATCGCTTGAGAGGTGTCTCCATGCTGAATTACAAACAGCCATAGCGCTGTGCTGTCGCTTCCTACCCCACCCCCGTTCCTCCGCTTACCCTATTGGAGAACTCTTCTCCCAACCACACTTTCAGGCACTAATTTCCTCCTCAGCCTCCAGCTTTCCTCCGGGAACCGTCCCGTTTCGGGGTACGAAGGCCATGGCTTTCTCCCGTATTTATTTGCCTTTGTTCTTCCCGTTTTCTTTTTCTTTTTTTTTTTTCCCTCCTCCACTTCTTGTCAAGCCAGAGGGCTTTGCAGTGGTAATCCTGTGCCATTAGGCGGCGCAGACTTCAAACTGTCCTGGAGAAGGTAGAGATTCACCGCTGTAATAGCAACTTTAGGCCCGAGAGGTCTGAGACTCTCCAAGCTCACTGTCTAAAGGTGGAAGAATGATAAGAGAAATGCGTCAGATAAACTATTGCTGATCTGGGGGTAGCGTGGATTTGCTCACTTTAGACACGAAGAATTGATATGAGCTATTCAAGGGCTGCTGGTCTCCTGCAAACCCTCACTTAAAAATTCATGACTCCTCTCTTAGACAAGAAAGAAATTCACACTCAGTGTTGATCTGTTTGTTTGTTTGTTGGGGAGGCGGGTCCCTTAGAAGTGAAATCGATCGCTGTTTCGTTGCTTGATAAAATTGTAAAATACTGTGCTAATGTAAGGCGTTATGTTTGTTTTTTTTTTTTAAGTATTATTCCTCTCTATTCGTTTGTCTTCCCTATTTTTAGAAATAGGAATAAGACTGAAATTCCACGGTGCTCTGAGGCTGTATGACTCGTGCGATAGCTTAGTAATTCCCAGTCTAAAAGGACAGAAAGCAATGGTTTCTAATCACCAACCCCCTTCCTGTGATTCCCGCCGCTGCGCTTTTCTAGGCTTGTGCAATGGATCTTGCGATTTTACAGAGCTGACAGCAACCTTGTAGCAGGTAGTGGCGGGAAGTTTTAAAATCCGCAGCCGGCTTCTCAATAAAACGCGCTGACGTTTTAACAAAGAGGTAACCCCCCCCCCCCGCGCCGCCGCCGCAAAGCATTGTGGGGATTGTAGTTCTTGTCTGCAGAACTTGGAGGGGATAAGTGAGAGTCAGATTAAGTACAATTACATCTCAAGCATGAGTCTAAACAGACGGGGAAGTTGCATGAAGCTCCGCCCTTCACTCTGCTCGCCCTCCCTCATCCTTTTTGGCTTTAACACGGGCTACAACAGGTGGATTTTAAAATTAAAGTTTGTTTTTAGGAGATACAGTTTATACAAAAGGATGAAATTGACTATCAGTTGTATAAACATGTCGGGAATTCATTTGCATCTTGGTGTATATTTGCACGTTAGTAGACAGCATGCTACTGGGCAATAACGGGTGGCTATTTAAGCAGAAATCCAGGAAAAAGTCATAAGCTGTTATATTGCAGACTGCAATCTATAGGCAATATTTTCAGATCTATACATTTATATTGATGAGCTTATTTCTGTGTGGTTTTCCCCCCTGTATAGGCTGCAGGTCAAGGTGATGTGAAGCAAGAGGTGAGTTTCTTTAGTTTTAGAGTCTGTCTGAAAAAAAAATCACTTGTTTTATAAAATTGACACTTAAGCAGCTAAAACCTAAATGCTGGTTAGTGTATTTGTACCATATGAGTACCAATACGGTATGCCAGTGGTCTCTCTCAGAAATAGCAGGTATTGAAAACTCCAAACTTCTTGGGACTTAGGATGGTATTGTGTTTAAGATCTGGAGAGAGTGTGAACGAAAGAATTGCTTTGTCGACTTGCAAGAAAGGGCTATATTTTCATTTCTAAATATACTGTTACTAGCCATTGTGTTAATTTAGCCTAGCAATTGAAATTTAATTTGGAATTTTTTTCTTTAGCGTATGAAGGGTCCAGAGAAGGGAAAAATCAAAGCTTATGTTTTTATTTGTTCAATGATACTTTCTAATCAAGCTCACAATACTTCTTAATGACAACATATATATAGTGTTACACTAGATACTTTCACCACAATATAAATATTTCTAGTTTTGTGTTTCCATAATTTTCTTAACTGATAATTATTTTTAACTTATAGCCAAAGAGAAGATCAGCCAGACTGTCTGCTGTAAGTAGTCTTTTTTTTAAAAGTTGCCCATGTATTGTAAAATGTAATTTTAGACTTCAGGGGATCCTGGACAATGTTAGTCATTTAATATAAGATTTACTTTTGCTGTTTTAAGAAAAAACTTTCTCATCAAGGAAATATTTTTGTCCTAGTCTTCAGTTTGAACTACACCCATTTATTTTAATCACAAAGTTGAATTTCAGTTAGTGATCTTTCTTCAGTTATGATGTCTTCTCTTTCTTCCCCCATGATTTGCACTTTTTTTTTTTTTTTTTTTTTTTTGCAGTTGCCTGTGCCCATTATACCAGAGTTGAAGTCCAAAAGAACATCAACTCCAAGGGTAAATATTCAGCAAGCAATACTGAGAGAAACTTACTTTTCTTCAGAAATAGTTTTTTGGAAACTTACTTTTCTTCATAAATACAGTTGATCATTTTGCTTTATTGTCTTTTCAGTTAGTCATATATTACATTATTTGTTGTTGTTGTGATTTGGTTGGTAAGTCATGTCTGAATCTTTTGCAACCCCATGGGCTGTAGCTCACCAGGCTCCTCTATCCATGGTATTTCCCAGGCAAGAGTACTGGAGTGGGTTGCCATTTCCTTCTCCAGGGGATCTTCCCAACCCATGGATCAAACCTGCCTCACCAACACTGGCAGGCAGATACTTTACCACTAAACCACCAGGGAAGCCCCATATTACATTATACATCATACCATATGGTACATGTCAGCCCTTTGAGTAGGAAATATTTGTTTGTGTTCTGTGGTTGTCTATTGTGTATTGACATTTTCCCTAGGAAGAGACAAAAATCAAAAATTTAGTTGGATAGGCCCATAAAATGTACATGCTTTTGACTTCATACGGTTACAATACCAATATTCCTGGGAAAACACAAGGTGTAAACTGTAGTAACCAAAGTAATGTTTTGTGATAATAATAGTAACTAACTTTTGATAATATTGAACAATTTGCAAAGTGCTTCCACATACATTATTTCCAAATGCACACAATTGATTTCATATAGGCTTATATGTTCTGGTGTTGTGGCTAGAAAAATATTAAAAATAGAAATAGCCTCAATATTAAGCTTACTTTCCCCCCTATATTTACCTTTATTTACATGTAAATGTTTGTGAATATAGTATGATTTTATTTCATTTTAGAATTCTTTATTGAGGCATTGTTGATGTTTTAAGGATAGGTGGAATTCTTTAATTTTATTTTATTTTTAGTTGGAGGAAAATTACATTATGATATTGTGATGGTTTCTGCCATACATTAACATGAATCAACCATAGGTATACATATGATATATGTCCCCTCCCTCTTAAACCCCTCCTCCCTCCCCATCTCACCCCTCTAGGTTGTCATAGAGTACTGGCTTTGGGTTTAGTTCTTAACATCAGAAAACATTAAGGCTAGCAGAAACATTAGAAATCATCTAATCCCATAATTTTGTGATTGAAGAAACTGCACTACAGTTGTATTCATAAAATGCTTTGAAATCCTTGATTAAAAGACCTTGCTAAAACTATGGCCATAGTTTTATTAATCATAGTAAATGACAACAGAAGAGGAAGTTTCTATTTGGTTTTTCTCTATTTCACATTTCAAGGTCACTACTTATTAAATACTCAACTTATAAGTTGTTAAAATAGTAAACACTGTTTATTTCTTCTTTTAAAAAAAGTGCTAGAATAAAACATAATATAAAAACACTTCACCCTCCTTGGCTCTCAGTTTCTCACGTGATAAAAGGATAATAACATATCTATATTGCATTTTACAGTTTCCAATGTAATTTCACATATATTTTATCATTTGCTTCATACAACATCCTGGTAGATAGGTAATATTACTCTCTCTTACATTTGAAAAAGTAAACACAGAGAAAATTATGCTTTTGCTCAAGGTCACATCAAACAAGAAACAGATCCAGATTTAAAACACGTGTTTGCTGGCCCCTTAATCCAGTGCTCTTTCTACCACATACACACTTAGGGCAAAGAGCTTTCTTATAAAGAAATCATGATTCAAATCATTCTAAAACGTGTAGCCCTGTATATTGAATCGCTAATATCCCCAAGTGATCTCTTTCAAATGTATTTAAATTGGTGCTCTCCCTAACTTAGTATTTTTCTTAATTATTAACAATGGAGGCTCTGCAATCAAAAACCCTATCGCTAATTATTAGACATGACAGGGATAAACTGGTCCCCTGTAATCAAAGATAATTAATTTATCAAATTTTAACCCGATGCTGGCAATTGGCCCTGAGTAGCTACTGGTCAGCATTCTAACTTGTTGCTTCTCATCTGAGAGAAACTTTGATTTATATCAGAATAATAGTACTCATTTTAATGCCATTTCAATTTATAATGACACTGAAAGTATTTTAAAGCTTTTCCATAAACTATTACAATAGCTGGTAAAATAATTGTGCCATTTAATCAACATACCAATTAAATTCTGTATTTATTTTTTATTGTTTTGTGTTGCTGGACAGAAAATGAAGACCAAAAATGATATGATGGGAAAAAACACAGATGCAATTGCTGAAACCATAGCTGAAACGAAGAAAGAAGTTGTTAAAGAATACAACAATGAAACTGCTGAAAATGGAGGAGCAAAAATTATAGAGGTATATTCCAATTTGTCCATTTGAAAGTTTAACAATGGGTTCAACTGAAAGAAATCTTGTTTGCCTTGTAGTTTAAAAGTTGAGAAATATTAAATGAGTATGACTCCACAGTGTCTTAGTCTGTTCAGGTTGCTGTAACAAAATACCACAGACTGGGTGGCTTATAAACAGCAGAAATTTATTTCTCAAAACTCTGAAGGCTGGGAAGTCCAAGATCAAGGCACCCACATTTTTGGTATCTGCTGAGGACCGACACAATTGCACTCATCTCACACGCTAGTAAAGTAATGCTCAAAATTCTCCAAGCCAGGCTTCAGCAATACGTGAACCGTGAACTTCCAGATGTTCAAGCTGGTTTTAGAAAAGGCAGAGAAACCAGAGATCAAATTGCCAACATCTGCTGGATCAACGAAAAAGCAAGAGAGTTCCAGAAAAACAGCTATTTCTGCTTTATTGACTATGCCAAAGCCTTTGACTCTGTAGATCACAATAAACTGGAAAATTCTGAAAGATATGTGAATACCAGACCACCTGACCTGCCTCTTGAGAAACCTGTATGCAGGTCAGGAAGCAACAGTTAGAATTGGACATGGAACAACAGACTGGTTCCAAATAGGAAAAGGCATACGTCAAGGCTGTATATTGTCACCCTGCTTATTTAACTTATATGCAGAGTACATCATGAGAAACACTGGGCTGGAGGAAGCACAAACTGGAATCAAGATTGCCGGGAGAAATCTCAATAACCTCAGACATGGAGATGACACCACCCTTATGGCAGAAAGTGAAGAAGAACTAAAGAGCCTCTTGATGAAAGTGAAAGAGGAGAGTAAAAAAGTTGGCTTAAAGCTCAACATTCAGAAAACTAAGATCATGGCATCTGGTCCCACCACTTCATGGCAAATAGATGGGGAAACAGTGGAAACAGTGGCTGACTTTATTTTGGGGGGCTCCAAAATCAGTGCAGATGGTGATTGCAGCCATGAAATTAAAAGATGTTTACTCCTTGGAAGGAAAGTTATGACCAACCTAGACAGCATATTAAAAAGCAGAGACATTACTTTGTCAACAAAGGTCCATCTAGTCAAGGCTATGGTTTTTCCAGTAGTCATGTATGGATGTGAGAGTTGGACTATAAAGAAAGCTGAGCACTAAAGAATTGATGCCTTTGAACTGTGGTGTTGGAGAAGATTCTTGAGAGTTCCTTGGACAAAAAGGAGATCCAACCAGTCCATCCTAAAGCAGATCAGTCCTGGGTGTTCATTGGAAGGACTGATGTTGAAGCTGAAACTCCAGTACTTTGGCTACCTGATGTGAAGAGCTGACTCGTTTGAAAAGACCCTGATGCTGGGAAAGATTGAGGGCAGGAGGAGAAGGGGACAACAGAGGATGAGATGGTTGGATGGTATCGCTGACTCAATGGACATGATTTTGGGTAGACTCCGGGAGTTGGTGATGGACAGGGAGGCCTGGCATGCTGCAGTTCATGGGGTCGCAAAGAGTCAGACACGACTGAGCAACTGAACTGACCTGAACTGAACAGAAGACCTGCTTCCTGATTTATGGATGGCAGTCTTCTTGCTGTGCCCTGACACCATAGAAAGGGTGAGGGAGCTCTCTGGGGCCTCTTTTATAAGGACATAAATCCCTTTCATGAGGGCTCTACCCTCATGACCTAATCACCTCCCATTGGCCTCACTTCCAAATACCATCACTTTGGAAATTAGGTTTCATCATATGAATTTTGAGGGACACACATTCTGTGTACATCATATAGTATAGTGGTAAATAAGAGGAAAAGAAAGAAAATGAATTTAAAATTTGATAATTTTCAGGAATGGGTAAGGGAGCAATGGGTTAGCACTTATATCAATAGATCAATGCCAGTGATCGTGACTTAATAATCTAGTGACTGTCTTATTAAATATAGACTGATCCTCTATTCCTTTTGTCAGTACATGGGCTATTTGTAAATCCCTTTTTGAGATCATATGAGTCTTTTTCCCTCTTCAGATTGCAAAACAAATCAGTATGTTTATGTTTCCAATAGGTCTTGCTTTGCATATTTATCTTACCACATTTCTCAGTATTATAGTTAAAACAATGAAAATTGGATTTAGTGCCAAATCTATAAATCAAACCTGTGCATATAGGGAAAATCTTTTGTAACTGATCCTATGATATCTGGTAAAAGACTTTTCAACTAAGTTTTTACAAAGTAAACCTAAATACACCAATATAGAAATAAAATGTATTATTTCTTCAAGAGATATATTTTGTATATGTATATACTACTCATTGAGAATTATTGATAGAGAATATGTCATTTTTTCTGTATTTACTCTGTTTCCTCATATTTGTAATGAAAATTGTTTATATGAATAAGTTTTTCCAAATTTATTGTTCCAAACATCTATTTGTGCATGATTATGTAGAGATACTTTCATTAATCCTATTTCCTATGCTTCCTTTTGACACGTTGTTTAGGAGGCCTTTTCCATAGGGAAAGTACTTTCTTTAATAAGATAGCTATAATTCTGTCTTGGTTCCAAATTTACAAATCTTGGTTTTTCTTCTATATTCATTATAGGCACCAGTTCCTGAAAGAGAAATAGAGGAAATAATAGAAGAAAAAATTGAAGATATCAAAGAAGAAGGGGAAGAAAAGAAAGAGGTAGTGGCAAAAGATGGAAAAGAATATGAAAAAGATGAAAAAGGAGATGGAGATCAAAATAAGGAAGAAGTGAAAGGAAAAGATATACAGGAGGACAAAGATGGAAAAGGGAAAGAAGATGAAAAAAAAGATGAGGGGAGAAAAGAGAAAGAAGAAGATGGGAAAGAGGAAGAAGGTAAGAAAGAAAGTGGAGAGGGAAAAGAGGGTAAAGATAGAAAAGGGAAAGGAGAAGATGGCAAAGTGGAAGAAGATGAGAAAGAAAAAAGAGATAAAAAAGAGAATGAAGATGGGAAGGGGAAAGAAGATGGCAAAGAATCTGAAGATGGAAAAGATAAAAAAGATGGGAAAAAAGGAGAAGATGGAAAAGAGGATGAAGATAGAAAAAGGGATGATGGTGGAAATGAGAAGGAAGATGAAAAAAATAAAGAAGGAAAAGAGAAAGAAATTGGAAAAGAAGATGGAGGAGATGGAAAAGATGAAAGCAAGGCTGAAATTGGAAAAGAAATAACCAAAAGAGAAGAGGTCAAAAAAGAAGATGGAAAAAAAGAAGAGTCTCAGAGTATTGCTTAAAGCTGCCCTATATGGTTTCATAGTTTGGTAATATGTACCTCTATGTTGTAATGTTAATAGAGATGAATATTTTTATCAAATATTTTATAGACACAGCTTTCCTTTAAAACATCTTCATACTGTTCATTAATCACAAAGTTCCCAACATTGAATTATTATCGATAAGCTTTGTGATTATAATGGTGGAATATATACAAAAAAATATGCTTTCAACTTTGTCAGTGAATACCCTTTTCTGTAATTTATATGTTAAATCTTTGAATTTGAATTTTACTCCTATATGTGATAATTTCACAAAATGGAGAGATCCCAAAAGAATTTCCTCAAAAATTCTTGTGGTTCTCCAGGTTGTTTTTATAAAGAAAATGAACTATTTTCATGTAATGGTAAGAGTTAGAATTATCTTTCCCAAATATAACTTTGATATTACTTGGGAAAAATTCAATTGAAATTCCATTTTTAAAAGAAATACAAATGTTTATTTCAGAAGGGAAGTTCTGATAATATGTGTATTCACAACATTTTATTGGATTTATCTTAATAAAAATTATCTTCAATGATGATTGTAGTTTGTTATATCTCCAAAATTGCAGTTAGTGAAATATTATAATGCTTTTTTTTTTCTATTGTGATGTTCATGAAAATATTTTTAAAAATTTGCACTGAGATAAAATAAGCATAAAATTTCATGCCTTTCAGCCATTTCAGCCATTTCAAAATGTACGATTCTATGGTTTTAGTATATTCACAATGTTTTGCAACCACTATCACTGTCCACTATCTAATTCCATGATATTTTCGCCACCAAATAAGAAAGTACCACTTAGAGGTCTCTGTTCATTCCCCTCAACCAGTCCCACCACTGGGCCCTGGCAACTAATTTGCTTTCTGTACCTATGTGTTTGCCTATTCTGGACACTTCATAGAAATGGAATCATGCAATACATGGCCTTTTGTGTCTGGCTTCTTTTGCTTAGAATAATTTTTCAGATTCATCCATGTTGTAGCATGTATCATTACTACATTTATTTTATGGATGGATAATATTATATTGCATTGATACACTACATTGTTTGTTGAAGAATATTTGAGTTGTTTCTGTTTTATCAATTATAAATAATTCTATGAACATTCGTATACAAGTTTTTGTGTACGTGTATGTTTTCCTTTCTCCTGGTTATATAGCTAGGAGTATAACCACTGAACTATATAGTAAGTCTATGTTTAACATTTTGAGGAACTTCCAGACAATTTTCCAAAGTGGCTTCAGCACTTTTTATTCTCACCAGCAATGTATGAGTGTTCTAATTTCTCCACATCCTTGCCAACACTTGTTATTGTCTGTCTTTTTTTTTTTTTTTTTTTTAGTGGAGTGCAGTTTATTACGCCAGCGGGCCCAAGGCAGAGTCTCCTCTTAGCCAAGGACCCCGACCAGCATTTGTGAAAATCTTTTATACCCCATGTGTACGCGTCCAAACCCACTACCCCAATTCCCTTGAGACTTACATAAACAAAGGAAGGGTAAATACAACTCCAAAAAATCTTAATGAGGTGATTTCAGAGTGATCAAAATTATGTTAATTTTTATTTGCATTTCCCTAATGATGTTGAGCATCTTCTCATGTGCTTATTGGGAATTTGGATAACTTCTTTGGAAAAATGTCTAACAAACACTTAACCCATTTTTTACTTGGGTTGTCTTTTTAGTACTAAGTTGTAAGACATGTATATATTTTAGATAGAAATCTGTTATCAGATGTAATGATTTGCAAAATATTTTCCCCATTCTATGGGTTGTCTTTTTAACTTTCTTGATAAAATCCTTTGACACACAGAAAGTTTTTTTTTTATTATTATTAAATCTAATTTATCTATTTTTCCTTTTGCTGATTTTGTTATTGGTGACATATCTAAGAATCTAGAGTTGCCAAACTCCAGGTCACAAAGATATATAAAGAGTTTTATAATTTTATCTTTTGTATTTAGGCTTTTGATACATCTTGTGTTAAATTCTGTGTATGGTGTGAAGTAGGATCACAAATTCATTCATTTGCAAGCACTATTTCTTGAAAAGACTATTTCCCCTTTGGATGATCCTGCCACTGTTCAAAAATCAACAGACCATAGGTGCACGGGTTTATTTTTGGACTCTCAATTTAATACTATTGATCTATATGTCTTTCATCATGTCAGTACCACACGTTTGACTACTATAGCATTGTATTAAGCTTTGGCATTAGAAAGTATATGTTCTTCGACTTTGTTCCCAGTCCCTTACAAATTTTATGAGTTTTAGAATCATCACATACATTTATACAAAATAAAAGGCAATTGGAATTTGATAGGGATCATAATAGTATGAAAATAAATTTGAGGAGCATTGCCATATTAACAAAATTTTCTTCCAATCCATGAACATGGATGTCTTTCCATTTATTTAAGGTGTCTTTCTTTTTTAAATAATGCAGTATTTTTACTGAGGTAGAAAACAAATAATGTAAAATTTGTCATCTTATTCGTTTTTTAAGTCTAAAGTTCAATGGTTCTAAGTTTATTTATAGTGCTATGAAATAGTTCCCCAGAAGTTTTTCATCTTGCAAATGTGAAACTATACCCGCAGAGCAATTTCTTTCCACAGTATTTTATAGTTCTTCATGTACACATTTTGCACTTCCTTGATCAAATTTATTCCTAAGTGTTTTATCATTTTTGAAGCTATAATGTATTGTTTTCTTGATTTCAATTTAGTATTATTTACTGCTAGTGTATAGAAATACAACTGAGTTTTTAATATTGATCTCTTATCTGCAATTTTGCTAAACATGTACATTAGAATTACCAGGTATTTTGTGGCTTCCTCATAGTTTCCTCTATTTATAAAATCATGTCATCTGCAAATAGAGATTATTTTACCTCTTTCTTTCCAACTTGGTTGTCTTTATTTCTTTTTTTCCTGCCTAATTTCCCTGGCTTCACAAATATTAAAAATAAAAAAGAAAATGCACAAATTCAGAAGTCCAGCTTTCAAAGCATAGGCTTCTGGCTCTACATCTTTCTCAAGGCTGGCAGGTCCTGCACCATTTCCTACCCTGTCTCAGAATTACCATAACTACAATGTTACAGGAATCAAAACCAACTTAAAAGGGCTGGTTAAATATCTAAGTAACTTGCCTAGATCCCCACTTCCTAGCCAGATACTGCAACCACAAAAAAATGTATTCAACTTCCAGCACAGAATTTGGTATTTTAAGCACCTTGATCCCCTTTATTGCCAAGGTTAAAATAAAAATAACAATCCTGGGTTCCTCTTTAAAAACTCATCCCAGGTGACTGGCAGAACTGTGGTAATGAGTAATCTTAATTTTTCATGTGAAATTATACCCTCTACATAAAGAAGAATGGTAACCACCTTCACCTTACAACATTGTCTTAACTATAATAAAGTGCTCATACAAGAGGTTGAGCTTCCTAGGTGGTTTGGAGGTAAAGAATCTGCCTGCCAATGCAGGAGACACAGGAGATGCAGGTTCAGTACCTGGGTCAGGAAGATCTCATGGAGTAGGAAATGGCAACCCACTCCAGTATACTTGCCTGGAGAATCCCATGGACAGAGGAGCCTGGCAGGCTACAGTCCATGGGGTCACAAAGAGTTGGACATGATTGATCAACTAAGCACACATACATACAGGAGAATCATTGCTTCATACTATAATATTGGTACCAAAGTAAATTTTCTTCCTTGGGTATTGTATTTTCTTTTTGATGTTGTAACTGGATACTGCTTTCCTTTTATCATCAAAACTTTGCTTCACACAATTTCTCCTCTAAAAGATTGAACAATAGTAACATGTTTGAGGGAGGAATGAAGTAA
This sequence comes from Cervus elaphus, assembly GCF_910594005.1. NCBI lineage: Eukaryota > Metazoa > Chordata > Mammalia > Artiodactyla > Cervidae > Cervus > Cervus elaphus. The sequence continues at coordinate 102,746,357 of NC_057848.1, forward strand.
GGAAGTGCTAATTTATTGAGAAAGCACACCATGACTGTAAGTGAAAGCGAATATAAATTATAACTCTACAAAACAGAACAATCTTTACTAAAGATAAGGAGAAATAAACAAGGGTATAAAAAAATCTTCAGGGAACCCCACAGAGAAAAGCTGTTCAAGAAGTACACTTGAAGTTTCTTTAGTAATATGAAGTATCTTTTGTTAAATATAGCCTTGGTAACACAAGGTTTTGGTAATATACATTATTATTGAGTCATCACAATAATCAATTCTCTTAGTATATAGTGCTGAAGTTTTAATCTAAACTTTTCTGTTGTTACTTTAAAGGTTTTGCCCCATTCATAAGCTTGAGGGCATGCCTCAGAATAAAAACATTTTAATGGGAATAAACATTGAAATCATATTGTAATTAGATGGGAAACTATGTTTCAGTTTATTGGTCTACCAAGGAGAAAAAGAATATCTATAAACATTTTCAGGGTCATACCTGCTGCATAAGGACTGCCTTTAGTATTTCCACTGAGGAGAATGGGTACAAGTATATGTATGGCTGAGTCCCTTCACTGTTTACCTGAAGCTATCACATATTGTTAATTGGCTATACCCCAATACAAAAAGCTTTTGGTGTTAAAAAATAAAATTAAATTAAAAACAATACCCTAATATTTAATATGTTTTATGCTGAAGGTTATTAATACTATAGAAAATTCCATAAGAAAAGGGAAGCATATAACAAAGGTATGTCGGAGCTGGAGTCTAATCTCCTAAACCATATTATAACATATGATTAATGACCAAATAAGATCACACAGATAAATCTTGACATTATCTTTAAAATCAGGTCTTACCTAATTGATATCTATAGGACATTTCACCTCAAAACAATCAACTTCACCTTTTTCTCAAGTGCACATGGAACCTTCTCCAGAATAGATCACACCCTGAGCCATAAATCTAGCCTTGGTAAACTCAAAAAGATTGAAGTCATTCCAGTCATTTTTTCTGACCACAATGCAGTAAGATTAGATCTCAATTAAAGGAAAAAAATTATTAAAAAATGCAAACATATGGAGGCTAAATAACACGCTTCTGAATAACCAACAAATCATAGAAGAAATCAAAAAAGAAATAAAAATATGCATAGAAACGAATGAAAATGAAAACACAACAACCCAAAACCTATGGGACACTGTAAAAGCAGTGCTAAGGGGAAGGTTCATAGCATTACAGGCTTACCTCAAGAAACAAGAAAAAAGTCAAATAACTAACCTAACTCTACACCTAAAGCAACTAGAGAAGGAAGAAATGAAGAACCCCAGGGTTAGTAAAAGGAAAGAAATCTTAAAAATTAGGGCAGAAATAAATGCAAAAGAAACTAAAGAGACCATAGCAAAAATCAACAAAGCTAAAAGCTGGTTTTTTGAAAAAAAATAAACAAAATTGATAAACCGTCAGCAAAACTCATTAAGAAACAAAGGGAGAAGAACCAAATTAACAAAATTAGAAATGAAAATGAAGAGATCACGACAGACAACACTGAAATAGAAAGGATCATAAGAGACTACTACCAGCAGCTCTATGCCAATAAAATGGACAACTTGGAAGAAATGGACAAATTCTTAGAAAAGTATAATTTTGCAAAACTGAACCAGAAAGAAATAGAAGATCTTAACAGATACATCACAACCCAGGAAATCGAACCTGTAATCAGAAATCTTCCAGCAAACAAAAGCCTAGGACCAGATGGCTTCACAGCTGAATTCTACCAAAAAATCACTCAAACTCTTCCAGAAAATTGCAGAAGGTAAACTTCCAAACTCATTCTATGAGGCCACCATCACCCTAATTCCAAAACCAGACAAAGATGCCACAAACAAAGAAAACTACAGGCCGATATCACTGATGAACATAGATGAAAAAATCCTTAACAAAATTCTAGCAAACAGAATCCAAAAACATATTTTAAAAATCATACATCATGACCAAATGGGCTTTATCCCAGGAATGCAAGGATTCTTTAATATCCGCAAATCAATCAATGTAATACACCACATTAACAAATTGAAAGATAAAAACCACATGATTATCTCAATAGATGCAGAGAAAGCCCTTGACAAAACTCAACATCCTTTTATGATTAAAACTCTCCAGAAAGCAGGAATAGAAAGAAAATATCTCAACATAATAAAAGCTATATATGACAAACCCACAGCAAGCATTACCCTCAATGGTGAAAAATTGAAAGCATTTCCCCTGAAATCAGGAACAAGGCAAGGGTGCCCGCTCTCACCACTACTATTCAATATAGTTTTGGAAGTGTTGGCCACAGCAATCAGAGCAGAAAAAGAAGTAAAAGGAATCCAGATAGGAAAAGAAGAAGTGAAACTCTCGCTGTTTGCAGATGACATGATCCTCTACATAGAAAACCCTAAAGACTCTTCCAGAAAATTACTAGAGCTAATGAACGAATATAGTAAAGTTGCAGGATATAAAATTAACACACAGAAATCCCTTGCATTCCTATACACTAACGATGAGAAAACAGAACGAGAAATTAAGGAAACAATACCATTCACCATTGCAACAAAAAGAATAAAATACTTGGGAGTATATCTACCTAAATAAACAAAAGACCTATACATAGAAAACTATAAAACACTGATGAAAGAAATCAAAGAGGGCACAAACAGATGGAGAAACATACCGTGTTCATGGATTGGAAGAATCAATATTGTCAAAATGGTTATACTACCCAAAGGAATCTATAGCTTCAATGCAATCCCTATCAAGCTACCAGCGGTTTTTTTCACAGAACTAGAAAAAATAATTTCGCAATTTGTATGGAAATACAAAAAACCTCGAATACCCAAAGTAATCTTGAGAAAGAAAAATGGAACTGGAGGAATCAACCTGCCTGACTTCAGACTCTACTACAAAGCCAGTCATCAAGAGTGTATGGTACTGGCACAAAGACAGAAATATAGATCAATGGAACAGATTAGAAAGCCCAGACATAAATCCACGAACCTATGGACACCTTATCTTCAACAAAGGAGGCAAGGATATACAATGGGAAAAAAACAAACTCTTTAACAAGTGGTGCTGGGAAAACTGGTCAAGCACTTGTAAAAGAATGAAACTAGAACACTTTCTAACACCACACATAAAAATAAACTCAAAATGGATTAAAGATCTAAATGTATGACCAGAAACTATAAAACTCCTAGAGGAGAATATAGGGAAAACACTCTCCGACATAAATCACAGCAGGATCCTCTATGACCCACCTCCCAGAATATTGGAAATAAAAGCAAAAATAAACAAATGGGACCTAGTGAAACTTAAAAGCTTTTGCACACCAAAGGAAACTATAAGCAAGGTGAAAAGACAGCCCTCAGATTGGGAGAAAATAATAGCAAATGAAGCAACAGACAAAGGATTAATCTCAAAAATATACAAGTAACTCCTGCAGCTCAATTCCAGAAAAATAAGTGACCCAATCAAAAAATGGGCCAAAGAACTAAACAGACATTTCTCCAAAGAAGACATACAGATGGCTAACAAACACATGAAAAGATGCTCAACATCACTCATTATCAGAGAAATGCAAATCAAAACCACAATGAGGTACCATTACACGCCAGTCAGGATGGCTGCTATCCAAAAGTCTACAAGCAATAAATGCTGGAGAAGGTGTGGAGAAAAGGGAACCTTCTTACACTGTTGGTGGAAATGCAAACTAGTACAGCCGCTATGGAGAACAGTGTGGAGATTCCTTAAAAAACTGGAATTAGAACTGCCATATGACCCAGCAATCCCACTTCTGGGCATACACACTGAGGAAACCAGATCTGAAAGAGACACGTGCACCCCAATGTTCATCGCAGCACTGTTTATAATAGCCAGGACATGGAAGCAACCTAGATGCCCATCAGCAGATGAATGGATAAGGAAGCTGTGGTACATATACACCATGGAATATTACTCAGCCATTAAAAAGAATTCATTTGAATCAGTTCTAATGAGATGGATGGAACTGGAGCCCGTTACACAGAGTGAAGTAAGCCAGAAAGATAAAGACCAATACAGTATACTAACGTATATATATGGAATTTAGAAAGATGGTTATGATAACCCTATATGTAAAACAGAAAAATAGACATAGATGTACAGAACAGAGTTTTGGACTCTGTGGGAGAAGGCAGTGGTGGGATGTTTCAAGAGAACAGCATCAAAACATGTATATTATCTATGGTGAAACAGATCACCAGCCCAGGCTGGATGCATGAGACAAGTGCTCGGGCCTGGTGCACTGGGAAGACCCAGAGGAATCGGGTGGAGAGGGAGGTGGGAGGGGGGATTGGGATGGGGAATACATGTAAATCCATGGCTGATTCATGTCAATGTATGACAAAACCCACTACAATATTGTAAAGTAATTAGCCTCCAACTAATAAAAATAAATGGGAAAAAATTTAAAAAAAATTAAAATCAGGTCTTGAAAATCCTCAAATAATAATGTTTTGGTCCTAAAGTAACAACGTGTCTTCAAGATGCTATTGTGGCAATTTTCCACAATTAAATACAGAATTGTTGAAACAAGTTGCTTAGCACATAAGGAACAGAGAATAAATCCCACCAAATCAGCTGTAATTTAGAGCCTTCTGTGTAAAGCATGTTAAATCTAAACCATGGAGATAGTAGATGACTTGTGTGAAAGTACTTTTCTAGAACACAGAAAAGGCTTTTTAATGTGATATTCACATAATAAACGATTATTTTTATCTTAAAATAGTGGATTTAAGACTATTACCTATCAATAATGATTCATTTACCTAATCTGAATAGTCTTTCAGATTACGTTGACTTCCTTAGGTTTGAAAATAATAAGTAGGTCAGGATGGCTGCTATCCAAAAGTCTACAAGCAATAAATGCTGGAGAGGGTGTGGAGAAAAGGGAACCCTCTTACACTGTTGGTGGGAATGCAAACTAGTACAGCCACTATGGAAAACAGTGTGGAGATTTCTTGAAAAACTGGAAATAGAACTGCCATATGACCCAGCAATACCACTTCTGGGCATACACACTGAGGAAACCAGATCTGAAAGAGACACATGCACCCCAATGTTCATCGCAGCACTGTTTATAATAGCCAGGACATGGAAGCAACCTAGATGCCCATCAGCAGATGAATGGATAAGGAAGCTGTGGTACATATACACCATGGAATTTTACTCAGCCATTAAAAAGGATTCATTTGAATCAGTTCTAATGAGATGGATGAAACTGGAGCCCATTATACAGAGTGAAGTAAGCCAGAAAGATAAAGAACATTACAGCATACTAACACATATATATGGAATTTAGAAAGATGGTAATGATAACCCTATATGCAAAACAGAAAAAGAGACACAGAAGTACAGAACAGACTTTTGAACTCTGTGGGAGAAGGTGGGGGTGGGATGTTTCGAAAGAACAGCATGTATATTATCTATGGTGAAACAGATCACCAGCCCAGGCTGGATGCATGAGACAAGTGCTCGGGCCTGGTGCACTCGGAAGACCCAGAGGAATCGGGTGGAGAGGGATGTGGGAGGGGGGATCGGGATGGGGAATACGTGTAACTCTATGGCTGATTCATATCAATGTATGACAAAACCCACTGAAATGTTGTGAAGTAATTAGCCTCCAACTAATAAAAAAAAGAAAGAAAGAAAATAATAAGTAGAAAAAAGTTCAACTTTATATGGAGCAACAGTCATTTTCTTTCACATATTTTCTCTGTAACTACAGTTGATTCTGGTTGTTTATTACAAATTTTATAAACTCTTTTTTTTAATATTATTTTTCCCATGAACATTGTCTGTACATGTTTATATCAAGTAACACATAATACTGTGTTACTGGAGTCAGTGGCTATAGAAATCGACTGGAGTCAGTGGCTACAGAAATTGGGTTCCAGATCAAATAGTGGGGAAGTGTTTGTGTGTGTGTGTGCATGTTTTCTAAAGGAGAGAGAGAGAAAGAGGAAATCACAGAGTGAGATGAATAATTTTGAAATATTTTTGTATCAGTGGCTTAAAGAGTTTTTTTTCCACATAGATTAGGAATTCTGACCAATAGTGAAACAACTTCTTCAAATACTTAACACACATGAAAGTGTTTACTATGTGCAGGCACTTTCTCAAGCATGTTATATATGTTACACACACACACACATAAACATATTTACATATAACAACCCTATGAGGCAAGTGCTATCACTATTTTCATTTTCATATATAAGGAAACTAAGCACAAAGGTCAATCAATTTATTTTATTTGTGGCTATCCATGGTTTCTAGAATTTGAGCTAGGTTATACCATCTCTCAAAATAAGCTTAACTCATAAGCAACTTCCACACAATAGGATTTTTTGTTTGTTTTGTAAAAATAATCTTAGAAATTCAGTGAGAAATGGTAAGTCATTCACCAGGGTTACAATTTAGATTCATTAATTTATTTAGTCAATAAATATTTATTGAGTACCTACTATGTGTTAATTAGGTTACAGTGGTTATATCTGTGAAGAAACTATGCATCTTCCTTGCCCTCATATATCTTATATCCAGCAGAGGAAATCAATATATTTTTAATCATATAAATAATTATATAATTACAATTTTTTGTTAATGCTAGTAAGAGAATAGTAAGGTGACTAAAAGGCAGTATGACAGAGGCCTGGGGGAAGCTAGTACTAGTGGATGTTTAGAGGTGCCAGTCAACTCAACCCAGACACATAAGTTGATTGAACTCAGCTAGGGAGTCCTCACTTAAGGTTTCTCATGTAACTATAGGCATGTAGTGGTTTAACTTTGAGTCAACTGAAAGCTTAACTGGACAGATATTGAAGATGGTTTCTTCAATCAGCTGTCTAGAATTTTAGCTTGAATTCAGCTTGGATGGTTTTTCACATGGCTCGATTTTTTTTTTTAACCTATGCAGCTTGGTGATTTCAGAGTAGTCTAATTTCTTACAAGGTGGCTGGTGGCTAGCTACCCACAAAATGTGTGTTCCAAGAGACCCAGGCGCAAGTTGCAAGGTTTCTAATGACCTAACCTGGGAAGCTGTGTATTACTTTCCCAACATTTTATTAGTCAAAAAGAAAATTTAAAAATATCAGCCCAAATCTGAGAAATGTGAACAAGGACATGAATACAAGGAGGCATGGCTCATTGGGGAGCCGTTTTTAGAGATTAGCTACCATTATTCTCTATTTCCTCATTTTCTGTTTCCAGAATTCCTACTACATGGATGTTGGATCTTCTGAATTTATTATTCTATTTTCTTTTTACTTTTTTATTTAAATAAGGAGAATTCTTTCATATGGAAAGAGGTAGTACAATAACATATTTGAAAGGAGAAACAACAGGTACTGAACTGGAGGAAAGTGTGAAAGGTGAGGGTGCCACGACAGTCTGGTGAAATGCAAGTTCCATTTCCCATCCAAGGTAAAAGCTCCCCCAAACAACGTAAAAGCAAGCTGCATGTTACACCTGTAGCCATCATCTGCCCTTTCAAATATCTGGTCTACATGAAAAGACAAAGAGAGGAAAGGTCGAAATAAGAGCAAAAGGAAACAAAAACAAAAGACAACCCTCTCAAGAACAACAAAAAAAACCCAAATGCTTTTTTACTATGTAAGGCATGAGGTCAAAATCTTGGAGTACAGTATCCCCTTTACACAATGGAATAGTGTGCTGAAGGCAGGGCCCTGGGACACTGCTGCCATCTGGGAGGTTACCTAACTATGCTGGAGAAATGGTGAACAGCAGGTTGGATGTGTGTGGAAGATCACTAGCCAGATATGTGCTGGTGGTTAAAGTGGAGAGCACAGCTAGAGGACAGAGTGTCTGACCCCAGCACTGAGCTATTCCTGTCCTGGTGATTTGTTTGTCTTAAGTCTGGTTCACTTTTCAAACAGGAAGAGCCAGATTCTTGAAATCTGCATTTCCCAGTCATCACAAAACAGTACAAAGTACAAGTACCCAAGTGTCTTTGGTGCTCAAAGGTCATTTTCAACAGAACTTTCAACCCAGGCTAGCTCTGCAAGAAGAGAAATGGGACAAATACAGATTTGAGAGGTAACTCCTGGAGGGGAACCAAACAGCAGCTGGCCACGTGTTGCCTTTCCTATTTTTTTTTTTAAACCTTTCTCCCTTATTTTGCTTCTCTCTTTCTCTTCTTTTTGGGATACATCCTTATATCTCAAGATGGCTATTGAATTTATTGAATTTTGTACTTCTTTTTTTATTTTCTTGTTCTTTCCTTTGTTCACATCTTGCTGTTCTTATTTCTTAGTGTAACATTTTCTCTCCTCTGTCCTCTGGTAAAAGACTGTGGAAAATACCCTGATGCTGGGAAAGACTGAAGGCAGGAGGAAAAGGGGACGACAGAGAATGAGGTGGTTGGAGGGCATCACTGACGCAATAGACGTGAGTTTGAGCAAGCTCGGGGAGTTGGTGATGGACAGGGAAACCTGGCGTTCTGCAGTCCATGGGGTGGCAAAGAGTCAGACACGACTGAGGGACTGAACTGTCCTCTGGTATCAATTTTACAATCTTGGTTTTTGTTTTCTTTTTTTTTTTTTCTTTTCCTTGGGTTGTTATATATCCTCCAAGGTCCTTTCCTCCTTATTTTGGCTTATGTTGGTATCTAGCTTTAATGTTAGAGTCTTTTCTCAAATTTCAGGTGATTTAAAATATGTAACACATATTTAAGAATGAGACACTAAAAAAAGCTGGTTAGGTGGAGTTAGGAGTCAACTAATGGCACTATGGGATGGTTTGCAGGAGTCTGGCCCTTTCGTGAGCAAGATCTGCCAATGTCATTCTCTATGAGCTGAGCGAGTTTCTCTGGAGACAAATCATACAAACTCCTGTCTGGATACATAAGTTTGACTACAGATATTCTGAAAACCCAAGATAAAGTGGTGCTGTGTGCCTCTGTATTAGTCATGGTTCTCCAGAGAAACAGAACCTGTAGGAAAGAATATATATATGTATGTATGTATAAAATTAGAGAATGACTGAGAGACAAGGAATTGACTCACATGATTATGGAAACTGGCAAGTCTAAATCTGTAGTATGAGCTGATAGGCTCAAGATCTAAAAGAGTTGACATTGCAAACCCAGTGTGAAGGCCAGGAGCTTGGAAAACCAGGAAAGCTAATAGTGCAGGTAAAGGCAGTCAGAGAATTTCCTTTTTCCTGGGGAAGACAGTCTTGTTCAATTCAGGACTTCAGCTGATTGGAACATGCCCACTCTAATTATAGAGGGCAATCTGATAACTCAAAATTCATAGTTTAATGTTAAGCTCATCCAAAAATACCTCAAATTTGACACATACATTTAAATATAATGATTTTATTGATCAGTATGTACAAATTCAATTAATTCGCTGTGATGTTTTCAAAAAGCACCTTACCTTCATCCTTAGGTGTACCTGATATCACTGAACACAGAGCCCTTTTGTGCCAAAGTCTCTAGTGACGAAACTTCTAGCCCATGGCTGCTTTAACCAATAGAATGTAGCAGAAGTGACGCTGTGCCAGTTCTGAGACTAAAGATTAAGACAACATTTCTCAAATTTGGCATTATTGACTTTTGAGTTTGAATAATTCTTTGCTGTGTGAGGCTGTGCTGTACACAATAGGCTGTTTAATAGTATCCTTTGCATCTACTAGCTAGGTACCAGTTGTATCTTCCCTCCCACATACACTTCTGACAACTAAATATATTGTCAGACATAACCAAATATCCTCTGGTATATGGGGGAAAAAAAGCAGCTGAGACCCACTGATTTTAAAAGATGAGCGGGTTCTTATTTCTAAATCTTGGAACACTCATTTTTGGAATGTACCCTCCGGGGACATCCAGCCTCCATGTGAAAGATCTGACTACCTTGAAATAACCATGCTATGAGGAAGACCATGTATGGAGGTAAATGCTGACTGAGCCTCAGCTATTTCAGCCATTTCAGCTGAGGTGCCAGACACATATATGAGGAAGTCATCATGGACAGTCAGCCAGTAAAATTTTTAGATGACTCCAGCCACTACTGTCATTTGACTGCAGCCACCTGAAAGACTCCAAATGAGAACCACTCAGAGGAACTAAAGAGCCTCTTGATGAAGGTGAAAGAGGAGAGTGAAAAAGCTGGCTTAGAACTTAACATTCAAAAAGTTAAGATCATGGCATCTGGTCCCATCATTTCATGGCAAATAGATAGGGAAACAATGGAAACAGTGGCAGACTTTATTTTCTTGAGCTCCAAAATCACTGTGGATGGTGACTACAGCCATGAAATTAAAAGACACTTGCTCTTTGGAAGAAAAGTTATGACAAACCTAGACAGCATACTGAAAAGCAGAGACATCTCTTTGTTGACATAAGTCTGTATAGTCAAAGCTCTGGCTTTTCCAGTAGTCATATACAGATGTGAGAGCTGGACCATAAAGAAGGCTGAGCACCAAAGAATTGATGCTTTCAAACTAGTGCTAGAGAAGACTCTTGAGAGTCCCATGGATGGTAAGGAGACCAAATCAGTCAATCCTAAAGGAAATCAATCCTGAATATTTTTTTGGAAGGACTGATGCTAAAGCTCCAATACTTTGGCCATCTGATGTGAAAAGCTGACTCATTGGAAAAGACCCTGATGCTGCGAAAGTTTAAAGGTTGGAGAAGAACGGGGCAAAAGAGGCTAAGATGGTTGGATGGCATCATTGACTCAAAGGATATGAGTTTGAGCCCACTCCGGGAGATGGTGAAAGACAGGGAAGCTTGGCATGCTTCAGTCCATGGGGTCGCAAAATGTCAGACACGACTGAGAGACAATTAAATAAATCATTCATACTTAACGATATTGTTTATACTGAACAACAACAACAGGTGATCTCTGTGAACTAATAGAAACTTCATAAATAATAATAAATATTTACTTTATGCTATTAAGTTTGGGGATAGTTTGTCATAAAATAAAAAACAGATGGGACATCAATTATCAAAGGAAAAATGCAAGAACATTTTTAAGACAAAAATTCCAGATTTAAATGACCTATCATTATGAATTAAAAATGAAAAATGTCAGAAAACATCATCTGGAAATTTTAGAATATTGTGGATTAAAAGAACTGCTTAAAAGTTTACACTTTTCATTTTCTCTCCCTTCCTTGTCTCCTTACACATTTCTGGCTTTTGTGCAGGTGCATACATACATGCATGCCTATTTGCATAAGCACACACGTGTGTGTATTAACAGTCAGTTCACATACAAAGGAGAATAAGAATGACAAAGGACTTTTCAACAACAATGGAAGCTGGAAAATAATGAATCATGACTTCAAAATTATTAAAGTAACTTACAAATTGTCACTTTTGCAATATGCGGTACTATATGTAGAAAGCCCCAAAGACGCCAGCAAAAATATGTTTATAATTAATTAAGAATCCATTAAAGTCAAAGGATACAGTATTAATATACAAAAGTCTCTTGTGTTTCTACACACTAATAAAAATTATCAGAAAGAGAAATTAGTAAAATAATTTTACTTACAATTGTATCAAAAAGAATAAATTTAACCAAGGAGTTGAAATACCTATACTCAAAACAACTATAAGATATTGATGAAAGAAATTGAAGACAGCACAAATAACTGGAAAGATATATCATGTTAAAAGACTGGAAGAATTAATAATGTTCCAATATTCATACTATCAAAAGCAATCTACAGATTCAGTGAAATCTCTATCAATATACCAAGTGCACATTTCACAGATCTGGAACAAATAATCCTAAAATTTGCATGGAACCACAAGGGTTACATAAATGATTTTAATAATCATATTATTTAAATAAAAAAACTTAAATGTAAGGATTGAAACCATAAAACTTCTAAAAGGAAGTACACTCTTTAACATCAGTCTTAGTTATTTTGTTTTATGTGGGGGAGGATCTGTCTCCTCTGACAAGAGCTACAAAACCAAATATAAATGGCCCACATCAAACTAAAAAGCTTTTGTAAAACAAATGAAATTATAGTGAAACAAAATGACAACTTAATTAGTGTTCAAAAATGTTTACAAAGGATATATTTTATAAAGGTTTATATGCAAAATATATTAAAAACTCATTCAACTCAATATCAATAAAACCCAAACAATTCAATTGGAAAATGGACAGAAGGTCTGAATAGACATTTTTTCCAAGGAAGACATACAGATTGCCAACAGATACATGAAAATGCTGAACATCCCTAATTACAGGGAAATGCAAACCAAAGCCACTAGGTATACCCTGATACTTGTCAGAATGGCTATTATCAAAAGGGCAACAACAACAAAAACAATCTTTAGGAAGCTATGGAGAAAAGAAAACCCTCGTACACCTGTGAAAGGAAGCCCTAGTATAACTTTGATAGAAATATAAATTAGTGAAACTTCCTCTAAAAGTTGAAAACAGAGCTACCATATCATACAGCAATTCCACTTCTGATATTTAGCAGAAAAAAATCAAAACACTAATTCAAAAATATATATGCACCTACGTGTACATTGCAACAATATTTATAGTGGCCAAAATATGGAAACACCTAAGTGTCTATCAGTGGATGAATGGATGAATTCCACGTGGAATGTTATTCAGCCATAGAAAAGAAGGCTTCCTGGAGACTCAGACAATAAAGAATCTGCCTGCAATTCAGGAGATCCAGGTTTGATCTCTGGGTTGGGAAGATCCCCTGGAGAAGAGAATGACAACCCGCTCCAGTATTCTTGTTTGGAGAATCCCATGAACAGAGACGTCCCACTGGCTACCATCTATGGGGTTGCAGAGTAGGGCACAACTGAGTGACATGACTTGACTTGATAAGAAAGAAGGAAATCGTGCCAATTGTAACAACATAGATAAATCAAGACGACATTATACTGAGTGAAATGTCAGACAGAAAAAGAGTTACCATATAATCTCTCTTATTTTGGAAGGAAAAAACTTAAAAAAAACAGCAAGTTCATAGATACAGAGAACAGATTTGTAGTTTTAAGAGGTTGGGGGGGGTAGTGATAGGGGAAGATGGGAGAAATGGCTAATCTTTTTAGTTTAGTTTAAATAAATTGAATAGAAATTTTAAAAACAAGGCACTTATTTTAATTTTTTTCCATCTTTTGTATATTATGAACAAAGCTGTTCTAAATATTCATATACATATTTTTCACTGAACATAGGCTTTTATTTCTTTGGGACAAATGCTCAAAATTGTGATTGTTGGGTTCTATGGTGGTTGCATGTTTAATTTTTTAAGAAATTGACAAACTGTTTTTCAGAGTGGATCTACCATTTTACATTCCCACCAGCAAAATATGGGTTATCCAGTTTGTCCACATTCTTCCAAGAATTTGATGTTGTCACTGTTTTATTAAGGCCAACGTGACATGCAACCAGTGATACTGCATTGTAGTTTTATTTATTTATTTATTTATTTTTTATTAGTTGGAGGCTAATTACTTCACAACATTTCAGTGGGTTTTGTTATACATTGATATGAATCAGCCATAGATTTACACGTATTCCCCATCCCAATCCCCCCCTCCCACCTCCCTCTCCACCCGATTCCTCTGAGTCTTCCCAATGCACTAGGCCCGAGCACTTGTCTCATGCATCCAGCCTGGGCTAGTGATCTGTTTCACCATAGATAATATACATGCTGTTCTTTCGAAACATCCCACCCTCACCTTCTCCCACAGAGTTCAAAAGTCTGTTCTGTACTTCTGTGTCTCTTTTTCTGTTTTGCATATAGGGTTATCATTACCATCTTTCTAAATTCCATATATATGTGTTAGTATGCTGTAATGTTCTTTATCTTTCTGGCTTACTTCACTCTGTATAATAGGCTCCAGTTTCATCCACCTCATTAGAACTGATTCAAATGAATCCTTTTTAATGGCTGAGTAATATTCCATGGTGTATATGTACCACAGCTTCCTTATCCATTCATCTGCTGATGGGCATCTAGGTTGCTTCCATGTCCTGGCTATTATAAACAGTGCTGCGATGAACATTGGGGTGCATGTGTCTCTTTCAGATCTGGTTTCCTCAGTGTGTATGCCCAGAAGTGGTATTGCTGGGTCATATGGCAGTTCTATTTCCAGTTTTTCAAGAAATCTCCACACTGTTTTCCATAGTGGCTGTACTAGTTTGCATTCCCACCAACAGTGTAAGAAGGTTGCCCTTTTCTCCACACCTTCTCCAGCATTTATTGGATAGCAGCCATCCTGACTGGAATGTAATGGTACCTCATTGTGGTTTTGATTTGCATTTCTCTGATAATGAGTGACGTTGAGCATCGTTTCATGTGTTTATTAGACATGTTCATATGTCTTCTTTGGAGAAATGTCTGTTTAGTTCTTTGGCCCATTTTTTCATTGGGTCATTTATTTTTCTGGAATTGAGCTGCAGGAGTTGCTTGTATATTTTTGAGATTAATCCTTTGTCTGTTGCTTCATTTGCTATTATTTTCTCCCAATCTGAGGGCTGTCTTTTCACCTTGCTTATAGTTTCCTTTGGTGTGCAAAAGCTTTTAAGTTTCATTAGGTCCCATTTGTTTATTTTTGCTTTTATTTCCAATATTCTGGGAGGTGGGTCATAGAGGATCCTGCTGTGATTTATGTCGGAGGGTGTTTTCCCTATATTCTCCTCTAGGAGTTTTATAGTTTCTGGTCATACATTTAGATCTTTAATCCATTTTGAGTTTATTTTTTTGTATGGTGTTAGAAAGTGTTCTAGTTTCATTCTTTTACAAGTGGTTGACCAGTTTTCCCAGCACCACTTGTTAAAGAGGTTGTCTTTTTTCCATTGTATATCCTTGCCTCCTTTGTCAAAGATAAGGTGTCCATAGGTTTGTGGATTTATCTCTGGGCTTTCTATTCTCTTCCATTTATCAACATTTCTGTCTTTGTGCCAGTACCATACTGTCTTGATGACTGTGGCTTTGTAGTAGAGTCTGAAGTCAGGCAGGTTGATTCCTCCAGTTCCATTTTTCTTTCTCAAGATTACTTTGGGTATTCGAGGTTTTTTGTATTTCCATACAAATTGTGAAATTATTTGTTCTAGTTCTGTGAAAAATACCATTGGTAGCTTGATAGGGATTGCATTGAAGCTATAGATTCCTTTGGGTAGTATACTCATTTTCACAATATTGATTCTTCCAGTCCATGAACACGGTATGTTTCTCCATCTATTTGTGCCCTCTTTGATTTCTTTCATCAGTGTTTTATAGTTTTCTATGTATAGGTTTTTTGTTTCTTTAGGTAGATATACTCCTAAGTATTTTATTCTTTTTGTTGCAATGGTGAATGGTATTGTTTCCATAATTTCTCTTTCTGTTTTCTCATTGTTAGTGTATAGGAATGCAAGGGATTTCTGTGTGTTAATTTTATATCCTGCAACTTTACTATATTCATTGATTAGCTCTAGTAATTTTCTGGTAGAGTCTTTAGGGTTTTCTATGTGAGGATCATGTCATCTGCAAACAGCGAGAGTTTCACTTCTTCTTTTCCTATCTGGATTCCTTTTACTTCTTTTTCTGCTCTGATTGCTGTGGCCAAAACTTCCAACACTATGTTGAATAGTAGTGGTGAGAGTGGGAACCCTTGTCTTGTTCCTGATTTCGGGGGAAATGCTTTCAATTTTTCACCATTGAGGGTGATGCTTGCTGTGGGTTTGTCATATATAGCTTTTATTATGTTGAGGTATGTTCCTTCTATTCCTGCTTTCTGGAGAGTTTTAATCATAAATGGGTGTTGAGTTTTGTCAAGGGCTTTTTCTGCATCTATTGAGATAATCATATGGTTTTTATCTTCCAATTTGTTAATGTGGTGTATTACATTGATTGATTTGTGGATATTAAAGAATCCTTGCATTCCTGGGATAAAGCCCATTTGGTCATGGTGTATGATTTTTTTAATATGTTGTTGGATTCTGTTTGCTAGAATTGTGTTAAGGATTTTTGCATCTATGTTCATCAGTGATATTGGCCTGTAGTTTTCTTTTCTTGTGGCATCTTTGTCTGATTTTGGAATTAGGGTGATGGTGGCCTCATAGAATGAGTTTGGAAGTTTACCTTCATCTGCAATTTTCTGGAAGAGTTTAAGTAAGATATGTGTTAGCTCTTCTCTAAATTTTTGGTAGAATTCAGCTGTGAAGCCATCTGGGCCTGGGCTTTTGTTTGCTGGAAGATTTTTGATTACAGTTTCGATTTCCTTGCTTGTGATGGGTCTGTTAAGATCTATTTCTTCCTGGTTCAGTTTTGGAAAGTTATACTTTTCTAAGAATTTGTCCATTTCTTCCAAGTTGTCCATTTTATTGGCATATAGCTGCTGGTAGTAGTCTCTTATGATCCTTTGTATTTCAGTGTTGTCTGTTGTGATCTCTCCATTTTCATTTCTAATTTTGTTAATTTGGTTCTTCTCTGTTTCTTAATGAGTCTTGCTAATGGTTTGTCAATTTTGTTTATTTTTTCAAAAAACCAGCTTTTAGCTTTGTTAATTTTTGCTATGGTCTCTTTTGCTTCTTTTGCATTTATTTCTGCCATAATTTTTAAGATTTCTTTCCTTTTAGTAACCCTGGGGTTCTTCATTTCTTCCTTTTCTAGTTGCTTTATGTGTAGAGTTAGGTTATTTATTTGACTTTTTTCTTGTTTCTTGAGGTAAGCATGTATTGCTATGATTCTTCCCTTTAGCACTGCTTTTACAGCGTCCCATAGGTTTTGGGTTGCTGTGTTTTCATTTTCATTCATTTCTATGCATATTTTGATTTCTTTTTTGATTTCTTCTATGATTTGTTGATTATTCAAAAGCCTGTTATTTAGCCTCCATATGTTTGAATTTTTAATAGTTTTTTTTCCCCTGTAATTGAGATCTTACTGCATTGTGGTCAGAAAAGATGACTGGAATGATTGAGATAGTATTTTAATATAGTGTTCAAGTCTAGCATTTTCTATTTACAACAAATAAATATTTCCCCTTCCCAACTCATAAACTAAATGATCAGTACTAAAAGCTCCAGTACTTTGGCCACCTGATGTGAAGTGGCAGCTCACTGTTAAAGACCCTGATGCTGAGAAGGATTGAAGGCAGGAGGAGAAGGGGACGACAGAGGATGTGCTGATTGGATGGTATCACCAACTCAATGGAAATGAGTTTGAGCAAGTTCCAAGAGTTGGTGATGGACAGTGAAGCCTGGTATGCTGCAGTCCATGGGGTCGAAAGGGTTGAACACAACTGAGTGACTGAGCTGAAATGAGACCTTTCTCCAAAGAAAACATAGAGATTGTTAACAGGCAGATAAAGAAATTCTGAGCATCACTAACTATGAGAGAAACACAAATCTAAACCACAATGAGCTATTGCCAAACACTCACCAGCATTGCTGTCATCAAAAACCTACAAATAGTAAATGTTAGAGAGAAGGGAACTTTTCCTACACTGTTTACATTGTGGGAGTGTAAATTGATATAACCACAATGGGAAAAAGTATGGAGGTTGCTTCAAAAACTAAAAATAGAGCTACCATATAATTCAGCTCTCTTATGATTAGGTGTATATCCAGAAAAGATGAAAACTCTAATTTGGAAAGATACATGCACTCTAGTGTTCATAGCTTCACTATTTACAACAATCAAGACATGCAAATAACTCAGGTGCCCATCAACAATTGGCTTAAGAAGATCATACATGGAATATTTCTATGCTACAAAAAAGAATGAAATATTTCCATTTGCAGCAACATGGATGGACCTAAAGTATAAAATGTTATATGATATGTCTTGTATGTTGAATCTAAAATATAATGCAAATGAATCTGTACACAAAAGAGAAACAGACTCACAAATATAACAAAGCAAACTTATGGCTATCAGAGTACAAAGAGGGTATAAATTAGGAACATGAAGTTCAGTTCAGTCCAGTTCAGTCCAGTTCAGTCTCTCAGTCATGTCCGACTCTTTGCAACCCCATGAATCGCAGCATGCCAGGCCTCCCTGTTCATCACCAACTCCTGGAGTTTACTCAAACGCATGTCCGCCGAGTCAGTGATGCCATCCAGTCATCTCATCCTCTGTCGTCCCCTTCTCCTCCTGCCCCCAATCCCTCCCAGCATAAGGGACTTTTGCAAGGAGTCAACTTTTCGCATCAGGTGGCCATAGTATTGGAGTTTCAGCTTCAGCATCAGTCCTTCCAATGAACACCCAGGACTTATCTCCTTTAGGATGGACTAGTTGGATCGCCTTGCAGTCCAAGAGACTCTCAAGAGTCTTCACCAACAACACAGTTCAAAAGCATCAATTCTATGGTGCTCAGCTTCCTTCACAGTCCAACTCTCACATTCATACATGACCACTGGAAAAACCATAGCCTTGACCAAATGGACCTTTGTTGGCAAAGTAATGTCTCTGCTTTTTAATATGCTATCTAGGTTGGTCATAACTTTCCTTCCAAGGAGTAAGCATCTTTTAATTTCAGGGCTGCAATCACCATCTGCACTGATTTTGGAGCCCCAAAAAATAAAGTCAGCCACTGTTTCCACTGTTTCCCCATCTATTTCCAATGAAGTGATGGGAACAGATGCCATGATCTTAGTTTTCTGAATGTTGAGTTTGAAGCCAACTTTTTCACTCTCCTCTTTCACTTTCATCAAGAGGCTTTTTAGTTCCTCTTCACTTTCTACTATAAGGGTGGTGTCATCTGCATATCTGACATTATTGATATTCCTCCTGGCAATTTTGATTCCAGCTTGTGCTTCTTCCAGCCCAGTGTTTCTCATGATGTACTCTGCATATAAGTTAAATATACAGCCTTGATGTACTCCTTTTCCTATTTGGAACCAGGCTGTTGTTCCATGTCCAGTTCTAACTGTTGCTTCCTGACCTGCATACAGGTTTCTCAAGAGGCAGGTCAGGTGGTCTGGTATTCCGAGCTCTTGAAAAATTTTCCACAGTTTATTGTGATCCACACAGTCAAAGGCTTTGGCATAGTCAATAAAACAGAAATATATGTTTTTCTGGAACTCTCTTGCTTTTTCAATGATCCAGCGGATGTTGGCAATTTGATCTCTGGTTCCTCTGCCTTTTCTAAAACCAGCTTGAACATTATGGTTCATGTATTGCTGAAGCCTGGCTTGGAGAATTTTGAGCATTACTTTACTAGCGTGTGAGATGAGAGCAATTGTGCAGTAGTTTGAGCATTCTTTGGGATTGCCTTTCTTTGGGATTGGAATGAAAACTGACATTTTCCAGTTCTGTGGCCATTGCTGAGTTTTCCAAATTTGTTGGCATGTTGAGTGAAGCACTTTCACAGCATCATCTTTCAGAATTTGAAATAGCTCAACTGGAATTCCATCACCTCCACTTGCTTTGTTTATAGTGATGCTTTCTAAGGCCCACTTGACTTCACATTCCAGGATGTCTGGCTCTAGGTGAGTGATCACACTATCGTGATTATCTGGGTCTTGAAGATCAATCTTTTTAACCACTCCCCAAACCTCTCCAATTTATCTTAAGTGACTTCAAAGTATTTTTTAAAAATTCTGGCTTAAGGGCGGGGGGGGGGGGGGGGAAAGCCCTCTTAGTAGAAACTTGCATTTCTCCTCCTGTGCCTTGGAGATGTAAATTTTCCACCTGGTCTTCTTCAGTAACATTTACCTTGGACGTTTTTAAAAGGCAAATTTCAGGAAAGTGACTGTTACTGAAAGAAAAAACAAAAGGAGGATAGGTCGTTTTGAACTTAACTTGTTAGAACAAATAAAGATCTTATGTATCTTCTCTGTAAATATTGTAAAAGTGATTTAGCCATCTAAACATGTGACAGTGATTTGCTTCATCTACCAGAAACCTAATTTGAATTAGACCTCTTTTGTAATCAATGGGTTTTATGTAATTGTACCTGATTCATGGCTGAAGTTTGGATTGGGAACTCTGAAATCTCTGTGTCTGTATGTTTGTAGGTCTATACTCATGTGTTTGTGTCTGTGTGTGGCAGATGTGTGGTATTGCCAAAGTTAATTTGTAAAAGAGCTTTATTTAGTTGGCTTAAAGAAAATTGAGTGTGCATGGTAGTACACATGCCAGTGCTACTCTCAATTCATCACACCTTCTCTTCCCCATTCTGTGTCCACGAGTCTGTTCTCTATGTTCATGTTTCTATTCCTGCCCTACAAAATGCTTAATCAGTATAATTTTTCTAGATTCCATATATGAGTGCTAATAGACAATATTTGTCTTTCTCTTTCTGACTTCACTCTGTAAAATAGATAGCTAGTGGGAGGCTGCATAAGGAGCTCAGCTCTGCTCTGTTATAAGCTAAAGGGGTGGGATGGGGGGCAGTTGGAAAGAGGCTCAAAGGGAGGATATATATGTATACATGTAGCTGATTTATGTTGTTTTATAGCAGAAACTAACACAACATAGTAAAGCAATTATACTCCAACCTAGATAGCATATTAAAAAGCAGAGACATTACTTTGCAAACAAAGGTCTGTCTAGTCAAGGGTATGTTTTTTCCAGTGGTCATGTATGGGTGTGAGAGTTGGACTGTGAAGAAAACTGAGCACCAAAGAATTAATGTTTTTGAACTGTGGTGTTGGAGAAGACTCTTGAGAGTCCCTTGGACTGCAAGGAGATCCAACCAGTCCATCCTAAAGGAGATCAGTCCTGGGTGTTCATTGGAAGGACTGATGCTGAAGCTGAAACTCCAATACTTTGGCCACCTCATGTGAAGAGTTGACTCATTGGAAAAGACCCTGATGCTGGGAGGGATTGGGGGCAGGAGGAGAAGGGGACAACAGAGGATGAGATGGCTGGATGGCATCACCAACTCGATGGGCATGCGTTTGAGTAAACTCTAGGAGTTTGTGATGGACAGGGAGTCCTGGCGTGCTGCGATTCATTGGGTGGCAAAGAGTCAGACATGACTGAGCGACTGAACTGAACTGAATTGAAAAAAGATTGATAGGTTTGAATTGTTTCTTTTTATTTTTAATTAGAATATAATTGCTTTACAGTATTGTGTTGGCTTCTGCCATACAGTAATGTGAATTAGCCACAAGTACACATACATCCCCTCCCACCTGAACCTCCTCTTCACCCCATCCAACCCCACTAGGTGGTAAAAGAGCACCGGGTTGAGCTCCCTGTGCCTATACAGCAGCTTCTTACTGGCTATCTATTTTACCCACAGTAGTGTATATACATCCATGCTACTCTCTCAATTTGTCCAACTCTCTCCTTTCCTTCACCAGGGCTTCCTTGGTGGCTCAGTTAATAAAGAATTTGCCTGCAATGCAGAAGATCTAGGTTCAATCCCTGGGTCAGGAAGAACCCCTGGAGAAGGGAATGGTAACCCACTCTAATATTCTTTCCTGGAGGATTCCATGGACAGAGAGGCCTGATGGTCTACAGTCCATGGGGTTGCAAAGAGTTGGACATGACTGAAGGACTATTGCTTGATTTCTTTCTCCTTCACCCATTGTGTCCAATGTCTGTATTCTATGTCTGTGTTTCTATTCCTACTCTGCAAATTGGTTCATTAGTACCACTTTTCTAGATTCCATGTATATGCATTAATATACAAAATTTGTTTTTCTCTTTCTGATTTACTTCATTTTTTATAACAAGCTCTAGGTTTATCCACCTCACTAGAACTGACTGAAATGCATTCCTTTTTTATGGCTGAGTAATATTCCATTGTGTATATGTACCACATTATCTTTATCCATTCATCTGTCGATGTACATCTAGGTTGCTTCCATGTCCTAGTTATTGTAAATAGTGCTGCAATGAGTTTTGGGAATGCATCTTTCTCAATTATGGTTTTCTCAGGGTATGTGCCTAGTAATAGGATTGTTGATTCATGTGGTAATTTTATCCCTAGTTTTTTAAGGAATCTCCATACTGTTCTCCATAGTGGCTGTATCAATTTGCATTCCCACCAATAGTGCAAGAGAGCTCTCTCTTCTCCACACCCTCTCCAGCACTTATTGTGTAGATTTTTGATAATGGCCATCATGACTGGTGTGAGGTGATTTCTCATTGTAGTTTTGATTTGCATTTCTCTAATAATGAGCACTGTTGAGCATCCTTTCATGTGCTTATTGGTCTTCTATGTGTCTCCTCTGGAGAGCTGTCTGTTTTAGGTCTTCCTCCCAGTTTTTCATAGGGTTGTTTGTTTTTCTGGTATTGAGCTGTGTATTTTGCAGATTAAACCTTTGTCAGTAATTTCATTTGCTGTTATTTTCTCCCATTCTGATATTGTCTTTTCATCTTGTTTATAACTTCCTTTGCTGTGCAAAAGCTTTTAAGCTTAATTAGATCCCACTTGTTTATTTTTGTTTTTATTTCCACTACTTTATGAGCTGAGTCAAAGAGTATCTTGCTGTGATGTATGTCAAAGAGTATACTGTCTATAGTTTCAGACAGCAGTATTTAATTCTCCAAAGAGTTGGGTGACCACCTAAATGACATACCCATCCACCTATGCTGGGATATTTTTCTTTCCCTCCTGGTTACATTTAGCTTAAGGGAGAAGACCAAAAAAATTTTCTATGTAATGCTGAAGATTAGCTATGGTCACAAGTTTAGTCTGACTAGTGGCCTCTTATATTGGAAATCCATTGTTGAAAACAAGAAAATTTAACTTTTTTATTTAATCATGGCCCTAAGTTTGGCTTTTGACCTGAAGAAGACCCATCTCAGGTGGTCCTGTTTCTAAAGGTAACTGTTTAATAGTCTCTTCAGAGTGGAAAGGCAATCCAGGCAGAGGATAACTAGAATAATCACTCAGATAAAAGGAGGATAGAGTGGATCTATTGTCTTTTGTTTGAGGTACTTTTTGTATCTTTAATCTTCCACTAGCTTTCCACAACAAATCCTTTAGTGAAGTTTAATGAGGTTATTTTGAAATTTTAAGACTTTGAGGTTTTGCATGCAAATTAGAATAGGTACAATTGTTTAAGATGAGTGCTGTCTAAAATTTTAATAATTTAAAAGTCATTCCAATTCAAAGGATAGCAATTGACAAGTAGGATCTTAATAGTAGCTCAGACCAATAAGCCCTTTCACAGCTTAACCAAGGCCACAAGTGGTGTACCACAAGAGAGTGAAAAGGATGCAGCTCTCACAAGATGCAGAAATTTCACTCCCAAAGTTAGTTTAAGATAGTAGAGATCTTTATCGTACAAGCAGAAACAACAAAAGTTGAGATGATAAAGGCCTCTTGCAGACTGAGTTCTCTTATGACAAACTCCTCTGATCCATAAGTTGTGTTCTCCAGACATGTGACAAGACAAAAGGAAAATCTAATTAGACCAATGGTTTTCTTCCTCATGACAAAGAACACAGAAGATAGATACAAAGGGAGTAAAAGGACCAACAAACCTAGTGTACCCTGCCAAATTTCAAACCAAGAGTTTCTTAATCCAAGGAGTTGGTCCTACAGATATTTTCTCCCACTAATCTAATTTTAGAAAAGATGAAAAACTTAACGCTGTTCCCAACAGACCCTGCAGACTCATTTCCAGGAGACTGACTGACATGGTAAGAATGCTTACCTTCTGCTGGCTTTCTCTAACTGTGTACACAAAAGGCAGTTTGGGACTGTCAAAAGAGCCCCATATTGACCACTTCAGAACAGGACTTCCTTTACTTCTCAAGTAAGTTGTTATTGTTCTCTTGCCAAGTCATGTCCAACTCTTTGAAATCCCATGGACTGCAGCATGCCATGCTTCTCTGTCCTCCACTACTTCCTGGAGTTTGCTCAAATTCATGTCCATTGAGTCGGTGATGCTATCTAACCATCTCATCCTCTGCCACCCCTTTCTTGCTTTCTTTTGCCTTCTATGTTTCCCAGCATCAGGTTTTTTCCAATGAGTCAGCTCTTCACATAAGATGGCCAAAGTATTGGAGCTTCAGCTTCAGCATCAGTCCTTCCAATGAATATTCAGGGTTGATTTCCTTTAGGATTAACTGGTTTGTTCTCATTGCAGTTCAAGGGACTCTCAAGAGTCTTTCCCAGCACCACAATTGGAAAGCATCAATTCTTTGGTGCTCAGCCTTCTTTATGGTCCAACTATCACATCCATACATGACTACTGGAAAAACCACAGCTTTGAATATATGGACCCTTGCCAGCAAAGTGGTCTCTGCTTTTTAATGCACTATCTAGGTTTGTCATAATTTTCCTTCCAAGGGACAAGGGTCTTTTAATTTCAAGGCTACAGTCACAATCTGGAGTGATTTTGGAGACCAAGAAAATAAAATCTGTCTCAAGTGAGTACTTGCGAGTATTACTTCTGTTCATATATAAACCCAGATGAGGCATTAGTCAGAGGTTATCTAGTGTCCTTCATTTCTCTATTTGAGAAACTCTATTCCTCATATTAATGTTTGTTGAAATAAAATTACTAATAATATTGTGTGGGGAACTAGTGTGCTGTTTGTGAACTTAACTACTCTAGGTGTCACTCTAGAGTCATTTCAGCTTTTTTGTATGTCTTGGCTTCCCTCTCCAGCAGTCTAAAATCACCATGGGTGCTCGAAGCACTGAGTAGCCAGCTTTTGTATTGTACATCCCTGGATGGATACATTTTAAATTAATGAATATGTTCCCCTATAGGACTATTGGACAGTATGAGTACACTTCTTCCACTCCCACAAATTTCTCAGTTGCCTGAAAAATCTATAACTGGCCGGGCGGAGCTGAGTCCCTTTTCTTTGGAGCAGTGAGCTCTCATGTGTTATCGTCACTTTTATTTTAACAAATTCTATTAAGGTAGCCAAATTGAGGAAAGGTACTAAGCCAGTCTCCTATCTAATCACATAGTCCAAACCATTCTATGTCTTTTATCTGAGCAAGTTTTTCCAGTGTCTCTCAACTGAAGAATAAATTATCTTTTTATCACCAAATAAAGCTTAGAATCATTAACCAATAATTGGGAGACCCAAGACCATGAGAGATTTACCCAAATTTGTCCAGACTCAGTGAGGAGGTGGACAGGTACAAAGAGTGCCTGCTGATATGTGAGTCCTTGTAGAGTTCAGATAGAGGTCAGAAGCTTGTTCTGAGTCCCTTCATGGTCTCCAAAATTGTCAACTGGAAAAGAAAAGCACAACATGAGAGCTGTAAATTTCAGTTTTATCTGGGGACTTACAGAAAAATATAGCCTGGGAGAGTCTTTCAGATAGTTCCAAGGAACTGTTTCAAAAAATTAGGGTAAGAGCAAGTAATATATAAAATTTGGGGGTAGGGGATTGGGAAATATTTGGCTGGCCAAAAAGTTCCTCTGGGTTTTCCATAAGCTGGTATAAAACCAGAAGGAACGTTTTGGCCAAACCAATACACATAATCAAGTATGCATCTTGGTAGGCTTACTCAATCTTGCTACACTTAGTCCATCAAAGCATGCATCTTGGTATGCTTAGTATTACTGTTAGTCACAAGGATCAAATGCTTGTAATCCTTGTTATCCTTGGTTAATAATTTTAGTTCTTTTCTGTGTATGGGAAGATGCAAGAATCTGCGAACATTGAAATGCTCCCCTAGACATGCATCTTAACTATTTAGGGGCCCATATGTCTAAACCACATGATTCATCATCTTGTTTTTTCCACCCTGAATTCCCCTGAGGGTATACTCTCAGTGGGCAACTGCAGTGACTAATGACTTGATGCTTATAGAATTGGAATGGTGGGCAACACTTTTTGTTTACAGCTCTTACCGGAATGCAACCATGACAATACCCTGATCTGGGGCTTCCAGACTCCAGAAGTGTAAGAAATAAATTTCCATTGTTTATAAGCTACTCAGTCTGTTTTTTTGTTGTTTTTTGTTGTTGTTGTTGTTGTTGTTGTTGTTTTATCTCATTTTGTTATAACAGCCTGAACAGGCTAAGACAGAAAATTGGTGCTGAGAAGTGGGGATGCTGCTGTAACAAATGCCTAAAAATGTGGATGTTGAAACTGAGTGATGGACAGAGGCTCTAAGAATTTTAAGGTACATCCATCCCTTGATATCTGTGGAATTGGTTCCAGAACACCCTGCAGATACAAAAATCCAAAAATGTTCAAGTGGCATGGTATTTGCATATAACCTGTGCACATCCTCCCATATACTTTAAATCACCTCTAGATTACTTATAGTACCTAATACAACATAACTAGTTGCTGGAATATGCTAATTTCAAGTTTTGCTTTTTGGAAATTTTCAGATTAAAAAAAATTTTTGCAGGTTCCACATTTGAGGGTTCCCCCACTGAGGGCTGGATGTACATGCTAGGAAATGTCTACATTCCCATAAATAGGCAGTTCAGTTCAGTTCAGTCACTCAGTCATGTCGGACTCTTTGTGACCCCATAGACTGCAGCACACCAAGCTTCCCTGTCCAACACCAACTCCTGGAGCTTGCTCAAATTCATGTCCATCGAGTCAGTTATGTAATCTAACCATCTCATCCTCTGTCGTCCCCGTATGGACTGTTAAAGACAATTCTCATGATGGCTCACATGGAGAGTAGGATAGCTATAAAGAAATCTTAAGTCTTAGAGAATACTTGAATGGTAGTAAACAAATTTTGGCATAAAAATAGATAGTAAAGGCCATTCTGATGAGGTCTCAGATGAAAATGAGTAATATGTTATTAGAAAATGGAGGAAAGGCATTTGTCATAAAGTGGCAAAGAGCTAGGCTGAATTGTGTTCATGTCCTAGTATGTTGTGGAAGGTAGAAATTCTGATCAATGAACTTGAATATTTAACTGAAGGAATTTTAATCAAAGTTTTGAAGGGGAGTCTGGTTTCTCTTAAATGTTTATAATATAATTGGAGAAGAGAGAAGCTATTTGAAGGTGGAATTGTTAATCAAAGAGGAAGTTGACTTTAAAAATTGGAAACTTCTTGATCTATTCCTATTGAAAGAAATAAGAAAGCTTGTTCAGAGAAAACACAAGGGGTGTGCCAAATTTAATGAAGAGATTGGTACAAATTGATCATTTCAATGGAAATTAGGAGCTATTCATCAAGATAAAGTAGATTGATTTGCTTTCTAAACAGAATCCAGGCTTCCCAGGTGATTCGAGTGGTAAAGAACCTGCCTGCCAATGCAGGAGACATAAGAGAATTGGGTTAGATCACTGAGTTGGGAAGATCCCTTGGAGGAAGTCATGACAACCCACTCTAGTATTTTTTTTTCTCATTTATTTTTATTACTTGGAGGCTAATCACTTTACAATATTGTAGTGGTTTTTGCCATACATTGACATGAATCAACCATGGATTTACATGTGTTCCCCATCCCGATCCCCCCTCCTGCCTCCCTTCCCATCCCATCCCTCTGGGTCTTCCCAGTGCATCAGCCCTAAGCACTTGTCTCATGCATCCAACCTGGGCTGGTGATCTGTTTCACCCTTGATAGTATGCTTGTTTCAATGCTGTTCTCTCAGAACATCCCACCCTCGCCTTCTCCCACAGAGTCTAAAAGTCTGTTCTGTACATCTGTGTCTCTTTTTCTGTTTTGCATATATGGTTATCATTACCATCTTTTTAAATGTCATATATATGTGTTAGTATACTGTATTGGTCTTTATCTTTCTGACTTACTTCACTCTGTATAATGGGCTCCAGTTTCATCCATCTCATTAGAACTGATTCAAATGAATTCTTTTTAATGGCTGAGTAGTATTCCATAGTGTATATGTACCACAGCTTTCTTATCCATTCGTCTGCTGATGGGCATCTAGGTTGCTTCCATGTCCTGGCTATTATAAATAGTGCTGCAATGAACACTGAGGTGCACGTGTCTCTTTCAGATCTGGTTTCCTCAGTGTGTATGCCCAGAAGTGGGATTGCTGGGTCCTATGGCAGTTCTATTTCCAGTTTTTTAAGGAATCTCCACACTGTTCTCCACAGTGGCTATACTAGTTTGCATTCCCACCAACAGTGTAAGAGGGTTCCCTTTTCTCCACACCCTCTCCAGCATTTATTGCTTGTAGACTTTTGGATAGCAGCCATTCTGACTGGCATGAGATGGTACCTCGTTGTGGTTTTGATTTGCATTTCTCTGATAATAAGTGACGTTGAGCATCTTTTCATGTGTTTCTTAGCCATCTGTATGTCTTCTTTGGAGAAACGTCTGTTTAGTTCTTTGATCCATTTTTTGATTGGGTCATTTATTTTTCTGGAATTGAGCTGGAGGAGTTGCTTGTATATTTTTGAGATTAATCCTTTGTCTGTTGCTTCGTTTGCTATTATTTTCTCCCATTCTGAGGGCTGTCTTTTCACCTTGCTTATAGTTTCCTTTGTTGTGCAAAAGCTTTTAAGTTTATTTAGGTCTCATTTGTTTATTTTTGCTTTTATTTCCAGTATTCTGGGAGGTGGGTCATAGAGGATCCTGCTGTGATTTATGTTGGAGCCATTCTGGTATTCTTGCCTGGAGAATCCCATGGACAGAAGAGCCTGGCTGGCTACAGTCCATAGGGTTGCAAAGAGTCGGACACGACTGAAGCAACCTGGCATGCACACAGACAGAATCTAGGACTTATTGTTCAAGACAATGAAAAAATGATATCCAGGCCATTTCAGAGATCTTTTGGACTACCCCTTCTACCACAGGTCCAGAATGCTAGTGCTTGCATGACAGAACCATTTCAAAAAATGTGCCATCCCTGCCAGGTGGCACCTCACATTGAGACTTATGATCCCTAAATTCCAGTTCCATGTTCCTCAGTTATACCAGGTGCAGTTTTCAGAACCCTGGGATGTGACTTTCTCATCCTGGATTTCAAGGATTGAATCATAAAGGGCTCCAGGCACACAACCCCAGCAGAGAGTCATTATAGTGACAGGTTTATCACAGAGAATTTTCACTAGGATACTACCCAGAGGATCCACAGTAAACAGACAAGTCAATTCCTGAAACCCCAAATAGTAGAGACACTTGTGCAATTGCAGCCTGGGAGAGTCAGAGGAACAGGACTACAATTCATGACTGGTATGTGCACCTGAAACTGCACCTCATATTGGGACATAAACCTGGCCAAAACTCAGATTGAGACTCGAATCCACTCAGTCAGAACTCAAACCCAGTTAAAACATTGATTGGGACTTGAACGCATGTGAACAGGACTGAAAGCCAACAAATCCTGATTGGGACTGGAACCCACAGTCTTCTATTTAGAATCACTCACTTGGTGTCTGAACTTACTGAAGCTCAGGTTCTTTGTGTCTCAGCACAGAAGGAATTCAGTGAGAGGCAAAGTGATTGGCAAGAAGTAGATTTACTAATAAAGAATGCTTGTGGGAGATGCAAGTGGGCAACAGAGGGGGCTCTGCCCTGAGGATTAAGTGGGCTGCAATTTTATAATCAAAGGAAAGTAGGGAAGGGGAAAAAGGCCACCTTCTTTGGATATACTTCAGGCTTACAACACTAGCCCCCCTTTCTTATCAGGCAGGAGAGTGTCTGACCCACGAGGTCAAACTAAGCTTTGTTGTTGCTCAATTACCAAGTTTTGTCTGAATCTTCACAACCGCATGGACTGCAGCTTTCCAGACTTCCCTGTCCCTCACTCAAACTAAAATTATCATAGTACGTATTCAAATCAATAGAAAAGTGGTGATATTTTTCTCTCATGTAATGGCCTGGGGCATATCTTGTGCTTTTATTTATAGCTTTATAGTTAAGCAAGCCTGTTTTGTTCCATGACGTTCTGATAGCTTTCTTGAGTGATTCATCATTAACTTACAGTTGTTTCCCAAAGTTTCCTAGCTTTCTCTCTCTTATCTATAGTCCTCTACTGGGACTTTAGCAACTACCTGTATAACTATCCTATCACACGTAGCAACATTTGCGGGTTCAATTACCATCTCAGAGTATCTGGAAGTTTGGGACTATTACTCAAAAACTGGGTTTCCCTCTTGGTGGGTGTTGAGCCAAAAGATGCAACCAAATCAAAGAGTGAGAGAAGGAAGGTTTTATTGCTTGGAGCAAGTAAGGAGAACACCGGGGATATTTACCAAAGCAGTGTCTCCCCCAAACAACATAGTTTGGGAATTTTTAAGCTAAGAATGTATGCATATTTATCGAGGGGCTTAAGCAAAGGATAATTCAACATAGAATTGAGGCAAAGGTTGACAATGTCCAGGCTCTAGTTGATTAAAGTCACAAGGGTCAGAAAAGGTCAGCATCATCATTTCTTAGTTTCAAGTTAATCTGGTGTTTGAGTGCTCAAGGGTGTTTGAATTCTGCCAAGAATGTGCTCAAGAATTTTCTTCAGGCTAATCTTTACCTTTGAAACAGAACTAGGAGTCTTTACAACTGATATATTGTCTCATATAGTTATGTTATCTCCCTGGCCTGGTAAAAGCTATTTTTACCATCTTTTCTTCCCTTAAAATTATTAACTATTGAGACCAACTCTTCTGTAAGGGCAAGCACTGTGGCTACACTTAGATCTCAAAATGACTTAGGCCTTAAATGGCTTCTCTTATGTTAAGAAAGTTACGTCTGGTTCTTTTCCTCTGAAGATCTTCTACCCTATCTGCTTACAAGACCACAGTGGATCTTAAGGTTTTGGACTTACTCAGGAATCATTAACCCTTTACTCTTTCCTATTTTTCCCTTTTGTGTCTTTATTTTTTTTTCTTATTTCTTGAAATATATTTGACATGTAACATTGTCTAAGTTAAAGGTGTACAACAACATCTCACATGTTGATTTGATACATTTATATATTGCAGCATGATTGGCATTGTAGCATTAGCTAGCACCTCTATCACATCTTATAATTATCATTTGTTTTTGTTTTTTTTTTTTGTGGTGGGAATGCTATTGTTTTTATTTATTTTAATTGGAGGCTAATTACTTTACAATATTGTAGTGGTTTTGCCATACATTGACATGAATCAGCCATGGATGTACATGTGTTCCCCATCCTGAACCCCCACCAACCTCCCTCCCCATCCCATCCCTCTGGGTCACCCCAGTGCAACAGCCCTGAGCACCCTGTCTCATGCATTGAACCTGGACTGGCGATCTATTTCACATATGATAATATACATGTTTCAATGCCATTCTCTCAAATCATCCCACCCTCACCTTCTCCCAGAGAGTCCAAAAGATTTCTATACATCTGTGTCTCTTTTGCTGGCTCGCATATAGGGTTATCATTACCATCTTTCTAAATTCCATATATATGCGTTAGTATATGTGGTGTTGGTGGTTTTGGTGCTTTTCTTTCTGGCTTACTTCACTCTGTATAATAGACTCCAGTTTCATCCACCTCATTAGAACTAATTCAAATGCATTCTTTTTAATGGCTGAGTAATATTCCATTATGTATATGTACCACAGATCTCTTATCCATTCGTCTGCTGATGGACATCTAGGTTGCTTCCATGTCCTGGCTATTATAAACAGTGCTGCAATGAACATTGGGGTGCACGTGTCTCTTTCAATTCTGGTTTCCTCGGTGTGTATGCCCAGCAGTGGGATTGCTGGGTCATATGGCAGTTTTATTTCCAGTTTTTTAAGGAATCTCCACACTGTTGTCCATAGTGGCTGTACTAGTTTGTATTCCCACCAATAATTCAAGAGGGTACCCTTTTCTCCATAACCTTCTCCAGCATTTATTGTTTGTAAACTTTTGGATAGCAGCCATTCTGACCGGCATGAGATGGTACCTCATTGTGGTTTTGATTTGCATTTCTCTGATAATGAGTGATGTTGAGCACCTTTTCATGTGTTTGTTAGCTATCTGTATGTCTTCTTTGGAGAAATGTCTGTTTAGTTCTTTGATCCATTTTTTGATTGGGTCATTTATTTTTCTGGAATTGAGCTGCAGGAATTGCTTGTAAATTTTTGAGATTAATTCTTTGTCAGTTGCTTTGTTTGCTATCATTTTCTCCCATTCTGAGGGCTGTCTTTTCACCTTGCTTATAGTTTCTTTTGTTGTGCAAAAGCTTTTAAGTTTAATTAGGTCTCATTTGTTTATTTTTGCTTTTATTTCCAATATTCTGTGAGGTGGGTCATAGAGGATCCTGCTGTGATTTATGTCAGAGAGTGTTTTGCCTATGTTCTCCTCTAGGAGTTTTATAGTTTCTGGTCTTACATTTAGATCTTTAATCCATTTTGAGTTTATTCTTGCATATGGTGTTAGAAAGTGTTCTAGTTTCATTCTTTATTTTAGAATATTAGTGTTCATCCTATGCCTATCACATCACTATATTTTAGAAGCACATAACATGTTCGATTTCACAGTTTTATAGCTGGAGAGTAACCTTCCTCAGGATGAGTGATATCACTCAAACCTGATTTAGATTATATTTAGATGAGATTTTGGACTGATATCCTGAGTTGATGGCACTTGAGAAGGATGTGAATTTTGGGATGCCATGAATAGAATGATATGGTCTAAATGTTTGCATCTCCCTAAAATCCATATGTAGAAATCCTAAAGTCTAATGACATGATATTAGGAGGTAGAGACTTTGGGGAGATGATTAGGTCATAATGAGATGACTACTCTTATAAAGAGGCTTCAAGGAGATCCCTTGTCCCTTGCACCCTGTGAGGACACAGTAGAAAGGTCCTGGCTATGAAACAGGAAGAAGGCCCTCACCAGAATGCAACCATGACTTTATCACCTTGAGTTTTTATTTCCCAGCCTCTAAAATTGTGAGAAATAAATTTCAGTTGTTTTTAAGTTTCCCAGTCTGTGGCATTTTGTTTTAGTATCTTGAACAAACTAAGACTGAGGGCATTTATTTGAATATATTATTTTATAGATGAAGTAACCAAAGTACACAGAGATTAAGTACATTGTCCAAGATTTTGCAACTCTTAAATGGTAGTACTGGGAACTTGAACCAGACTTCTTGATTCCCAGCCAACTGTTGTCTCAATTAATGAACATTGTGGTGAATAAATGTTTTAGAACTGTTCAGTTGAGTCTTGGATTGTTTCATCTAAATAATTATTTTTTATAAAATTGGATGTATCATGCAATCCATTTGATGTAATAATTGTCCAAAGACACTAGAGTGGCCATCCTCAAATCTAGTATTTTCATAAAATAAATAAATTGGCTTTAATTGATCATATACCAAGTATTTGAACTAAGTCAAAATTTCAAACATTAACTTCCTACCTTCAGTGTGAGAAAAGTGGAGAAATGAAATAAATGTCTCACTATTCAGGGGGAAAATCCTTCATCTGAAATAGTCATATGATTAAGGCAAGCATTTCTCCCTGCCCTAAATGGCCAATTACTATAATTCCCCAGTTCATGTCACTTATTATATCTCGACTTTGGTGACTAGCATCACTTTCAATCACATTGGAACTTCTCTATTCCAATAATAATATTGGTCTTCACTATTAGCAAAGGAGACAATATGCCATCTACCCAAGTACTAAGTTTGAAATTTGCTATATAAATTTAACATCCTTAATAAAGATATTTCAAGGTTTCCCACTTAGTATTTTTTTAATTATTTACAATGCTGAGTAGCCAATATAGCACAATGCTTTGTGAAAATGAGGAAATTTTTTCAACATGAAAAAATCCATTAACAAAACAGATTTAAGAAGAAAAATTTTCATGTTTGAAATAACAGGACTGATTTTTGCATTAGAGATAGCATCTAGTTATTAGAGAACTATGCACTTTTACTGCTTATGATAATTTGCTACAGAAGAAAATTACATTCTTAGAAGCTTACAAATCTCGAAAAATAAGAAAAGTAGCTCAATGAAAATAAAATAAGCACATCTCTAAGGACTACATCACCAGGTATTCAAAGTGCCTAAAGGACACTGCCTTATTAATTTCCACCACACTGTTGGAAAATATATGATTGTTATGATTCTGCTACTGTTTCACCACCTCTGAGATTAGTGAAAAGACAGAGTACTTCTCACCTTTATTTTCAGTTCAGTTCAGTTCAGTCGCTCAGTCGTGTCGGACTCATTGTGACCCCATGGAGTGCAGCACGCCAGGCCGCCCTGCCAATCACCAACTCCCGGAGTTTAGCCAGACTCATGTCCAATGAGTTGGTGATGCCATCCAACCATTTCATCTCTGCCATCGCCTTCTCCTCCTGATTTAAATCTTTCCCAGCATCAGGGTCTTTTCAAATGAGTCAGTTCTTTGCATCAGGTGGCCAAAGTATTGGAGTTTCAGCTTCAACATCGGTCCTTCCAATGAACACCCAGGACTGATCTCCTTTAGGATGGACTGGTTGGCTCTCCTTGCAGTTCAAGGGACTCTCAAAAGTCTTATCCAATGCCACAATTCAAAAGCATCAATTCTTTGGTACTCAGTTTTCTTTATGGTCCAACTCTCATATCCATACATGACTACTGGAAAAAACATACCTTTGACTAGATGGACCTTTGTTGACCAAGTAATATCTCTGTTTTTAATATGCTGTCTAGGTTTGTCATAGCTTTTCTTCCAAGGAGCAGGCATCTTTTAATTTCATGGCTGCAGTCACCATCTGCAGTGATTTTGGAGCCCCTAAAAATAAAGCCAGCCACTGTTTCCCTATCTATTTGCCATGAAGTGATGGGAACAAAGGCCACGATTTCATTTTCTGAATGTTGAGTTTGAAGCCAACTTTTTCACTCTTCTCTTTCACTTTCATCAAGAGGCCCTTTAGTTCTTCTTCACTTTCTACCATAAGGGTGGTGTTATCTGCATATCTGAGGTTATTGATATTTCTCCCGGCAACCTTGATTCCAGCTTGTGCGTCCTCCAGTCCAGCGTTTCTCATGATGTACTCTGCATATAAGTTAAATAAGCAGGGTGACAATATACAGCCTTGACATATGCCTTTCCCGATTTGGAACTAGTCTCTTGTTCCATGTCCAGTTCTAACTGTTGCTTCCTGACCTGCATACAGGTTTCTCAAGAGGCAGGTCAGCTGGTCTGGTATTCCCATCTCTTGAAGAATGTTCCAAAGTTTGTTGTGATCCATACAGTCAAAGGCTTTGGCATATAAAGCAGATATAGAGTCAATAAAGCAGAAATAGATGTTTTTCTGGAACTCTCTTGCTTTTTCAATGATCCAGTGGACGTTGGCAATTTGATCTCTGGTTCCCCTGCCTTTTCTAAAACCAGCTTGAACATCTGGAAGTTCACGGTTCACGTATTGCTGAAGCCTGACTTGGAGAATTTTGAGCATTACTTTACTACCATGTGAGATGAGGAAAATTGTGCAGTAGTTTGAGCATTCTTTGGCATTGCCTTTCTTTGCAATTGGAATGAAAACTGACCTTTTCCAGTCCTGTGGCCACTGCTGAGTTTTCCAAATTTGCTGACATATTGAGTGCAGCACTTTCACAGCATCATCTCTCAGGATTTGAAATAGCTCAACTGGAATTCCATCACCTCCACTAGCTTTGTTTGTAGTGATGCTTCCTAAGGCCCACTTGACTTCACATTCCAGGATGTCTGGCTCTAGGTGAGTGATCACACCATCGTGATCATATGGGTCGTGAAGATCTTTTTTGTAGAGTTCTTCTGTGTATTCTTTTTTTTTAAATTAATTAATTTATTTATTTATTTTCTTCTGTGTATTCTTGCCACCTCTTCTTAATATCTTCTGCTTCTGTTAGGTCCATACCATTTCTGTCCTTTATCGAGCCCATCTTTGCATGAAATGTTCCCTTGGTATCTCTAATTTTCTTGAAGAGATCTCTAGTCTTTCCCATTCTGTTGTTTTCCTCTATTTCTTTGCATTGATCACG
The DNA here is from genome assembly GCF_910594005.1 of Cervus elaphus. NCBI lineage: Eukaryota > Metazoa > Chordata > Mammalia > Artiodactyla > Cervidae > Cervus > Cervus elaphus. The sequence continues at coordinate 102,782,177 of NC_057848.1, forward strand.
AGAAAGGCTTTCTTATCTCTCCTTGCCATTTTTTGGAACTCTGCATCTTCTGATATATACCCCAGAGTGGGATTTGCTGGATTTTATGGTAGCCTATTTACTAATTGTCAGAGGATCCTCTATACTGTTTTCCACATTGTCTGAACCAATTTACATTCCTACCATTAGTACACTATGATTTCTTTTTCTCTACATTCTCACCAGAACTATCACTTTTCTTTTTGATAATAGCCATTCTGACAGATGTGAGGTGGTATTACATCATGATTTTGATTTGTATTTCCTTAATGATTAGGAATATTGGAAACCTTTTCATATATCCGTTGTCCTTTTGAATACATTCTTTGGGAAAATATGATAAGATTTGATAATTTATAATTGCATTTTTTCCTATTAAACTTAATAGTTTTGAGTATGAGTGCCTTATATATTTTGGATAATAGCCCCTTACTGGATTTATGATCTGTAAATATTTTCTCCCATTTTGTATGTTGTCTTTTATTTTGTTGGTCTTTTCTTGTTATGGAAAAGCTTTTTAGATCAATGACATCTTCCTTGTATATGTTTGATTGTGCAAACAGTTTTGGTGTCGTATCCAAAAAATTCAGTGCCAAGACCAATGTCAAGAAGCTTTACCCTGTTTTCTTCTAGGAATTTTATGGTTTCAGATATTACATTTAAGTCTCTAATCCATTTTGAGGAAAATTTTGTGTGTTGTATAAAACGAGGGCTTAATTCCAATTTTTTGTATATGGATATCTAATTTTTCCAGCACTATTTTGTTGAAGAGACTGTCTTTTCCTTTTTGTATGTTCTTAGTGACCTTGTAAATGATTAGCTGACCATATATGCAAGGGTTTATCCTGGTTTCTCTATTCTGTTCCATTGATCTAGGTCTCTGTTTTTATGCCAGTACCACACTGTTTTGGTTAATATGGCTTTGTAATATAGTTTGAAATCAAGAAGCTTGATGCCTCCAGCTTTGTTCTTCTTTCTCAGAATTGCATTAGATATTTAGGGTCTTTAGTAGTTTCAAACAAGTTTTAGGACTGTTATTTTTATTTTTGAAATATGGCATTTAAATCTTGATAGGGATTTCATTGAATCCATAGATGGTTTTAGGTAGTATGGAAATATTTAAAAATATTAATTTTTAAATACAATAACACAGGATATCTTTCTATTTAGTTGTGTCTTTGAAATTTTTCATCAATGTGTTATAGCTTTCAGTGTACAAATCTTTCATCTCTTTGGCTACATTTATTCCTAAGTATTTTTTTTTCTGATTGAATCATTTCTTTTTGAAATAATTCATTGTTAGTGTATAGAAATGTAATTAATTTTCTGTGTTATTTGTATCCTGCAACTGTATTTAACTCATTATTAATTCTTAGTGCTTTTGACGGAGTTTTTAGGCTTTTCTATATGTGATATCATGTTATCTGTACACAGAGGCAAATTTACTTCTTCCTCTTGGTTTCAAGAGGAAACCATTTATTTATTTTTATTTCCTGATTATCCTGGCTAGTACTTCCAGACCTATTTTGAATAGAAGTGATAAAAGTGGTCACCCATGTCTTGTTCCTCACCTTAGGGGAAAATGTTCAACATTTCAACATTGAGTATGAAATTAGCTGAGTTTTGTCACACATGACCTTTATTTTTTTGTGGCACATTGTTTCTGTACTCAATCTGTTGAGAGTTTTTATCATGAATGGATGTTGAATTTTGTCAAATGCCTTTCTGCATATATTGAGATAATGAAATGATTTTTATATTTTATTTTATTAATGTGATATATCACATTTATTTATTTGTGTATGTTGAATCATTCTTGTACCGAGGGATAAATCTTAATTGATCATGGTGTGCAATGTACTGCTAAATTTGTTTTGTTAGTATTTTGTTGAGAATTTTTGAATCTGTATTCATTAGGTATATTGGCCTGTAGTTTTCTTTTCTGTGTAGTGTTTTTGTCTCTCTGCAATCAGAGTAATGCTAACCTTGTGAAATAAGTTTTGGAGTGTTCCCTTCTCTTTAATTTTTGGAAAAATTTTAGAGGAATTGGCATTAATTCCTTTTAAATATTTGACAGAATTTACAGGGGAAGCCATTTGGTCTTAGGCTTTTCTTTGTTGGGAAGATTTCGATTGCTGCTTTAATTTTCTTGTTCATTATTGGTCTGTTCAGATTTCTATTACTTCATAATTCAGTTTTGGGAGGTTGTATGTTTTTACACATTTATCCATTTATTTTAAACTATTTAACTTGATGTATTATTGTTTACAGTAGTCTTTTCTGATCTTTATTTCTGTGGTATCAATAGTTTTGTCTCCTCTTTCATCATAATTTTATTAATTTGAGTCAGCTTTCTCTATTTTTCTTAGTTAATTTAGCTAAAGGTTTTTGCAAATGTTATCTTTTCAGAAGCCAACTCTTATTTTTATCTTTTCTAGTATGAATGTATCTCTAGTTTCTATTTCATTTGTATCTCTTCTAACATTACTTCTCTGGCTAAATTTAAGGATAGTTCATTCTTCTTTTTCTAGTTCCTTTATGTGTAAATTTGGTTGTTTGAGATCTTTCTTTCCTCTTTATGTATCTGTTTCTTGCTATATCCTTTCCTCTTATGGTTGTTTTTACTGCCTGCCATAAGTTTGGTACATTATGTCTTCATTTGCCTTTGTTTTAAGATGTTTTGTTAAATTTCACCTTTAATTTGCTAAATTTCCCATTTGATTTCTTGTCATATACTCTCTTCGAGAGCATGTTGTTTAATTTCCATGTATTTGTATATTCTTCAGCTTTCTACCTCTTGTTTGTTTCTATTTTGATACTATTGTGGTTGGAAAAAATACTGGTATGATTTCAGTCTTAAATTTACTAAGACTTGTTTTGTGGTCTAAATATGATCTACCTTAGAAAAGTTTCATATGCGCTTGAGATTAATGTATATTCTTCTGTTATTGAATGAGATGTTCTGTACATATCAGTTTAATTTATATAAATTTCTGTATATATCTGTTTAATTTATAGTGATTTTCAAACTTTTTTTCTTTTTGTTTGTTTGTTTGTTTGTTTTTGAAGTAAAATATTAGATTTTTATTTCTATTACAGTAATAGGTACTCTTCTTTTTCCGTTTATTTTTATTAGTTGGAGGCTAATTACTTTACAATATTGTAGTGGTTTTTGCCATACATTGACATGAATCAGCCATGGATTTACATGTAGTGAAGTAAGCCAGAAAGATAAAGACCTGCTGTTTTCTTATTTACTCTGTCTGTACGATCTTTCCATTGTTGAGAGTGGGGTTTTAAAGTCTCCAAACATTATTGTACTGCTGTTTCTTTCTTCTTTTAACTCTGTTAGTATTTGCTTTATACATTGAAATGCTATATTTTTTGTGCAAAATTGCTTCCATTTTTTACATACTGCTTATGAATCAAGCCCTTTATATATCTTTGTCTCTTGTTACCATTTTTCACTTAAAGTCTTTATTGTCTGAAGAAAGTTTACCCAACCTTGTTTTCTTTTGATCATCATTTGCTTGAAACATCTTTTCCCATGACTTCCTTCTCAGTCTATGTGTCTTTAAAACTAAAGTGAGTCTCTAATATGCATCATATTGTTGGATTATGTATTTTTATCCATTCATACTTTGTATACCTTTTTATTGGATAATTTAATCCATTTACCCTTAAAGTACTTATGATATATAAGTGCCTTCCCTAGTGGCTCAGTGATAAAGAATCTATCTGCCAAGGAGGAGATGCAAGTTCCATTCCTGGGTCAGGAAGATCCCCTGGAGAATGAAATGTATTCTTTCCTGAAATACCACTGGAACACTGGAACACTCAAGTATTCTTGCCTGGAAAATCCCATGGACAGAGGGGTTTATTGGGCTACAGCCCATGGAGGCACAAAAGAGTCAGACACAACTTATAAACTAAACAACAAGAGCAACAACAATTGATATGCAAGCACTTACTACTGCCATTTTATTTATTATTTTCAGATTGTTTTATAGATCTTTTTTTCCTTCCAATCTTGCTATCTTTCATGATTTGATAACTTTTTAAAGCAGTATGCTTCAAGGACTCTACGCATACTGCTTTTAAAAAGTTCCCTGGTGGCTCAGATGGTAAAGAATCTGCCTGCAATGTGGGAGACCTGGGCTCGATCCCTGGGTTGGGAATATCCCCTGGAGGACAGCATGGCAACCCACTCCAGTATTCTTGCCTGGAGAATCCCCATAGACAGAGAATCCTGGTGGACTGCAGTTCATGGGGTTCAAAAAGTTGGACATGGCTGAGCAACAAAGCATATACACACACACAAATATATTATGTTTAGCATGTGTATAATGTCTTATTTTAAGCAGATAACAACTTCAATAACATACCTAAAATTTGTACTTTTATCCCCCCTCCACAGTTTAGATTACAATTTGCATATTTTTACATTGTGCATCTAATAACAAAATATTGTTATTGCTATTTTTAATATTTTTCTTTGTATCTTTTAAACTAGAGTCACAAAACTAGTTGTTAAACTACAGCACCACCAATACAATATTAGAGAATCTGACTTTGACTACTGTATATTTATGGGCCTTCCCTGGTGGCTCAGTAGTAAAGAACCTGCCTGCTAATGCAGGAGATGTGAGTTTGATCCCTGGGCTGGGAAGATCCCCTACAGAAGGAAATGGCAACACACTCCAGTATTCTTGCTGGAAAGCCTGCTGGGTTACAGTCCATGGGGTTTCAAAGAGTCAGACACGAACTAGCAACTTAGCACACACTACATACTTAACAATTCGGTAACTTTTATACATACATTAATGTTTTTCTGTTGTTAATTTACATTATTCTATTTTTACTTGAAAAATACCCTTTGACATTTCTTGTAAGGCAGGTCTAGTGGTGATAAATTTCCTCAGTTTTGATTGTTCATGTAAGTCTATTTATCTTTCATATTTGAAGGAGTGCTTTGATGGGTATAGTATCCCTGTTGGACAGTATTTTTCTTTCAATATTTTCACATATACCATCCTACTCTCTCCTGGCCTATAAAGTTTTTGTTGAGATATCTACTGATAGTATTATGATGATTCCTTGTATGTGATGTCTATGTCACTTTTCTATTGCTTCCTTTGAAATCATTTCTCTTTGAGTTTTGACAATTTCATTGTGTCTCACTGTACCTCCCTTCATTCTCAAACTACTCGGGGCCCTTCATACCTCATGAATCTAGATGGCTATTTTCTCCCCATAGTTTAGAAATCTTCAGCTATTATTGCTTTAAATAATACTTTCTTTCCCTTTTTCTTCCTCTTCTTCTGGAATGTCTGTAAGTGTATACTGCCTTTTTTGATGATACCACATACGTTCACTCTTTTTCATTCTGTTTTCTTTTTGATACTCTGGATAATTTCAAATGACTTATCTTCTAGTTAATTTATTATTTCTTCTGTCTGCTTAAGTTTGTTCTTGGAGCTCTCTATTGAATTCTTAAGTTCAGTTATATTCTTCAAATCTAAAATTTGTTTTTTTAATGATTTCCATTACTTTTTTAACTTCTCATTTTGTCCACACATTGATTTTCTAATGTCATTTGATTGTCTATCTGTATTTTCTTCTTTTTCACTAAACTTCTTTAAAAGAATTATTCTGTTCATAAGATCAGTTCCTTAATTTGATTTATTGGAGTTTTATTAGTTTCCTTTGGTGGCGTCATTTTTACCTAATTCATTGTGATCTTTGATTCTTTGCATTGTTATACATGCATTTGAACAAATGGTCTCCTTTTCAGGATTTTACTGGTTTATTCTTCACTCAGCTTCGGGTTCAGAACAGGTCACCTGAAAGCACATTTATTAAGTGGGGCTTGCAATTGTTGTCTTAATTTGGGAGAGGCTACTATCTGAACTCTGAAGTCAGAAGGATGACTATTTGAGAACAGTTGGGTGAACACCTGGGTTGGTTTCCAGCCCAAGCACAGCTGTAGTATGAGCTCTGTGATAGTTTGGATTCTCTAGTCAAGTTCCTAATCAGGTGGGACTCAATGCTCTACTCAGAAGTTGGATAAGGTTGCAAATTTGTTTTCCTGCCCAGGTAGGTTCATAAAACAAACTTCACAGCCATTAATGCTCAATAACTGAGTATCCAATCAGGTAGAACTGCCCACCAAGCTCCCAGGTCGGGCAATTCCACTGACTTGGTTCTGCAGATGAACCAGTATGTTGACTGTATTCTTTGCTCAGTTGCTGCTGTACTTGGGGCTCTAGGATGGGCTACACAGCTTCCTGGGTGTTTGGCTTAGACTTCTTGGTCAGATGCAACTGGGAGTTATATTCATTAGTAGCAGTCTCTTATAAAGCTAAATATATGTTTTCCTTATGACCTAAAAAAGACATACAAAAATATTTATAGTATCTTTATTCATAATTGTTAAAAACTGGAAAAAGGGCAAGTGCTCATTAGTAAAAGAAGAAACTGTGGTGTAGCCATACGATAGAGTACTATTAAACAATATAGAAAATACCCATTGGCAGATGCAACAACATGGAAGAATCTTAAAAACATGCTAGGCAAAAAAAGCCTCTCACAAAGAAATACATACTGTAGGATTCCATTCATAAAATGATCTAGAGCAAAAATCAACGAACTTCATCTATAAAGGATAAAATAGCACATGTTTTAAGTTTTGCAGGCCATGTGTTCTCTGTTACAACTTAAATCTCCTGTTGTAGTAAGAAAACAGTCATAGACAATAAATCAATGAATAAACATGCCCATATCCTAATAAAACTTTATTTACAGAAGTAGGCAGTGGGCAAAGTTAGGTTCATAGGCAGGAGAGTTTTCCAAAACAAGCAAAACTAATCTGATAAAATATAATCAAAATAATGGCTTCATTTTAGGGATATGTAGATAGGTGTATGTGTGTTAGTCACTCAGTCTGTCCAACTCTTTGGGACCCTATGGATTGTAGCCCACCAGGATCCTCTGTCCATGGAATTTTCCAGGCAACAAGAATACTGGAGTGGGTTGCCATTTCCTACTCCACGGATATGTAAGAAGGTATTTACTGAGAAAAAAAAAAAAAAACAGAAGGGAACTTCATGGGGTAAATGCAATTGTTAGAACTAATGGAATGATACACTCATAAAAAACACTTATGTGTTTTTTAAAACATGCAAATTTTGCCTCTATGATAGGCAGAATTTTAAGATGATAACCAAAATTCATTGTTCCCTGGTGTACATGACCTTATAATCCTTGGGAATATGAATATAAGGATTTCACTCTTGTGATTAGGTTAGTTGACTTTTAGAAGAGATCACATAATCTCTTTAAATCTAGGTCTAGATGTAAAGGATGGAGGAGTCAGAAAGAATGAAAGCAGGAAAGAGATTTGATGCAAGGGATATTATCTGTTGTGAAGGTCACATTGTAAATAATATGGGTGGTCTCTGGGACTTCATAGCAACCCCAGAAAAATAACAATTACTGGAACCTCAGTCTAAGAGTTACATGGAACTGAATTCAGTCACAACCAAAATGAACTTGCAAGTGTATTCTTCCACAGAGCCTTTAGATGAGATTTTGGTCTGGCTTATCCATTGATTTCTAACTTTTCAGGTGACACTAGTGGTAAAGAACCATCCCAAGGTGACAGTGTTAGGAAGTGGGGTTTTGGGTTGATTAGGTCATGAAGGTGGAGCCTCACGAATGGGATTACTGCTTTTGTAAAAGAAATACCACAGAGCTTCCTAGCCCTTCATGCCATGTGAGGACACAGTAAAAAGATGGCTGCCTAAGAACCAGGAATTTCTTATTGAACCCTGAAGCTGTGGGCACCATTCTTGGACTTAGCCACCAGAGCTATGAAAAATTAATTTCTGTTGTTTATAGGCCATCCTTTTTATACAGTTCATGTGGTTCTCATGGCTAGAGTACTGGAGTGGTTTGCCTTTCCCTCCTCCAGTGGATCACATTTTGTCAGAACTCTCCACTATGACCTGTACATCTTGGGTGGCCCTACACAGTATGGTTCATAGCTTCATTGAATTATGCAAGCCCTTGCACCATGACAAGGCAGTGATCCATGAAAGAGCAAAAGGGTGGTTTAAAAACAACAGAAATTAATTTTTCTTGGCTCTGGAGGATGAGATGGTTGGATGGCATCACTGATTCAAAAGACAAGAACTTGGGCAAACACTGGGAGATGGTGAGGGACAGGGAAGCCTGGCGTGCTGCAGTCCATGGGGTCGCAACAAGTCAGACATGACTTGATGACTGAACAACAACATAAGCCAGCCAGTATGTGTTATTTTATTATAGCTTCCAATACATAAAAAGAAATGACAACTTCAAGACTTTCAGAGATGAAAAATATCTTAGTGATTATTCTATCTAACCATCTGGAGAGCTCCTTAATTTATTCGATTATGTTCACTGTATTCACTTCTGAGAGATAAATTTTAAATTGTATACCAGCCAAATGAACACATTTTGTTTCTTTATCAGGGCTCCCTTTGTTACCTTGATGAGCCGGTTTGAGTAATTTAATAAAAGACATCTATAAGTTCCTCTCTCTTTTAAACCTATTTCCTGTCTCTGCACCTCACCTTGATTCCTCTATCTGTAATTAAAGAAGAAGGTGTCTTCCAGTTCAAATAAAAGAACTAAAAGGAAAAGAGTATCTTATAAGCCTGAGGTCAGGCTTTAACAAGATTTAACTTTTCCTTGGCCAAAGCATAGTCATCCGAAGAGCCTCAGTAGTCTGTTAAGAACCCTGAAGTACCTGGAATTTTACCCTATTTGCAAGCTATCAAGTTAGCCTGCCACTTTTCAGGAATATTTACAGAAAACAAGAGATAGAGGACTTTATTATTCAAGGAAGAATAGAAGAGCAGGCAGCATGAATATCAGAATATCATGCTTGTATTGATCCCCTCTGTCCCTCAGTTCCATTAGGGCATTATGGAGATTGACTCAGGTGGTTACAGTGCATGCAGTGTATCTGCATCATAGCCAAGGAACCTTGAACTTAGGAGACACTAATCTTTTGAAAGGGGTTTCAAGAACACTTGCCTACGCTTTATCCCTGAAAGAAGAAATTATTTTTATTAAGATAATCAGTATCTTTATTCTTCCCCACAAGGAGACACTGTATCTTCTAAGGCTTCTTGCTATACAAACATCCCAGAAAAGATAGTCGAGAACAAAGCTGTCAATGTCTCTGCTCATAAGATGCAGTGTGAGAAACTCATAAGGGATTTTCTCCCAGTAATTTCCAATGAGAACATAAAAGTTGGCTCCTTTTGCCTCTGACCCAGGAATTTCAGGCCTTCTGCCACAGTTCATGATACTGAATCAGCACACTCATCTGATTCTAGCTACATCATTGGGGGTCCATGAAACTAATCTGTGTCATGTTTTTGTCTTTCCAAACCACTTGCACATAAACAATCATACACCTTTTATTGCCAAAGATACTCAACAATTAGGTAGTGGTGAAGGAATGTAATTGAACTCCCATGCTCCCTTCTATCACAGGCATTTAATATTTTTGAGCATTGTAATGGCCTCTACAAAAATCAATTCAAAAATAATTTTGACTGTACTCCCTTGATCCATATTACTTAGTAAAGCAATCTGGTCAATAAATGCAGCTGTCCTTAGAAAGAGAGCATTTTCTTTTGGACACTTGGATAATAATCAGATGAAAGGAACTGGGCATTATACAAATCTTTTTTGAAAATAAATATTAATAACATGCTTGACCGTCTTACACCTAACCCTTTCAGACAAAAAGTCTCAGTGTAAGAAGGGAATGATTACAAGCAAGGTACAATTATAGCTACTGGAATGGGATGCACTGACTTTTTTTGTGTTTATAGGGTGAAAGCAACAGACTGGTACTTAGGGAGAAAACTCTTTAGACCTTGAGAAGTATGTGTTAGGGAGGATCATTAATGATATTTATTTCCAGTACATCTCTGAGGCATTCCTAATAAAGGGAAACATCTTGGTGCAACTTTCCAAAACTATTCCAAGTGTCTTAAATTAAATGAATACAGGTCTGCCACCCACTCTAGAGAGTTCTAACCATGATTAGATTGCCATTACCATGAACCTGACTGAGAAGTCTGTCAGAAATAGTAAGTTTGACCTTAGCTTCTGCACCTCCAATGCAAAATTCCTGTCAACATCCTCAGATGTTCTCTTCACTTGCATTCTCGGTCATTTCATAGGACTAACGAGTGCTACTTCGTTGGTGGCATGGACAAACAGGACAGATTGGGATGATTACCCTCAAAAAGTTCCTCCAAAGGGCTTCCATGGTGGCACAGTGGGTGAGAATCTGCTTGTCAATGCAGGGGACACAATTTGATCCCTGATCTGGGAAGATTCCACAAGCCATGGAGCAACTAAACCCATGTGTCACCACTACTGAGTCCATGCTCTAAAGTCCACGAGCCGTAATGACTGAGCCCGTGTGCTGCAACTATTGAAGCCTCCATGCCTAAAGACTGTGTTCCACAAGAGAAGCCACTGCAGTGAGAAACCCGTGCACAGGAACAAAGAGTATTCCCCTCTTTCCACAGCTAGGGAAAGCTCGTGTGCAGCAGTAAAGACCCAGCAGAGCCAAAAAAAAAAAAAAAAATGAGATGGGCATGGCATCCCACTCCAGTATTCTTGCCTGGAGAATCCCCATGGACAGAGGAGCCTGGGGGCTGCCGTCTATGGGGTTGCACAGAGTCAGACACGACTGCTGCTGCGAAGTCTCTTCAGTCGTGTCTGACTCTGTGCTACCCCACAGACGGCAGCCCACCAGGCTCCCCTGTCCCTGGGATTCTCCAGGCAAGAACACTGGAGTGGGTTGCCATTGCCTTCTCCAAGCAGCAGCAGTAGAAGCCAAAAATAAATAAATATATTTTTTTAAGTTCTTCCAAAAACATGCAGTGCAATTATTCCTTTGTATTGAGTTTGAATAATTAAATGCAATTATTCAAGCTGAAGAGGGAAACCTAAGATCTACAAGCCAACCAGGAAGACACACTGGAGCTCCTCTCAGCCTGTACCCCTAATTGATATTGGTTCCACTTGCAGGTAGCACTAGTGGTAGAGAATCTGCCTGCCAATGCAGGAGACAATAGACTCAGGTTTGATCCCTGGATTGGAAAGATCCCCTGGAGAAGGAAATGGCAACCCATTCCAGTATTCTTGCCTGGGAAATCCCATGGACAGGGGCGCCTGGTGGGCTAAAGTTCATGGGTTGCAAAGAGTTGGACACGACTGAGCAGACGTACATCCACTTAGAGGGGAACAATGATTGTAAATAACACCTTATTTTAAGGGGCACCATGTACAATTCAAAGATGTACTTTGTATAAAGACTAGGCATTAACTTGACTCTCTCCTTAAAACACAGTGATTTTCCTTGAGGGATTGTCAGAAGAGACCCTCAAGTGGTCAAGGCAATGACAATTCAGCCACCCTAAATAACAAGAGCACTACCAAATATAATATAGATACTCCAACATGTATGTTCACATATTTTATACCACGGAAAACAATCATCCCTTGGCCACCACTCAGGCCTAGAAATGTGCATACCATAGATATTACATAAATCTTTGGGCAGACATACCTGGGCAAAAGGCCCACACATTCCAGGAATAGATATTCAAATCTATTTTTAGAAAGAGTTTAGATTTTTAGGGTACTGTCAACTGAGAAAAAAAAAAGACTCATTACCTAAAAGTTCAGAATTATATTATTATTGAATTATATTATTCAAGGTATTACTGAAGACTACAGCTTGGGAAGGCAGCAACTCAGATAGCTCCAAAGGAATTTTCCAAAGAGGTAAGTGGGAAGCCAGAATAAAAAGGGGTTTTTACTGAAAAGAATGTAGTCAAACATCAAAAGTTTACTGCTAATTAGAAAAAAGATATTGCAAGTTAATGATTTTAGTGCCCTTTTTTGTATGTGAAGATGAAAGAGTCTGGGCTCATTGAAATAATTTATTTGATATGCATCTTAACTATCCATGGCCAGTATCCAGTTTTGCTCCATTATGAATTCTCCTAAGGGTACATGGCCAGCAATGACTGCAGTAGCTGATAGCTTCATGGATACAATATCTTTGTTTACTGAAATGGCAAGTGATAGTCTTTTTTATTTTAAAATTTTTATTGAGCTACTGTTGATTAAACTGTTCTGTTAGGTTCTGGTGTACAAAAAAAAATTATATACATATATATATATATATATATATATATATATATATATATATACATACATCTTCTTTTTCATAATCTTTTCCATAATAGTTTATTATAGGATGTTGATTATAGTTTCCTGTGCTATACAATAGGACCTTGTTGTTTATCTACTTTATATATAGAAGATGTTACCTGTTAATTACAAACTCCTAATTTATCCATCTCCCACCCCTTTCCACATTGATAACCATGTTTGTTTTGTGTATCTGTTTTCGTTTTGTAAATAACTTCAATAACTTCATTTGTATCAAATTTTATATTCAGCATAGTAATGATATCATATAGTATTTGTCTTTCTCTGTTCGACTGACTTCATTAAGTATTATCATCTTTAGGCCCACCTACATCACTGCAAATGACATTATTTCATTACTTTATGGTTGAATAGTATTCCATTGTATATGTTTATAAATGATATGTGATATGTGTGTATGTTTATATATATATATAAACTTGCATGAAATGTTCCCTTGGTATCTCTAATTTTCTTAAAGAGATATCTAGTCTTTCCCATTCTAAATTTTCCTCTATTTTTTACATTGATCACTGAGGAAGGCTTTCTTATCTCTCCTTGCTATTCTTTGGAACTCTGCATTCAAATGGGTATATCTTCCCTTTTCTCCTTTGCTTTTCACTTCTGTTCTTTTCACAACTATGTATAAGGCCTTCTCAGACAGCCATTTTGCTTTTTTGCATTTCTTTTTCCTGGGGGTGGTCTTGATCCCTGTCTCCTGTACAATGTCATGAACCTCCATCCATAGTTCATCAGGCACTCTGTCTATCAGATCTAACCCCTTGAATCTATTGCTCACTTCCACTGTATAACCGTAAGGGATTTGATTTAAGTCATACCAGAATGATCTAGTGGTTTTCCCTACTTTGTTCAATTTAAATCTGAATTTGGCAATAAGGAGTTCATGATCTAAGCCACAGTCAGCTCCCAGTCTTCTTTTTGCTGACTGTATAGAGCTTCTCCATCTTTGGCTGCAAAGAATATAATCAGTCTGATTTTGGTATTGATCATCTGGTGACGTCCCTGTGTAGAAACTTCTCTTGTGCTGTTGGAAGAGGATGTTTGCTATGACCAGTGCATTCTCTTGGCAAAACTTTATTAGCCTTTGCCCTGCTTCACTCTGTACTGCAAGGCCGAATTTGCCTATTACTCCAGGTGTTTCTTGTTTTCCTACTTTTGCATTCCAGTCCCCTAAAATGAAAAGGACATCTTTTGGGGGTGTTAGTTCTAGAAGGTCATGTAGGTCTTCATAGAATCATTCAACTTCAGATTCTTAAGCATTACTGGTTGGGGCATAGACTTGGATTACTGTGATATTGAATGGTTTGCCTTGGAAACAAGCAGAGATCATTCTGTCTTTTTTGAGATTGCATCCAAGTAGTGTGTTTCAGACTCTTTTGTCGACTATGATGGCTACTCCATTTCTTCTAAGGGATTCTTGCCCAGAGTAGTAGATATGATGGTTATCTGAGTTAAATTCACCCATTCCAGTCCAGTTTAGTTCACTGATTCCTAAAATATTGACGTTTGCTCTTAACATCTCCTGTTTGACCACTTCCAATTTGTCTTAATTCGTGGAAAGCCGGTTTATGGCAGAAAGCAAAGAAGAACTAAAGAGCCTCTTGATGAAAGTGAAAGAGGAGAATGAAAAAATTGGCTTAAAGCTCAACATTCAGAAAACTAAGATCATGGCATCTAGTCCCATCACTTCATGGCAAATAGATGGGGAAACAGTGGAAACAGTGACTGACTTTATTAAGTCAGTTTCCCCATCTATTTTATTTTGGGGGACTCCAAAGTCACTGCAGATGGTGATTGCAGCCATGAAATTAAAAGATGCTTACTCCTTGGAAGGAAAGTTATGACCAACCTAGACAGCATGTTAAAAAGCAGAGACATTACTTTGCCAGCAAAGGTCCGTCTAGTCAAGGTTATAGTTTTTCCAGTAGTCGTGTATGGATGTGACAGTTGGACTATTAAGAAAGCTAAGTGCCGAAGAATTGAAGTTCTTGAACTGTGACATTGGAGAAGACTCTTGAGAGTCTCTTGGACTGAAAGGAGATCCAACCAGGCCATCCTAAAGGAAATCAGTCCTGAATATTCATTGGAAGGACAAATCTGTATCTGAAACTCCAATACTTTGGCCACCTGCTACGAAGAACTGACTCATTGGAAAAGACCCTGTTGCTGGGAAAGATTGAAGGTAGAAGGAGAAGGGGACGACAGAGGATGAGATGGTTGGGTGGCATCACTGACTCATTGGTCATGAGTTTGAGTAAACTCTGAAAGTTGGTGATGGACAGGGAGGCCTGGTGTGTTGCAGTCAATAGTGTCACAAAGAGTTAGACAAGACTGAGTGACTGAACTGAACTGAACTGAACTGATATATAAGCTTTCTTCCATTTGTTAGCTGTTGTAAATAATGCTGCTGTGAACATTGGGGTGCATGTATCTTTTTTAATTAGAGTGCTCTCAGGATATATGCCCAGGAGTGGAATTGTAGGATCATATGTGCATGTTGTGAGCATGCTCACTTATTTCATTCATGTCCAACTCTTTGTGACCCCATTGACTGTAGCCTACCAGGCTTCTCTGTTCATGGGATTCTCCAGAATACTGGAATGGGTTTCCATGCCCTCCCCCAGGGGATCTTCCTGACCCAGGGCTCAAACCTGTGTCCTCTGTATCATGGGCAGATTCTTTACTGCTTAGCCACCAAGGAAGTGGTAACTCTATCTTTAGTTTTTTAAAGAAGCTCTATACTCTTTTCCCTAGTGGCTGCAGCAATGTACACTCCCATCAGCTTTGCATAAGGGTTTCTTTTTCTCCACAACCTCTATGACATTTATTATTTCTAGACTTTTTAAATTTATTTTATTGAAGCGTAGTTGATATACATACAATGTTTTGTTAATTTCAGCTGTATAGCAGAGTGACTCAGACTTCTTGGTGTTAACCATTCTGACGGGTGTGACATGATGACTCATTGTGGTTTTGATTTGCATTTCTGTAATAAGTAGCCATGTGGAGCATCTTTTCATGTACCTGTTGACCATGTCTATGTCCTCTTTGGAGAAACATCACTTTAGATCTTCTGCTCATTTTATGATTGGATTGTTTTTTTTATATTGAGTGGTACGAGTGGTTTGTGTATTTTGGAAATTAAACCCTTGTTGGTCATATCAGTCGCAAAGGTATTCTCCCAGCTCATTGGCTATCTTTTCATTTTGTTTATGGTTTCCTTTTCTGTGCAAAAGCTTATGCATTTGATTAGGTCCCATTTGTTTATTTCTCCTTTTATTTCTATTGCCTTGGGAGACTGAGCTTAGAAAACATTCCTACAATTTATATCAGATAATATTTTACCTATGTTCTCTTCTAGGAGTTTTATAATGCCATGTCTTAAGTCTTTAAGCCATCTTGAGTTTATTTTTGTGTATTGTTGGGGTGGGGCGAGTGTTCTAACTTTATTGATCTACATGTGTCTGTCAGCTTTTCCAACACAACTTGCTGAAGAGACTGTTTTCACCATCGTATATTCTTGCTTACTTTGTTGAATATTAATTGACCATACGTGTGTGGGTTTATTTCTGTATTCTTTATTCTGCTTCACTGATCCATTGCTTCATTGATATATTCAATGATATATTTGTTTGTGCCAGTACCAAGCAGTTTCAATTAACTGTGGATTTATAGTATTGCCTGAAGGCTAGGATGGTTATGCCTCCAAAAAAATCCTGAGTCTTTTATGATTACATATAAACTTTATGGGATTATTTGTTCTAATTCTGTGAAAAATGCCATGGGTAATTTGATAGGGATTGTATTAAATCTAGGGATTATTTTGGCCATTACAGCCATTTTAACAACATGGGATATTTTTCTATTTCTTTGAATCATCTTCCATTTCCTTTATCAGTATTTTATAGGTCTCAGCATATAAGTCTTTTGCCTCCTAAATCTGGTTTATTCTTAAGTATCTTTTTTTGTTTGTTTGTTTTCATTTATTTATTTGGCTGCATTGGGTCTTAGTTGTGGCATGAGGGATCTTCATTGCAGCATGCAAAATCTTTTGTTGTGGTGTGCAGGCTTCTCTCCATTTGTGTCATAAATGCTTAGTTTTCCCATAGCATATGAGATCTTAGCTCCTCAGTCAGGGATAGAGCCTGAATACCCTGCATTTCAACTCAGATTCCTAACCACGGGACCACCAGAGAAGTTCCCTGATGTGATTTTAAAATAGATTAATTTTTGGAGGAGCCAAGATGGCGGAGGAGTAGGACCGGGAGACCACTTTCTCTCCTACAAATTCATCAAAAGAATAACTGAATGCAGAGCAAACCTCACAAAACAACTTCTGATCGCTAGCTGAGGTCATCAGGCGCCCAGAAAAGCAGACCATTGTCTTCGAAAGGAGGTAGGACAAAATATAAAAGATAAAAAGTGAGACAAAAGAGCTAAGGACGGAGACCCGTCCCGGGAAGGGAGTCTTAGGCGGCCTTGCTTGGGCTAGGGTCCGGGCCTGAGTGCCCTGAGGACAATCGGAGGGAGCTTCTGTGAGGTGCCAACTTGAACTGTGGGAGACCAAAAGAGAGAAAATCAACCGGCCGGAACACACTGCCGGCCGTTCGCAGAACAAAGGGACGGAGAAAGTCCCGAGAAGTGCTGGCAGGCTGCGGACCCGCCCAGCCCCGCCGGAGGCAGGAGGCAGGGGGGAGGGGAAGGTCGCGGCGAGACACAGGGCGCAGGCACCCGACCGGCGCGGGCGGGCGGGGACTGGGGCTGGGGACGCAGAGGGCGGAAGGCGCGCGCACCCGACTGGCGCCAGCGGAAACTGAGACTGGGTCCGCGGAAGGGAGTGAGTGCGCCACACCTGGGGATAGTGCGCCCATCAAGCCCCTCGCTGCCTGGACCGCTCTGACGGGGAAGGCACAGAGAGCAGGCGCAGCTTTTCCTTCTGCGCTTTTGTGTAACACCCGAGGGCTGGAACCTAGCGCAGCGCGGGGCGCGCTCCATATAGAACAGCCGGGAGCCTGAGCAGCGCAGACGGAGAAAGCAGCGTCAGCCCCTCCCGGCAGCGCCAGTCCGCCCCCGCAGGGCCAGCCCCTCCCCGCAGCGTCAGCCCCGCCCCGCAGCGCCAACCCATCCCCGCAGCGTCAGCCCCTCCCAGCAGCGCAACGGAACTAGCTACCTGAATAACAGTCCACCTCCGCCCGCCTGTGTCAGGGCGGAAATGAGGCTCTGAAGAGACCGGCAAACAGAAGCCAAATAAACAAAGGGAACCACTTCAGAAGGGACTGGTGCAACAGATTAAAATCCCTGTAGAAAACACCGACTTCACCGGAAGGGCCCTGTAGATATCGAGAAGTGCAAGCTGGAACGAGGAGCTATCTGAAACTGAGCCGAACCCACACTGACCGCAACAGCTCCAGAGAAACTCCTAGATATATTTTTACTTTTTTTTTTTTTGTAAGGAAAAAAAAAAAATTTTTTTTTTCTTTTAATATTTTTTCTTTTTTATTTTTTCTCTTTTATTTTCCTTTAAAATTCCCTATTACTCCCCCATTACTCCTTAACTTTCATTTTCATAGATTTTTACGATTTTTTTTTAATTAGGGGAAAAAAATTTTTTTTTCTTTCTTTTTTTTTTTTGGTTCTTTTTTTTCTTTCCATTTTCTCTTTTATTTTCTATTTTTCTTTTTCTCTCATTTCTTTTAAAGTCCTCTAGTACTCCTCTACTACTCTTCATTTTCATTTTCACTACACTATAACCTTACAAAAAAAAAAGAAAAAAGAGAAGCCCTATCTTTAAACCGAAGATTATTCTCTCCCAATCTTGACTCTCTGTTTTCTACCTCAGAACACCTCTATTTCCTCCTTTCCCCTTCTCTTCCCAATCCAATTCTGTGAATCTTTGTAGGTGTCTGAGATACGGAGAACACTCTGGGAACAGACAGCTGCGTAGATCTGTCTCTCTCCTCTTGAGTCCCCCTTTTTCTCCTCCTGCTCATCTCTATCTCCCTCCTCCCTTTTCTCCTGTTCATGTAACTCTGTGAACCTCTCTGGGTGTCCCTAACAGGGGAGAATCTTTTCGCCATTAACCTAGAAGTTTTATTATCAGTGCTGTATAGTTGGAGAAGTCCTGAGACTACAGGAAGAATAAAACTGAAATCCAGAGGCAGGAAACTTAAGCCCAAAACCTGAGAACACCAGAAAACTCCTGACTACATGGAACTTTAAGCAATAAGTGACCGTCCAAAAGCCTCCATACCTACACTGCAACCAACCACCACCCAAGAGCCAGTAAGTATTAGAGCAAGACATACCACGCAAATTCTCCAGCAACACAGGAACATACCCCCGAATGTCAACATACAGGCTGCCCAAGGTGACACCTAACACATAGACCCATCTCAAAACTCATTACTGGGCACTCCATTGCTCTCCAAAAAGAAGAAATCAAGTTCCACGCACCAGTACACTGACGCAAGCTTCCCTAACCGGGAAACCTTGACAAGCCAATCGTCTAACCCCACCCACTGGGTAAATCCTCCACAATAAAAAGGAACCACAGACCTCCAGAATACAGAAAGTCCACTCCAGACACAGCAATCTAAACAAGATGAAAAGGCAAAGAAATACCCAACAGGTAAAGGAACATGAAAAATGCCCACCAAGTCAAACAAAAGAGGAGGAGATAGGGAATCTACCTGAAAAAGAATTTAGAATAATGATAATAAAAATGATCCAAAATCTTGAAAACAAAATGGAGTTACAGATAAATAGCCTGGAGACAAAGATTGAAAAGATTCAAGAACTGTTTAATAAAGACCTAGAAGAAATAAAAAAGAGTCAATTAAAAATGAACAATGCAATGAATGAGATCAAAAACACTTTGGAGGGAACCAAGAGTAGAATAATGGAGGCAGAAGATAGGATAAGTGAGGTAGAAGATAAAATGGTGGAAATAAATGAAGCAGAGAGGAAAAAAGAAAAAAGGATCAAAAGAAATGAGGACAACCTCAGGGACCTCTGGGACACTGTGAAACGCCCCAACATTCGAATCATAGGAGTTCCAGAAGAAGAAGACAAAAAGAAAGGCCATGAGAAAATACTCGAGGAGATAATAGCTGAAAACTTCCCTAAAATGGGGAAGGAAATAGCCACTCAAGTCCAAGAAACCCAGAGAGTCCCAAACAGGATAAACCCAAGGCAAAACACCCCAAGACACATATTAATCAAACTAACAAAGATCAAACACAAAGAACAAATATTAAAAGCAGCAAGGGAAAAACAACAAATAACACACAAAGGGATTCCCATAAGGATAACACCTGACCTATCAATAGAAACCCTCCAGGCCAGAAGGGAATGGCAGGACGTCCTGAAAGTAATGAAAGAGAATAACCTACAACCTAGATTACTGTATCCAGCAAGGATCTCATTCAGATATGAAGGAGAACTCAAAAGCTTTACAGATAAGCAAAAGCTGAGAGAATTCAGCACCACCAAACCAGCTCTTCAACAAATGCTAAAGGATCTTCTCTAGACAGGAAATGCAGAAAGGTTGTATAAACGTGAACCCAAAACAACAAAGTAAATGGCAACGGGACCACACCTATCAATAATTACCTTAAATGTAAATGGGTTGAATGCCCCAACCAAAAGACAAAGATTGGCTGAATGGATACAAAAACAAGACCCCCATATATGCTGTCTACAAGAGACCCACCTCAAAACAAGAGACACATACAGACTAAAAGTGAAGGGCTGGAAAAAAATATTTCATGCAAATGGAGACCAAAAGAAAGCAGGAGTCGCAATACTCATATCAGATAAAATAGACTTTCAAATAAAAGCTGTGAAAAGAGACAAAGAAGGACACTACATAATGATCAAAGGATCAATCCAAGAAGAAGATATAACAATTATAAATATATATGCACCCAACATAGGAGCACCGCAATATGTACGGCAAACACTAACGAGTATGAAAGAGGAAATTAATAGTAACACAATAATAGTGGGAGACTTTAATACCCCACTCACAACTATGGATAGATCAACTAAACAGAAAATTAACAAGGAAACACAAACTTTAAATGACACAATGGACCAGCTAGACCTAATTGATATCTATAGGACATTTCACCCCAAAACAATCAACTTCACCTTTTTCTCAAGTGCACACGGAACCTTCTCCAGAATAGATCACATACTGGGCCATAAATCTAGTCTTGGAAAATTCAAAAAAATTGAAATCATTCCAGTCATCTTTTCTGACCACAGTGCAGTAAGATTAGATCTCAATTACAGGAAAAAAATTGTTAAAAATTCAAACACCTGGAGGCTAAATAACACGCTTCTGAATAACCAACAAATCATAGAAGAAATCAAAAAAGAAATCAAAATATGTATAGAAATGAATGAAAATGAAAACACAACAACCCAAAACCTATGGGACACTGTAAAAGCAGTGCTAAGGGGAAGGTTCATAGCATTACAGGCTTAACCCAAGAAACAAGAAAAAAGGCAAATAAATAACCTAACTCTACACCTAAAGCAATTAGAGAAGGAAGAAATGAAGAACCCCAGGGTTAGCAGAAGGAAATAAATTTTAAAAATTAAGGCAGAAATAAATGCAATAGAAACTAAAGAGACCATAGCAAAAATCAACAAAGCTAAAAGCTGGTTTTTTGAAAAAATAAACAAAATTGACAAACCATTAGCAAGACTCATTAAGAAACAAAGAGAGAAGAACCAAATTAACAAAATTAGAAATGAAAATGGAGAGATCACAACAGACAACACTGAAATACAAAGGATCATAAGAGACTACTACCAGCAGCTCTATGCCAATAAAATGGACAACTTGGATGAAATGGACAAATTCTTAGAAAAGTATAACTTTCCAAAACTGAACCAGGAAGAAATAGAAGATCTTAACAGACCCATCACAGGCAAGGAAATCGAAACTGTAATCAAAAATCTTCCAGCAAACAAAAGCCCAGGACCAGATGGCTTCACAGCTGAATTCTACCAAAAATTTAGAGAAGAGCTAACACCTACCTTACTCAAACTCTTCCAGAAAATTGCAGAAGAAGGTAAACTTCCAAACTCATTCTATGAGGCCACCATCACCCTAATTCCAAAACCTGACAAAGATGCCACAAAAAAAGAAAACTACAGGCCAATATCACTGATGAACATAGATGCAAAAATCCTTAACACAATTCTAGCAAACAGAATCCAACAACATATTAAAAAAATCATACACCACGACCAAGTGGGCTTTATCCCAGGAATGCAAGGATTCTTCAATATCCGCAAATCAATCAATGTAATACACCACATTAACAAATTGAAAGATAAAATCCATATGATTATCTCAATAGATGCAGAAAAAGCCTTTGACAAAATTCAACACCCATTTATGATTAAAACTCTCCAAAAAGCAGGAATAGAAGGAACATACCTCAACATAATAAAAGCTATATATGACAAACCCACAGCAAGCATCACCCTCAATGGTGAAAAATTGAAAGCATTTCCCCTGAAATCAGGAACAAGACAAGGGTGCCCACTCTCACCACTACTGTTCAACATAGTGTTGGAAGTTTTGGCCACAACAATCAGTGCAGAAAAAGAAGTAAAAGGAATCCAGATAGGAAAAGAAGAAGTGAAACTCTCACTGTTTGCAGATGACATGATCCTCTATATAGAAAACCCTAAAGACTCTACCAGAAAATTACTAGAACTAATCAATGAATGTAGTAAAGTTGCAGGATATAAAATTAACACACAGAAATCCCTTGCATTCCTATATACTAACAATGAAAAAACAGAAAGAGAAATTAAGGAAACAATACCATTCACCATTGCAACAAAAAGAATAAAATACTTAGGAGTATATCTACCTAAAGAAACAAAAGACCTATACATAGAAAACTATAAAACACTGATGAAAGAAATCAAAGAGGACACAAACAGTTGGAGAAACATACCGTGTTCATGGATTGGAAGAATCAATATTGTCAAAATGGCTATTCTACCCAAAGCAATCTATAGATTCAATGCAATCCCTATCAAGCTACCAACAGTATTTTTCACAGAACTAGACCAAAGAATTTCACAATTTGTATGGAAATACAAAAAACCTCGAATAGCCAAAGTAATCTTGAAAAAGAAGAATGGAACTGGAGGAATCAACCTGCCTGACTTCAGACTCTACTACAAAGCCACAGTCATCAAGACAGTATGGTACTGGCACAAAGACAGAAATATAGACCAATGGAACAGAATAGAAAGCCCAGAGATAAATCCACGAACCTATGGACACCTTATCTTTGACAAAGGAGGCAAGGATATACAATGGAAAAAAGACAACCTCTTTAACAAGTGGTGCTGGGAAAACTGGTCAACCACTTGCAAAAGAATGAAACTAGAACACTTTCTAACACCATACACAAAAATAAACTCAAAATGGATTAAAGATCTAAATGTAAGACCAGAAACTATAAAACTCCTAGAGGAGAACATAGGCAAAACACTCTCCGACATAAATCACAGCAAGATCCTCTATGACCCACCTCCCAGAATATTGGAAATAAAAACAAAACTGAACAAATGGGATCTAATGAAACTTAAAAGCTTTTGCACAACAAAAGAAACTATAAGTAAGGTGAAAAGACAGCCCTCAGATTGGGAGAAAATAATAGCAAATGAAGAAACAGACAAAGGATTAATCTCAAAAATATACAAGCAACTCCTCCAGCTCAATTCCAGAAAAATAAATGACCCAATCAAAAAATGGGCCAGAGAACTAAACAGACATTTCTCCAAAGAAGACATACAGATGGCTAACAAACACATGAAAAGGTGCTCAACATCACTCATTATTAGAGAAATGCAAATCAAAACCACAATGAGGTACCATTGCACACCAGTCAGGATGGCTGCTATCCAAAAGTCTACAAGCAATAAATGCTGGAGAGGCTGTGGAGAAAAGGGAACCCTCTTACACTGTTGGTGGGAATGCAAACTAGTACAGCCACTATGGAAAACAGTGTGGAGATTCCTTAAAAAACTGGAAATAGAACTGCCATATGACCCAGCAATACCACTTCTGGGCATACACACTGAGGAAACCAGATCTGAAAGAGACACGTGCACCCCAATGTTCATCACAGCACTGTTTATAATAGCCAGGACATGGAAGCAACCTAGATGCCCATCAGCAGATGAATGGATAAGGAAGCTGTGGTACATATACACCATGGAATTTTACTCAGCCGTCAAAAAGAATTCATTTGAACCAGTCCTAATGAGATGGATGAAACTGGAGCCCCTTATACAGAGTGAAGTAAGCCAGAAAGATAAAGAACATTACAGCATACTAACACATATATATGGAATTTAGAAAGATGGTAACGATAACCCTATATGCAAAACAGAAAAAGAGACACAGAAATACAGAACAGACTTTTGAACTCTGTGGGAGAAGGTGAGGGTGGGATGTTTCAAAAGAACAGCATGTATACTATCTATGGTGAAACAGATCACCAGCCCAGGTGGGATGCATGAGACAAGTGCTCCGGCCTGGTGCACTGGGAAGACCCAGAGGAATCGGGTGGAGAGGGAGATGGGAGGGGGGATCGGGATGGGGAATAAGTGTAAATCTATGGCTGATTCATATCAATGTATGACAAAACCCACTGAAATGTTGTGAAGTAATTAGCCTCCAACTAATAAAAAAATTAAAAAAAAATAATAAAATAAAATAAAATAGATTAATTTTTGCTTTCCTTTTCTGATATTTCATTGTTAAAGAAATGCAACTGATTACTGCATGTTAATCTAATATCCTGCTACATTGTTGAACTTGTTTGTCAGTCTCATAGTTTTTGTGTGGATACTTCAGGGTTTTCTATGTATGTATAGTATCATGTCATCTGCATATAGTGACAACTTTACCTCTTCACTTCAAACTTGGGTACCTTGTCTGGTTACTGTGGCTAGGGCTTCCGAAACTATGTTGAATAAAAGTGGTGAGAGTGAGCATCCTTGACTTGCTCCAGAACTTAGCCATAAGGTTTTCAGCCTCTCACCATTGACTGTTACAGTAGCTGTAAGTTTATCATAAATAGCTCTTATTATGTTGAGATATTTTACCTCTATACCCACTTTGGTAAGAGTTCTTTTTTTTTTTTTATCACAAATGGATGTTGAATTTTATCAAATGCTTTTTCTGCATCCATTGAAATGATTTTGTGTTTTCTGTTTTCATTTGCTGATGTGGTATATCTCATTGATTTACTTGCATATGTTAAACCGTTCTTGTGACACTGGAATGGATCCAGTTTGATCATAGTATATGATCCTTTATTTGTTGGATTCATCTTGCTAATATTTTGGTAAGAGTTTTTGCATCTATATTCATCAAAGATATTACCTGTAGTTTCTTGGCAGTATCTTTGTCTGTTGTTGGTTTTTTTTTTTTTTTTTAAATCAGGGTGATGGTGGCTTCATAGAATGACTTTGGAAATGTTTCCACCTCTTCAGTCTTTTACATGAGTTTGCAAAAGATTGGCATAAATTATTCTTTGTGCATTTGATTGAACTCCCCAGTGGTCATTGGTCCTGGACTTTTGTTTGCAAGGAGTTTTGTTTGTTTGTTTTCTTACAGATTCCATTTCTCTTCTAGTGATCAGTCTGTTCAAATTATTTATTTCTTCTTGATTCAAATTTGATTGGCTGTATATTTCCAGAAATTTGTCCATTTCTTCTAGGTTGTCCAATTTGTTGGCATATGATTGTTATAGAATTCTCTTATGGAGCTTTTTTTTGTATTTTTGTGTTATTAGTTGTTAGTTTTCCCCCTTCATTTCTTATTTTGCTTATATGGTTTCTCTCTCTTTTCTTTTTGGTGAATCGGGCTGGAGATTTGTCTATTTTGTTGACCTCTTCAAAGAACTAACTCTATTTTATTGATTTTTCTATTGTTTTTTAAACCTGAATCTTATTTTGTTTTCTCTCTGATCTTTATTATGCCCTTCCTTTTACTGACTTTACACTTTGTTTGTCCTTATTTTTCTAATTCTTTTGTATGGTAGGTTAAATTGTTTATTTGCAATTTCTCTTGTTTTTGCAGAACTCTGAACTTCCCTCTAAGAACTGCTTTTGCTGCATCCCATAGATTATGGATGATTTGGTTTTCATTTCGTTTGTCTCAAGGTATTTTAAAATTTCCTCTTTGATTTTTATTTTTGACTCACTGTTTGTTTTAGCAGAATGTTGTTTCATCTCTATGTAATCTTTTTTATCTCATTAATTTTTCTGTGGTTGATTTCTAGTTTCATGCCATTGTGTCAGAAATTATGCTTAAAATAATTTATATACTCTTCAATTTGTTGAGGGTAGTTTTGTGTCCTGGTATGTGGTCTATCCAAAGAATGTTCCATGTGCACTTGAAAAGAATGTATATTCTGGACTTTTGGGGGAATGTAATGTATTATGCAGATGACACCACCCTTATGGCAGAAAGCAAAGAGGAACTAAAAAGCTTCTTGATGAAAGTGAAAGAGGAGAGTGAAAAAGTTGGCTTAAAGCTCAGCATTCAGAAAACTAAGATCATGGCATCTGGTCCCATCACTTCGTGGGAAACAGATGGGGAAACAGTGGAAACAGGGTCAGACTTTATTTTGGGGGGGCTCCAAAATCACTGCAGATGGTGATTGCAGTCATGAAATTAAAAGATGCTTACTTCTTGGAAGAAAAGCTATGACCAACCTAGACAGCATATTAAAAAGTTAGAGATATTACTTTGCCAACAAAGGTCTGTCTAGTCAAGGCTATGTTTTTTCCAGTGGTCATGTATGGATGTGAGAGTTGGACTGTGAAGAAAGCTGAGCACCGAAAAATTGATGCTTTTGAACTGTGGTGTTGGAGAAGACTCTTGAGAGTCCCTTGGACTGCAAGGAGATCCAACCAGTTCATCCTAAAGGAGATCAGTCCTGGGTGTTCATTGGAAGGACTGATGCTGAAGCTGAAACTCCAATACTTTGACTGCCTCATGCGAAGAGTTGATTCATTGGAAAAGACCCTGATGCCGGGAGGGACTGGGGGCAGGAGGAGAAGGGGACGACAGAGGATGAGATGGCTGGATGTCATCACTGGCTCGATGGACGTGAGTTTGAGTAAACCCCGGGAGTTGGTGATGGATAGGGAGGCCTGGCGTGCTGTGATTCAAGGGGTCGCAAAGAGTTGGACATGACTGAGTAACTGAACTGAACTGAATGTATTGAATGTCAGGCTTCCCTGGTGTCTCAGATGGTAAAGCGTCTGCCCACAATGCAGGAGACCTGGGTTTGATCCGTGGGTCAGGAAGACACCCCCTGGAGAAGGAAATGGCAACCCACTACAATACTCTTGCCTGGAAAATCCCATAGACGGAGGAACCTGGTAGGCTACAGTCCATGGGGTCACAAACAGTTGGACATGACTGAGCGAGTTCACTTAATGTCTTGAAAATATCAATTAAATCTAACTGCTCTATTGTAAAATTTAGGATATCTATTGCCTTGTTGATTTTCTTTCTGGAAGGTCTATATATTGCTGTCAGTGAGATATGAAGTCTACTATATTTCCATCAATTTCTCCCTTTATGTATGTATTTGTTGTATGTACTTAAATACTCCTATATTAGATATATATGTTAACAAATGTATATTCTTATATTGATCCATTTATTATTATATGTCCTTCTTTAGCTTTCTTTATGACCTTTGTTTTGAAGTCTTTTAGTTCTGATATGAGTATTGCTACCCCTGCTTTCTTGTCATTTCTGTTTGCACAACATACCTTTACCCTTTGTCTCAGTTTCTCTGTGTGTGTGTGTTTTGCCCTAAAATGTGTTTTTGTAGACAGCATATTGTAGGCTTTTGCTTCATTACTCGATCTGCCACTATATGTCTTTTGATTGGAGCATTTAATCCATTGACATTTAAGATAATTATTGACATATATGTATTTATTGTCATTTTCAACTGTTTTCCAATTGATTTTGTATTTATTCTGTTCCTTTCTTTTCCTTTTTGTTTTTCCTTTCGTGGTTTGATGGCTTTCTTTCACAGTATGCTTGTATTTTCTTCTGTTCTTTTTTGTGAGTCTACGTATGTTTTTGTGTTTTTTATTACCCTCCCACCGTTACATCTTCCTTTAGACTTGTAGTCATTATAAGCTCAAACATATTCTAAAAAAAAAATCATCATCTTTTTACTCCTGTCCCCAACACTTTATGATTTTGTTATCCTGTTTTACTTCTTCATGTTTATCCTCTTGCTATTCATTGCAGTTATCATTGCTTTCACAGTTTTTTTAAATTCATTTTAGTCTGTTCATTGACTTATTTAGTGATTTACTTTCCAATTGTGATTTTCTCTTCCTTGTAGATTCTTACTCTTTTTCTATTTAGAGAAGATCTTTATTTCTTTTAGGATAGGTTTAGTGTTGCTGTATTCTTTTCATTTTTGCTTGTCTGAGAAATCATTTCTCTCTCCTTCTATTGTAAATGATAATCTCTCTGGGTAGCACATCCTAGGTTGTAGGCTTTTCCCTACAGGATTTTGAATATATCTTTCCACTCCCTTCTGGCCCACAACATTTCTATAGACAAATCAGCCAATGTCTTTATGGGTCTTCCCTTTTAATTAACTCTTTTTTCTCTCTCTCTCTCTCTCTTGCTGCCTTTAGAATCCTCTTTAAATTTTGGCATTTTAAATACCATATGTCTTGGTATAGATCTATTAATATTTTGGTTCATCCTGTTTGTAACCTTGTGTTTTTCTTGTTCCTTGATATCTATTTCCTTCTTTGAGTTTGGGAGTTTTCAGCCATAATTTTGTCAAATACATTTTGATTCACTTTTCTATTTTTTTTCTCCTTCGGGAATTCCTATCATATATATATTGGTATGTTTTCTATTATCCCATAGGTCTCATATATTGCATTCACTTAAAAAAATAATTCTTTCTGTCTGCTGTTCTGATTGGGTGACTCCCATTATTCTAATTTTCAAATCACTTATTCATTCTTCTGCTTAATTCAGTTTCTTATTCATTATCTTTATCTCAGTTTTCCTCTCAGAAAATAAATTTTCCTAATGTTGATTGGCTTCTTTTTATAGTTTCTAGTTAGCTTTTATAGTATTCTGCATTTCTATTGATAGTCTTTCTCAAATCCTTCAGTATTTTTATTACTCCCTTTTTGAATTTCAGTTCTAGTATACTGTATAGGCTTTTTGTTTTGTTTTGTTTTGTTTCTTTTAGGGGAATTTTCTATATTTTAATTTAGATTGGTTTCTCTGCTTCTTCATTTTACTTTATTTCTCTGACTCTGTGATTTTTAAGAGAAACAGTTATCTACTGTGGTCTTGAAGGGCTGAATTTATGTGAAAGCATCCAGGAGTTGGTGATGGACAAGGAAGCCTGGCATGCTACAGTCCATGGGGTTGCAAAGAATTGGACATGACTGAGTGACTGAATAGGGATAACCACTAGACCATTCAGGTATGACCTAAATCAAATCCCTTATGAATATACAGAGGAAGTGAGAAATAGATTTAAGGGACTAGATCTGATAGACAGAGTGCCTGATGAACTATGGATGGAGGTTTGTGATACTGTACAGGAGACAGGGATCAAGAACATCCCCAAGAAAAAGAAATGCAAAAAGGCAAAATGGTTGTCTGAGGAAGCCTTACAAATAGCTGTGAAACGAAAGAAGCTAAAAGCAAAGGAGAAAAGGAAAGATATTACCATTTGAATGCAGAGTTCCAAAGAATAGCCAGGAGAGATAAGAAAGCCATCCTCAGTGATCAATGCAAAGAAGTAGAGGAAAATAACAGGATGGGAAAGACTAGAGATCTCTTCAAGAAAATTAGAGATACCAAGGGAACATTTCATGGAAAAATAGGCTCAATAAAGGACAGAAATGGTAGGGACATAACAGAAGCAGAAGATATTAAGAAGAGGTGACAAGAATACACAGAAGAACTGTACAAAAAAGATCTTCATGACCCAGATAATCACGATGGTGTGATCACTCACCTAGAGTCAGACATTATGGAATGTGATGTCGAGGGGACCTTAGGAAACAACACTATGAACAAAGCTAGTGGATGTGATGGAAATCCAGTTGAACAAGTTCAAATCCTGAAAGATGATGCTGTAAAAGTGCTGCACTCATTATGTCAGCAAATTTGGAAAACTCAGCAGTGGCCACAGGATTGGAATAGGTCAGTTTTCATTCCAGTCCCAAAGAAAGGCAATGCCAAAGAATGCTCAAACTACCACATAATTGCACTCATTTCAAACACTAGTAAAGTAATGCTCAAAATTCTCCAAGCCAGGCTGCAGCAATACATGAACCAAGAAGTTCCAGATGTTCAATCTGGTTTTAGAAAAGGCAGAGGAACCAGAGGTCAAATTGCCAATATTCGTTAGATCGTTGAAAAAGCAAGAGAGTTCCAGAAAAACATCTACTTCTGCTTTATTGACTATGCCAAAGCCTTCGACTGTGTGGACCACAATAAACTGTGGAAAATTCTGAAAGAGATGGGAATACTAGACCACCTGACCTGCCTCTTGAGAAACCTATATGCAGGTCAGGAAGCAACAGTTAGAACTGGACATGGAACAACAGACTGGTTCCAAATAGGAAACGGAGTATGTCAAGGCTGTATATTGTCACCCTGCTTATTTAACTTATATGCAGAGTACATCATGAGAAACGCTGGGCTGGAAGAAGCACAAGCTGGAATCAAGATTGCCAGGAGAAATATCAATAATGTCAGGTATGCAGATGACACCACCCTTATGGCAGAAAGTGAAGAGGAACTAAAAAGCCTCTTGATGAGGGTGAAAGAGGAGAGTGAAAAAGTTGGCTTGAAGTTTAACATTCAGGAAACTAAGATCATGGCATCTGGTCCCATAACCTCATGGGAAATAGATGGGGAGTCAGTGGAAACAGTGTCAGACTTTATTTTTGGGGGGCTCCAAAATCACTGCAGATTGTGATTGCAGCCCTGAAATTAAAAGATGTTTACTCCTTGGAAGGAAAGTTATGACCAGCCTAGATAGTATATTAAGAAGCAGAGACATCACTTTGCCAACAAAGGTCTGTCTGGTCAAGGTTATGGTTTTTCCAGTGATCATGTATGGATGTGAGAGTTGGACTGTGAAGAAAGCTGAGCACCGAAAAATTGATGCTTTTGAACTGTGGTGTTGGAGAAGACTCTTGAGAATGCTTTGGACTGCAAGGCGATCCAACTAGTCCATCCTAAAGGGGATCAGTCCTGGGTGTTCATTGGAAGGACTGATGCTGAAGCTGAAACTCCAATACTTTGGCCACCTCATGTGAAGAGTTGACTCACTGGAAAAGACCCTGATGCCGAGAGGGACTGGGGGCAGGAGGAGAAGGGGACGACAGAGGATGAGATGACTGGATGGCATCACTGACTCGATGGGCATGAGTTTGAGTAAACTCCGGGAGTTTGTGATGGACAGGGAGGCCTGGCATGCTGTGATTCATGGGGTCGCAAAGAGTCGGATACGACTGAGCGACTGAACTGTATGGAACTGAATGACTGAACTGAACTGAACTGATGCCTATGTAGCCTGTATGAGTCTAATATTTTTGATGTGAGGGCTGTTTTGGCTATGGATGCCTGCCATATCTTTCTTCAGTGTGTGCTTCCAATTTTCCCCTTGATAAGGAGTATGATTGGTATTGTGGTCACCAGACCCTGCACTGGATATTGAGCAAGGCCTCCTCTTTGGTCTGTGGTTATTGCAGCCCTGACAGGCACAGAGTCTGCTCCTCAGTTGTTAAAGTATA
The DNA here is from genome assembly GCF_910594005.1 of Cervus elaphus. NCBI lineage: Eukaryota > Metazoa > Chordata > Mammalia > Artiodactyla > Cervidae > Cervus > Cervus elaphus. The sequence goes on from NC_057848.1 coordinate 102,813,383, forward strand.
AGCCCCCAGATCTGTTTCTGAGCTAAGTGTGAGATAGGCGGGACTAGAGTGCTTCCAATGGGAGAGGAGCCATTGAGTATTTCTCCCTATGAACTGTCCACCAAGAAGGGTGCTCCATGTAGTTTTCTGTCACTCATTGTGTGGACTCGCAAAGTACACTGCTGTTGGCACTGTGCTCAGCCCCATCTCAACTGTGGGAACACAGGCAATCAGCCTGGGTGTCTCTCAGGTTCTGTGCTCACAAAGTCACCGGTGCAAATCTGTTAGTGCAGATCTGCTTAAGTCAGGAACCTGGTCATGAATCAGCCCCAACTCCAGCCCCACCTCCACATGTGTAGGTAGGTGGGCAAAAACCAGCAATCACTAACACCACACCCACCCCAGCCACAGAAGGACCAGTAATCTGCTCAAATATCTTACAGGTACTGAGCTTACAAAGTCACTGGTAGCAGCATAAATTTGGATCATGCACCCACTGGGACACTGCTCAGATTTCAGTGTTGCTTCCAGATTTGTATGGCCTTTGGAGATTGGCTCAGATTTCATCTCTACCTCCCCATGTTGGCAACCTGTTGGCACTTAACCACTTTCAGAGCTTATAAAGGCCAAACCAAGCTTGCTGTGAGCATGCTGAGAATGAGGGTCCTACAGCAGGGCCTTGCCCTTTCTTTTGCCTGTGTCTTAGCAATGGGACTTCAGTGGCAGACCAGGGCTCCATCCTGTGTACATCCTCAGTTACAACTCAGACCAGCCCCCTCAGGCTGCCCTTATAGAGCCAATCCCAATCCTCTCTCCAAGTCTGTCTGCTGAAGCCCAAGTTCAGTACCCAGCCACCACATGAACTAGCAGGCCAAAAAGTGCAGGGAGGTGGCCAGGACCCTCTATGCTGGTCTCACCCTGTTCTGCCTGCCATAATTCTGCTGCCATACTCTCTTCTCGGCCTCTAAATCTCCCTTCCTGTCCCTGGTGATCTCAACAGCTGGTGAAGGTATTTCCCAGGTTGAGGGAACCTTTCCTCCTTCACAGCTCCCTCCTGGAGTGCAGATCCTGGCCTGATTCCCTTTTTTTTCCCTTTTGTCTTACCCAGTTATGTGATGATCTTTCCTGCTACTTTGGCTGTATTAGATCATCTGCCAGTGTTCTGTATGTAGTCAGTGAGAATTGCTACACATGTTGATGTATTTTTATGTGTTTATGGGAGGAGATGAGTTCTACATCCTTCTATTCCACCATCTTGATCTCATGGCATGTAACATCCTTTGTCCACAGTACCCAGAGAAAGTTTTTGAGAATAAACAAATGGAAGTATACAGCTGTATGTTTCTTCTACAATCAAGAAGTAGTATGTTACAGAACAGACTTTTGGACTCTGTGGGAGAAGGCGAGGGTGGGATGTTTTGAGAGAACAGCATCGAAACATGTATATTATCTATGGTGAAACAGATCACCAGCCCAGGTTGGATGCATGAGACAAGTGCTCGGGCCTGGTGCACTGGGAAGACCCAGAGGGATCGGGTAGAGAGGGAGGTGGGAGGGGGGATTGGGATGGGGAATACATGTAACTCCATGGCTGATTCATGTCAATGTATGACAAAACCCACTACAATATTGTAAAGTAATTAGCCTCCAACTAATAAAAAATAAATGAAAAAATAAATAAATGAATGGGCACAAGAGCAGGGCTGTCCCAGAGGCTTGTGGAACTTCTGTATCTTCAATCCAGAGAACCAAGAGCTACATCAAAAGTTCCAACTCTCTGCACATTCCAGAATGGAGAATTACCATTCTTTATTTGTAAACTGCCTCTGGAAGACTCCATGATCTTATTTTAAAACATATTCTATAGATTATTATAAAATGTAATAAAGAGAAGCAATTATTTGTTAAAAAAAAAAGAAATGCTTATTCAAATCCTTTACCCAATTTTTAATAGCATTTTTTGTTTTTACTGTTCACTTTTTCTTCTTTTTTCAATGACTTTTTTAACTAAGGTACACTATTCATAGGAAAGTAGCCAAATCATAGGTTTTCAGAATGAATTATGATAAAGCGAACACACCTGGTTACATACAAATTATATCATGAAATGGAATATTACTTCTATTCCAAAAGCTTTGTTCAAGCCCTCGCTCATCCTCCACACCATTCTTCTTCCTCCAGATTAACCACTATGCAGACATCTAACACCATTGATTACTTTTGCCTATTTTGGGAACACAAATAAACAGAATCAAATTGTGTGTGTTCCTTTGTGTATGGCTTCTATCCACACTGTTTTGGGGGTATGCAATGATGTTGTTACATGAAGCAATAGCTTGGTCCTTCTCTTGCCAAATGTCATTTCATTGTATGAATATTTCACTATTTATTCATCCACTGCACTATTGAGAGCTATTTGATTTGTTTCAAATTTTTTGTTATTCCACATGTAATTATGTTTGGTATGATCTATTAAAATTAGGTCTTGTTCACCATTGTTAGATTTGTTCTTAGATATTTTGAGCTTTTTAATACCATCCTAAATTATATTGTTTCTTAAATTTCATTTCATAATTGTGACTGGTATGTAGATGATTCATGTTTATATAGTGACCAGCTGTTTAAGTTCATTTATTAATCTAGTAGTCTATATATGGATTCACATTTTTTACACACAAACTTAGGGGGCCTGTGAATAAAAGGGTTTTATTTCTTCCTTTACAATTCTTATACCCAGGATATCCAGAATATTATTGAGGAAAAGTGATAGTAATAAGTGTTCTTGTCTTGTTCCTTATACCATAAGGAACACTTTAAATATTTTACCACTGACACTTAAATATACTTACCATTGATACAAGTACCAATGATACATGCTCAAGTTTTTCTTATAGCTATCTCTTATCAGATTAGAAAATCTTCTCCTTCTAAGTTTGATAAAAGCTTTTTTTTCTTTTTTTAGCATGAATGAATGTTACACTTATCAAATGCTTTCTCCACATTCACTGAAATTATATTAATTTTTCTCCTTTATCCTGCTAATGTAAAGAACATTGATTGATATACAAATACTAGCCCAACCTTGCCTTCCTGAAGTACAACTTGGTCATTTCCACAGGGTTTAGTTCACTAGGATATTTTGCACTGATGTTTATGAGACAGACTGCCTATAATTTTCCTATCTTGCAATGGTGTTGTTGGGTAGTGATATCAAGATTATGCTGGCCTCATAAACTGGGAAGTGTTCACTTGTTTTCTATTTTCTGATACAGTTTCTGTATGATTGATACAGTTTTTTCATTAAATGTCTAGTAAAAATTCATTGAAGAAGCCATCTACAACTACAGGATTTTTTGTTTGGTTTGTTTTTTAGATATTTTCTGATGGAAAGATTTCAAACCATAGAAACATTTTTGTTTTTAATATATAGCCCTACTCAGATATTCTATTTCTCATGCAGTCTTAATAAGTTTTATTTTAAAAGAATTAACCTAAAATTTCAACTTTATTTTCAAAATGTTGTTAATTACATTCTCTCATATTTCTAACTCAGTAAGATTGATAGTGATGCCACTTTGTAATTTTCATATTGTTTATTTGTCTGTCTCTTTTTCTCAGTGATTCTGACCAGGACACCTGTTAATCTCCTCAAAGAATCCATGTTTAGCTTCTGAGTTCCTCTCTTGTATGTGTTTAAAAGATGCTTGCTCCTTGGAAGAAAAGTTATGACCAACCTAGTCAGCTTATTATAAAGTAGAGACATTACTTTACCAACAAAGGTCTGTCTAGCCAAAACTATGGTTTTTCCAGTAGCCATATGTGGAAAGACCCTGATGCTGGGAAAGATTGAAGGTGGGAGAAGGGGATGACAGAGGATGAGATGATTGGATGGCATCACCAACTCAATGGACATGAGTTTGAGCAAGCTCTGGGAGCTGGTGATGGACAGGGAGGCCTGGCATGCTATAGTCCATGGGGTCGCAAAGAGTTAGACACGACTGAGCAACTGAACTGAACTTGTATGTGTTTGGTTTCTATTTCATTAATTTCAGCTTTTTTCTCTATTATTTTTTTCTCCCACTTTCTCATGGTTTCATTTGATCTTCTATTGCTTTTTAAAGTCTTCTCTCAACCAAACTGAATGATTTGTTCTTCTCCAGATATGTCTCATAATTTCCAACCTCATTGTCTTTGCTGATTTGGTTTCTACTGTTTATAAAGAATCCCTCTACCCTCTAAAAAAAGAAGAAGAAGAAGAAGTATGTTACTTGAAGGTAGACTGTGGTTATTTAAATATGTGCCTAATAAACTCTAAACCAATCATTATAATATCATAAATAGCTCAAGCTAACAAAGGGGATAATAAAATGATAAAAATAATTATTCCAAAAGAAGACATAAAAGAAGGAAAAGGAACAAATGACAAAAGGACAATTATAAAACAAATAGGGAAGGACTGTAGGCAGAAGTGACATTCTGAGAGCACCAGTTCAAGATGGTGACATAAGAGGATTCTGAACTTACCTCCTCCTATAGATGCATCAAATCTACAGCTACATATGGGAAAATTCTCTCTGAAAGGAACCCCAAAGTCAGCTGAGTGACTCCTACATAGCAGGTGGATGAGAAAAAACAGATTGTAATGGGTAGGAGAACCTGAGACAAAATCTCATCATAAACCCCAGCACTAGCTTGGTATACCACCATTGGTAAAGAGCTGAACTCCCAGCTTCTCCCAGAGGAACAAAATTTTTAAGACTTGCACCTCAGATATAAGACTCAAAAACATCTAGTTTTGGCAGGCAATAGGGCTTGTATCTGTGAGACCCACAAGGCTATAGTGAACTGGAAACAATTCTTAACAGATTTGTATGATTTCATCTTGGCTACCCTGCATGGCATAGCACAGAGGCAGCCAACTGAAAAACAGTCTTTCTGTGAAAGAGACCTATTAGCTTATCTTTAAAACTCCAGCCCCCTCAGATGTCTAAGGAGTAGATATCTAATTTATCACATATCTAGGCATTGACTGAAGTACTTTCCAAACACTACAGAGGCCAACATGTGCCATCTTCATGTTCTTCCTCTGTCTTGCTCAAGTTCAGTTCAGTTCAGTTGCTCAGTCATGTCCGAGTCCTTGCAATCCCATGAACTGCAGCATGCCAGGCCTCCCTGTCTTGCTCAAGGTCATAAGTATTTCCCAGAGAGAAACCTGTGCACATATCTGGGGCCCCAGTTTTTGTGGCAGCTTCCCAGGGGATGTCTGCTGATTTCCTGGCTCTAGGGGCTAGAGGTTATTATATTCATGGGGCCCACAGAAGCAAAATTAATAAAGAATAAGTTCTTAATCAGACAGAGACATCAGACAGAAATACCTGGTCTTCCAATAAAATTGGCCTATTAGTTTATCTTCATAGCTGCATCATAAGGTGCAGGCTTCTAATTAAACACACATCCAAAGACCAATTGTAAACCTCTTCAGGGACTTAAGAGGGAAAGAACCATTTTCACACATCCTCTCTGCCTTGTTCCAGGTCACCACTGTCTTCTGGAAATGAGCTTGTGCACACATCTGGGGCCCTAATTTTTGTGATTGCTGCCCAGGGGGCCTCCCTTGATAACTTGGCTCTGGTGGGCAGTGGAAATTATGTTTACAGGTCCCATAGGACTATAATAGCGAAAGAGTTCTTAGCCAGTCACTTTCCAGGGCCCAGCAGAGAAGCAGTAAACAAAAAAGCCCAATCTTTCCATGAAAGAAGTCTATTAACTTATCTTTATAGCTGTGTACTGAGGGACACACTTCTAATTAAACACATATCTAGGGACTTACTGTGATTTTCTTCAGATACAGGGGAGGCCAGCCATCTTTCCATTCTATGTGTGCCACACTTCAGGTTGTTCATTTTAAGAAAAGGGCTGTGACATGTCTAGCACCCTGACATTTGTGGCTGTCCCCATAAGAAACATCCCTAGATAGCCTGTCTTTGGTGACAAGTGAGCTTTTTACTTATAGTTTCACAAAATGGAGCAAATAAAGAAAAAAAAAAAAAAGAACCAGTTATTAACTGACTATCACCCTGGGGCTTAAAGCAAAGGGGGAAGACAGAAATGCCTGTCATCCAGGCTTCCTCAGAAAGAGGAATACTTTCATACTTAAAAGCTGTTACCTTGAAGTTCTGGCTTCCAGTAATCTTGAACCAAGTTGCTGACTGAGATCCTTGTCTTTGAGACACTGACAGGTCTTGGCATACCTTCAACTACTGGAAGCTACTAAAAAACAAAATAAACTGCTTGTACAATAACAAAGATTTGAAAGATAACCAAGAGCTCTGACAGGGTTGAACAATGAGTTTTGTTTCTTACATAGGCCATCCCTTCAAACTAAGAGAGGTGACTTTTATCTAATGTATAGAAACAAAATGAAGAAACAAAAGGATATGTTCCAAACAAAAGAATAAGATAAAATCTCAGAGAAAAAAATTTAAGGATGGAGAGAAAGAATTTACCTGATAAAAAAGTTCAAAACAACAGTCATAAAAATATTCACTGAGATCAAGAGAACAATGCACGAACAAAGTGAGAATTTCAACAAAGAAATAGAAAATAAAAGAAAGGACCAGACAGAAATCAGAGTCAAAAACTAACATAACTGAATTATAAAATACAATACAGGAGTTCAGCAGCAACTTAAAGTAAGCAAAAAAAGGATCAGTGAAAAAAACAGGCAGAAGAATTCGTCTAATCAGAATAACAAAAACAAAACAAAAAGGAAAGAAAAAGAGTGATGGTAGCTCAAAGGACTTATGGGTTAATGTAAAGTGGACAAATATTCACATAATAGGATTCCCAGGAAGTGAACAGAGAAAGAGGCTGAAAACTTATTTGTAGAAATAAAGGCTGAAAACTCCTCTATCCTGGAAAAGGGAACAGAGATCTAGATTCAGAAATCCCAGAGAATTCCAAATATAATAGCATAAACTTCAGGAAACCACACCAAAACATCTTGAAAGTGCCAAGAGATAAAATCGAGGAAAGATTCATAAAAGCAATGAGAAAAACAAGTTTTTACATACAAAAGAACACCTAAAAGACTATAAACCGATTTTTCAGGGGAAGCTTTGGAGATCAGAAGGGAGTGACTCATTTATAGTCAAAGTACTGAAAGAAAAAAAAATTTGCCAACACAGAATAAACTATCTGGTAAAGTTGTTGTTCAACAGTGGAGAAGAGATTGTTTTTCAGACTAGCAAAAGCTAAAAGAGTTCATCATCACTAGACAGACCATACAGTAAATGTGAAAGGGATTACTTTAAGTTGAAATGAGAAGACACTGCTTAGTAACAGAAAAAGCATATAAAAATATAAAGCTCACTGGTAAAGGTAAGTATAGAGTAAAATTAAGAATAATCTACTATTGTAAAGGTGGTGAGTTAGTCAAATATTGAACTAGCATAAAAGTTAAAAGACAGAAGTAGTAAAAATAAAAACTATGTTAATTTAAGTGATAAACAAAACAAAAATATACAAATTGTGACATGATACAAAAGTGTGGAGGATGGGTAAACATGTAGAACTTTAAGAATGCATTCAAATTTATGTTGTCATCAACTGAAAATAGTTTATTATAAATATAAGTTGAACTGTGTAAGCCTATGTACTATGCTTCCCTTGTAGCTCAGCTGGTAAAGAATCTGCCTGTAATGCAGGAGACTCAGGTTCAGTTCTTAGGTTGGGAAGATCCCCTGGAGAAGGGAAAGGCTACCCACTCCAGTATTCTGGCCTGGGAGAATTCCATTGACTGTAAAGTCCATGGGGTTGCAAAGAATTGGACACAACTGAGTAATGTTCACTTTTCATGTAAGCCTAATGGTAACTGCAAAACAAAAACCTAGAGTAGATAAAGATAATGAAAAATGAATCTAAATAACACTAGAGTAAATCATCAAATCACAAAAAGAGCAAGAGAAGTAAGAAGTAAGAAGAAATTGCAAAAGAGACAGAAAACAACAAAGCAATAGTCTATATCTATCTGTTGGTGGGAATGCAAACTAGTACAGCCACTATGGAGAACAGTGTGGAGATTCTTTAAAAATCTGGAAATAGAACTGCCATATGACCCAGCAATCCCACTCCTGAGCACACACACCAAGGAAACTAGATCTGAAAGAGACACGTGCACCCCAATGTTCATTGCAGCACTGTTTATAATTGCCAGGACATGGAAGCAACCTGGATACCCATCAGCAGACGAATGGATAAGGAAGCTATGGTACATATACACAATGGAATATTACTCAGCCATTAAAAAGAATTCATTTGAATCAGTTCTAATGAGATGGATGAAACTGGAGCCCATTATACAGAGTTAAGTAAGCCAGAAAGATAAAGACCAATACAGTATACTAACACATATATATGGAATTTAGAAAGATGTAACAATAACCCTATATGCAGGACAGAAAAAGAGACACAGATGTACAGATCAGACTTTGAGACTCTGTGGGAGAAGGCGAGGGTGGGATGGTCTGAGAGAATAGCATTGAAACAAGTATACTATCAAGAGTGAAACAGATCACCAGCCAAGGTTGGATGCATGAGACAAGTGCTCAGGGCTGGTGCACTGGAAAGACCCAGACGGATGAGATGGGGAGGGAGGTGGGAGAGGGGATCAGGATGGGGAACACATGTAACTCCATGGCTGATTCATGTCAATGTATGGCAAAAATCACTACAATATTGTAAAGTAATTGGCCTCCAACTAATAAAAATAAATGAAAATAAAATAAAATAAAATGACAAAATACAGGTTAACAGAAGGAAAAACATAAAAAAAGAGATAAAAAAAACAAAAATAGAAATAAAATGAAACATAAACAAATAAAAATAAAATATATAAACACAAAATATATTTAATGCACATATATTAAATATAAATTTAATAAATGTATATTTAATATAAAAATAAAACAAAATAGAAAATAAAATATAAATAAAAATATAAAAATCAAAATGGACTAAATCATCAATCAAAAGACAGAGTGGATAAGTGAATAAAAACCAAGAATCATATATATTTATATACTGCCTGAAAAAGATTTATTTTAGATGTAAGGATACATAGAGACTAAAAGAGGAGGAATGGAAAAAGATATCCCATGCAAAATAAAAGACATCTGAGATAGCTATATCAGACAAAACAGGCCTTAAGTCAAAGACTGTGTTAAGAGACAAAGAAGGTCCTTATATAATGATAAAGAATTAAGGCTAGGAGAGGGTATAAAAATTTGAAATATTTATGGACTCAACAAAAGAGGACATAGATATATAAATACATGTTGTTGTTGTTGTTCAGTTACTCAGGTGTGTCTGACTCTTTGCAGCCCCATGGACTACAGCATGCCAGGACTCCCTGTCCTTCACCATCTTCCAGAGCTTGCTCAACCCCATGTCCATTGAGTCAGTGATGTCATCCAACCATCTCATCCTCTGTCATCCCCTTCTCCTCCAGCCTTCAGTCTTTCCCAGCATTAGGGTCTTTTCCAATGAACTGACTATTCACATCAGGTGGCCAAAGTATAGGAGAATCAGCTTCAGCATCAGTCCTTCCAATGAATATTAAGGGCTGATTTCCTTTAGGATTGATTGTTTTGATCCCCTAGCTGTCCAAGGGATTCTCAAGAGTGTTTCCAGCACACAGTTCAAAAGCAAGAATTCTTCGGCACTCAGTCTTCTTTATGGTCCAACTCACACCCATACATAACTACTGGAAAAAAACATAACTTTAACTATATGGACCTTTGTCAGCAAAGAGATGTCTCTGCTTTTCAATATGCTGTCTAGGTTGGTCATAGCTTTTCTTCCAAGGAGCAAGTGTCTTTCAATTTCATGACTGCAGTCAATATCTGCAGTGATTTTGGAGCCAGATAAAATAAAGTCCATCATTATTTCCATTGTTTCCCCATCTATATGCCATGAAGTGAAGGGATCGGATGCCATGATCTAAGTTTTTTGAATAATGAGTTTTCCATCAGCTCTTTTACCTTCCTCAAGAGGCTCTTTAGTTCCTCTTCACTTTCTGTCATAAGAGTGGTGTCATCTGCATATCTAAGGTTATTGATATTTCTCTTGGCAACCTTGATTCCAGCTTGTGCTTCTTCCAGCCCAGCATTTTCATGATGTACTCTGCATATAAGTTAAATAAGCAGAGTGACAACATACAGCCTTGACCTACTCCTTTCCTGATTTGGAACCAGTCAGTTGTTCCATGTCCAGTTCTAATGGTTGCTTCTTGACCTGCATACAGATTTCTCAGGAGGCGGGTAAGGTGGTCTGGTATTCCCATCTCTTTAAGAATGTTCCACAGTTTGTTGTTATCCACAGAGTCAAGGGCTTTAAAGCAGTCAATAAAATAGAAGTAGATATTTTTCTGGAATTCACTTTGCAAGATGGCAGAGTAGAATGACCTGTGATCTTCTCCTGTGAGAACAAGAAAATTGCAATTAACTGCTGAACATTATCGACAGGAGAATGTAGGAACCCACCAAAAACAGATACAAAAGACAAAGGAGAAGCCACAAGACAGTAGGAGTGGTGTAGTCTTGTTTAAAATCAAACCTCATACCCACCAGAGACACTCAGAGGGCGCAAACAAAACCTTGTGCACACCAGGACCCAGGGAAGGAGCAGTGACCTTCACAAGAGACTGAACCAGACCTGCCTGTAACTCTTTGAGTGTCTCCTCTGGAGACATAGGTCAGCAGTGGCCTGCCATGGGGACAGGGACTCTGGCAGCAGGAGTCTTGGGAGGTGCAGTGTGTGGCATAAGTTCTCTTGGAGGAAGTTGTCATTAGCCCCACTATAGAACCACCTATTAGGTGACCCACAAACTGGAGAACAATTATACCAAAGAATTTCTTGCACTGTTTTGAAAGTTTTAATTCCCACAACAGATTTCCCAACCTGGGTATCCGGCAAAGGCACTGAGAACTCCCAGGGAATTTGACTTTGAAGGCCAGTGTGACTTGATTACAGAATTTCTACATGACTCAGGAAACAGAGGCTCTTGGAGGGCATCAACAAAACCTTGTGTTCACCAGAACCCAGGAGAAAGGAGCAGTGACCCCACGAGAGACTGAGTCAGAAACGTCTGTGAGTGTTTGGGAGTCACAAGGGGATGTGAGGGTTGACAGTGGCCTGCTGTGGGGTCAGGGACACTGATTGCAGCAGTTCTGGGAGGCGTAGCATGCTGACATATTATGCCATTACCCCTACCATAGTTTGGCCTCAGGTCAAACTACAGGGAGGGAACACAGCCCCACCCATCAACAGACAGCTGGATTAAAGATTTACTGAGCATGGCCTTGCCCACCAGAACAAGACCTAGTTTTCCCCAAAGCCAGTCCCTGCCATCAGGAAGTTTCCACAAGCCTCTTAACCTCATTTATCAGAGGACAGACAGAATGAAAACCACAATCATAGAAAACTAACCATACTGACTCACAGGGATCACAGCCTTGTCTAACTCAATGAAACTATGAGCCATGCCATGTAGGACCACCCAAGATGGATGGGTCATGGTGGAGGGTTCTGACAAAATGTGATGCACTGGAGAAGAGAATGGAAAACCACTTCAGCATTCTTGCCTTGAGAAGCCCATGAACAGTATGAAAAGGCAAAAAAGATATGACACAGAAAAATTAACTCCCCAGGTTGGTAGGTGCCAATGTGCTACTGGAGAAGAGCACAGAAATAGCTCCAGGAGGAACAAAGAGGCTGAGCCAAAGCAGAAACAACACCCAATTGTGGATATGTCTGGTGGTGAAAGTAAAGACCAACATGTGAAAAATAGAATACTTACAAATAAACATACCTAAGGAGGCAAAACACCTGTATTCCAAAAACTATATGATACTGATGAAAGAAATCAAAGAATACAAAGATTAAAAGATATACTTAAAGATTACACCTAAGCTTATATTTAAAGAATACAAAGATTAAAAGATATACAAAAAATCGTGTTTATTGATTGGAAGAATTAATATTGTCAAAATGACTATACTTCCCCAGGCAATCTACTGATTCAATGCAAACTATCAAATTACCAATTGCATTTTCTGCATATCAAAACTAAAGAATTTTAAGATTTGTATGAAAATACAGAAGACTTTGAATAGACAAAGCAGTCTTGAGAAAGAAAAACAAAACTTGAAGAATCAGTCATTGAAACAGTATGGTATTGGCACAAAGACAAACTTATAGATCAGTGGAACAAGACAAGAAGCCTAGAAGTAAACCCACAAACTGATATCAATTAATCTATGGCAGAGAAGGCAGGAGTGAACAGAGGAGAAAAGACAGTCTCCTCAATAAGAGATGCTTGGAAAACTGGACAGCTACCTGTGAGAGAATGAAATTAGTACACTCCCTAATATTGCACAGAAAAACAAACTCAAAATGAATTAAAGGCCTAAATATATGGCCACACACTATAAAACTCTTAGAGAAAAAGGCAGAGCAGTCTTTGATGTAAAGCGCAGTGAGATTCTTTTTTACCCACATCTTAGAGTAATGAACATAAAAACAAAAATAAACAAAAGGAACTTACCTAAATTTAAAAGATTTTGCACAATAAAGGATACTATAAACAAAAAGAAAACCCTCAGAATGGGAGAAATTATTTGCAAATGAAGCAACCACCAAGAGATTAATCTCCAAAATATACAAAGAGCTCATGCAGCTCAATATTTTTTAAAAAAATCATAAAATGGATAGAAGATGTAAGTATTTCTCCAGATAAGATATACAGATGGTCACAAGGCACATCAAAAGATCGCTAATTATTAGAGAAATGGGAAACAAAGCTACAATAAAGTATCAGTTTACACTAGTCAGAATAGCCATCATTAAAGTCTATAAGAAGTAAATGCTAGAAAGGGTGTGTAGATAAGGAACCCTTCTGCATTGTTGGCGGGAATCTAATTGGTATAACCACTATAGAGAACAGTATCAGTTCACTTCAGTTCAGTTGCTCAGTCATGTCAGACTCTGCATGGACTGTAGCATGCCAGGCTTCCCTGTTCATCACGAACTCCCAGAGCTTACTCAAATTCATGTCCATCGAGTTGGTGATGTCATCCAATTATCTCATCTTCTGTCATCCCCTTCTCATCCTGCCTTCAATATTTCCCAGCATCAGAGACTTTCCCGGTGAGTCCATTCTTCGCATCAGGTGGCCAAAGTATTGGAGTTTCAGCTTCAGCATCAGTCCTTCCAATGAATATTCAGGGCTGATTTCCTTTTAGATTGACTGATTTGATCTCCTTGCAGTCCAAGGGACTCTCAAGAGTCTTCTCCAACATCACTGTTCAAAAGTGTGAATTCTTTGGTGCTCAGCTTTCTTTATAGTTCAACTCTAATATCTGTACATGACTACTGGAAAAACCACAGCTTTGACTAGATGGACCTTTGATGGCAAAGTTGTGGAAATTAAAAAAAATCGTTCAGTTGAATTTATTTACAAAACAGAAACAGACTCACAGACCTCAAAAATAAACTTTTGAAAGGGGAAGGTAGTAGGAAGGAATAAATTAAGAGTTTAGGATGAACATGCATATACTACTGTATATGAAATAGATATAATATACAGCACCGGGAACTCTACTCAAAATTTTGTAATAACATATATTGGAAAAGAATCTGAAGAAGAATGGATATATGTATAAATGAACCACTTTTTGTACACCTGAAACTATCACAACATTGCAAACCAACTATGCTCCAATACAAATTAAAGATAAAGTAGTTAAACATAAGATTTAGAAAATAAAAAGGTAACGTTCCAGTCTTAGCAAGTCTGTAATTCAAAAAATGGTTTACCCTCTCCATGTGCCTTCACATATGTTATTTCCTCTACCTTTTCAGGTAGAGGTTGCTTGCTAAAGATCAGTTTTTCTGTGAAGCCCAATTATGCTAACTGTATTAGTTATTTTGCAATTCCAATTAAATGCCAAATATTTGAATAAAATTAGAATGAATAGGAAAAAAAAACTAGTTTTTGTGAAAACTAAATTCTTAGAAAGAAAAACTCACTTCATACAGTAATTATTATAAAAGCTTTCCCACAAAGTACTCCAAGAAACTGAATAACACTGCTACAGCTTATAAAAGTATGCCAGAAACTCATGCTGATAGAACTACTCAAAATTGTAACCTTCTATTTTAAAAGGAGGAGAACAATGTTAAGAACTTGATACAAAACGTTGAAAACAATAAATCACTGTAAATCAGAATTACATAAGCGGAGAAATTAAGTTATAGATACCAGGTAAGAACTGGATTAAAAACTACTTCAGGGGGGAGGAGCCAAGATGGCGGAGGAATAGGATGGGGAGACCACTTTCTCCCCTACAAATTTATCGAAAGAACAATTCAACACAGAGCAAACTTCACAAAACAACTTCTGATCTCTAGCTGAGGACATCAGGCGCCCAGAAAAGCAGCCCACTGTCTTCGAAAGGAGGTAGGACAAAATATAAAAGATAAAAAGAGAGACAAAAGAGCTAGGGATGGAGACCTGTCCCGGGAAGGGAGTCTTAATAGAGGAAGTTTCCAAACACCAGGAAACCCTCACACTGGCGGGTCTGGGGGAAGTTTTCAAATCTCGGAGGGCAACATAACTGGGAGGAAAATAAATAAAACCCACAGATTACGTGCCTAAAAGCAATTCCCAGCAGAAAAGTACCCCAGACGCCCGCATCAGCCACCAGCAAGTCAGGGTGAAATGGAGAGGAGCGGGCGGCATTGCTTAGGGTAAGGACTGGGCCTGAGTGCCCTGAGGGCAATCGGAGGGAGCTTTTGTGAGAAACCAACTTAAACTGTGGGACAGCAAAAGAGAGAGAGAAAATTAACTGGCCCGAACACACTGCCGGCCGTTCGCAGAACAAAGGGTCTGAGCAAGTCCAGAGGAGCTAGCCGGCTGCGGACCGGCCCAGCCCCACTGGAGGCAGGAGGCAGGGGGGAGGGGAAAGGGGCAAACTTGGCCCCAGAGGTGGCATCCCCTACCACACTGCAAACAGGCCTCCAGTTTCTAACCAAAGACTTCCTGAGATTCTGGATGGTTGACATCCGCCAGGAGGGTCGTGGCTAAACACAGGGCGCATGCACCCAACCAGCGTGAGAGGAAACTGAGGCTGGGACCGCGGAGGGGAGAAGGGACGCCGCACCCGGGGAGAGTGCAACCGACAAGCTCCTGGCTGCCTGAGCTGCTCGGGCCAGGGAAGGCACAAAACTCAGGCGCAACCGAGTCTGTGCTTTTGTGGAGTACCCGAAAACTGGAACCGCACGCAACGCAGGGCAGGCTCCATATAGAGCAGCCGGGAGCCTGAGCAGTGTAGACGGGGAAAACAGCGCCCCCCCTCCCTGCAGCGCAACAGAACTAGCGAACCTGAACAAGAGACCACCTCCGCCCGCCTGTGTCAGGGCGGAAATTAGACACTGAAGAGACTGGCAAACAGAAGCCAAATAAACAAAGGGAACCACTTCAGAAGGGACTGGTGCAAAAGATTAAAACCCCTGTAGATAACACCAACTACACTAGAAGGGGATTATAGATATCGAGAAGTGTAAGCTGGAACGAGGAGCTATCTGAAACTGAACCAAACCCACACTGACGGCAACAGCTCCAGAGAAATTCCTAGATATATTTTTATCTTTTTTTTTCTTTTCTTTTTTATTTTTTCTCTTTTATTTTCTTTTAAAATTCCCTATTACTCCCCCATTACTCCTTAACTTTCATTTTCATATATTTTTATGACTTTTTTAATTAGGAATTTTTTTTTCTTGTTTTTTTTTTCTTTTTTCTTTTCTTTTTTTTTCTTTTTCTCTTATTTTCTTTTAAAGTCCTCTATTACTCCTCTACTACTCCTTAATTTTCATTTTCATTTCACTATAACTTTGCAAAACAAAAAAAAAGAGAGAGAGAAGCCTTATTTTTAAACCGAACTTCATATATGTTTCTAAAATTTTTTGTTTTTGTTTTTAATATTGTATTTTTAAGAGTCTAACCTCTACTCTAGATTTTTAATCTTTTTTTTTTTTCAGTATGTGATATAAATTTTGGACATTTAAGAACCCAATATTCAGTTCCCATTTTTACTCAGGAGTGTGTTGATTACTCTCTCCAACTTTTGACTCTCTGTTTTCTACCTCAGAACACCTCTATTTCCTCCTTTCCCCTTCTCTTCCCAATCCAATTCTGTGAATCTTTGTGGGTGTCTGGGCTATGGAGAACACTTTGGGAACAGACAACTGTGTAGATCTGTCTCTCTCCTCATGAGTCCCCCTTTTTTTCCTCCTGCTCATCTCTATCTCCCTCCTCCCTTTCCTCTTCTTCATGTAACTCTGTTAACCTCTCTGGGTGTCCCTCACGGTGGAGAATTTTTTCACCATTAACCTAGAAGTTTTATTATCAGTGCTGTATAGTTGGAGAAGTCTTGAGACTATTGGAAGAATAAAACTGAAATCCAGAGGCAGGAGACTTAAGCCCAAAACCTGAGAACACCAGAAAACTCCTGAATACACAGAACATTAAGTAATAAGAGACCATCCAAAAGCCTGCATACCTACACTGCAACCAACCACCACCCAAGAGCCAGTAAGCTTCAGAGCAAGACATACCAGGCAAATTCTCCAGCAACGCAGGAACATAGCCCTGAGTGTCAACTTACAGGCTGCCCAAAGTCACACCTAACACATAGACCCAACTCAAAACTCATTACTGGGCACTCCATTGCACTCCAGAGAGAAGAAATCCAGTTCCATGCACCAGAACACCGAAGCAAGCTTCCCTAACCAGGAAACCTTGACAAGTCAATCGTCCAAACCCACCCACTGGGTGAAACCTCCACAATAAAAAGGAACCACAGACCTCCAGAATACAGAAAGCCCACTCCAGATACAGCAATCTAAACAAGATGAAAAGGCAAAGAAATACCCAACAGGTAAAGGAACATGAAAAATGCCCACCAAGTCAAACAAAAGAGGAGGAGACAGGGAATCTACCTGAAAAAGAATTTAGAATAATGATAATAAAAATGATCCAAAATCTTGAAAACAAAATGGAGTTACAGATAAATAGCCTGGAGACAAAGATGGAGAAGATGCAAGAAATGTTTAATAAAGACCTAGAAGAAATAAAAAAGAGTCAATTAAAAATGAATAATGCAATAAATGAGATCAAAAACACTCTGGAGGGAAACAAGAGTAGAATAACGGAGGCAGAAGATAGGATAAGTGAGGTAGAAGATAAAATGGTGGAAATAAATGAAGCAGAGAGGAAAAAAGAAAAAAAGGATCAAAAGAAATGAGGACAACCTCAGGGACCTCTGGGACAATGTGAAACGCCCCAACATTCGAATCATAGGAGTCCCAGAAGAAGAAGACAAAAAGAAAGGCCATGAGAAAATACTCGAGGAGATAATAGCTGAAAATTTCCCTAAAATGGGGAAGGAAATAGCTACCCAAGTCCAAGAAACCCAGAGAGTCCCAAACAGGATAAACCCAAGGCAAAACACCCAAGATACATATTAATCAAACTAACAAAGATCAAACACAAAGAAGAAATACTAAAAGCAGCAAGGGAGAAACAACAAATAACACACAAAGGGATTCCCATAAGGATAACAGCTGACCTATCAATAGAAACCCTCCAGGCCAGAAGGGAATGGCAGGATATAGTTAAAGTAATGAAAGAGAATAACCTACAACCTAGATTACTGTACCCAGCAAGGATCTCATTCAGATATGAAGGAGAATTCAAAAGCTTTACAGACAAGCAAAAGCTGAGAGAATTCAGCACCACCAAACCAGCTCTCCAACAAATCCTAAAGGATCTTCTCTAGACAGGAAACACAGAAAGGTTGTATAAACGTGAACCCAAAACAACAAAGTAAATGAAGACGGGGACATACCTATCAATAATTACCTTAAATGTAAATGGGTTGAATGCCCCAACCAAAAGAAAAGATTGGCTGAATGGATACAAAAACAAGACCCTATATATGCTGTCTACAAGAGACCCACCTCAAAACAAGGGACACATACAGACTAAAAGTGAAGGACTGGAAAAAAATATTACACGCAAATGGAGAACAAAAGAAAGCAGGAGTCACAATACTCATATCAGATAAAATAGACTTTCAAATAAAGGTTGTGAAAAGAGACAAAGAAGGACACTACATAATGATCAAAGGATCAATCCAAGAAGAAGATATAACAATTATAAATAGATATGCATCCAACATAGGAGCACCACAATATGTAAGGCAAACACTAACGAGTATGAAAGAGGAAATTAATAGTAACACAATAATAGTGGGAGACTTTAATACCCCACTCACAACTATGGAAAGATCAACTAAACAGAAAATTAACAAGGAAACACAAACTTTAAATGACACAATGGACCAGCTAGACCTAATTGACATCTATAGGACATTTCACCCCAAAAAAATCAACTTCACCTTTTTCTCAAGTGCACACGGAACCTTCTCCAGCATAGATCACACCCTGAGCCATAAATCTAGCCTTGGTAAATTCAAAAAAATTGAAATCATTCCAGTCATCTTTTCTGAACACAGTGCAGTAAGATTAGATCTCAATTACAGGGAAAAAATGTTAAAAATTCCAACATATGGAGGCTAAATAGCACGCTTCTGAATAACCAATAAATCATAGAAGAAATAAAAAAAAATCAAAATATGCATAGAAACGAATGAAAATGAAAACACAACAACCCAAAACCTATGGGATACTGTAAAAGCAGTGCTAAGGGGAAGGTTCATAGCATTACAGGTTTACCTCAAGAAACAAGAAAAAAGTCAAATAACTAACCTAACTCTACACCTAAAGCAACTAGAGAAGGAAGAAATGAAGAACCCCAGGGATAGTAGAAGGAAGGAAATCTTAAAAATGAGGGCAGAAATAAATGCAAAAGAAACTAAAGAGACCATAGCAAAAATCAGCAAAGCTAAAAGATGTTTTTTTGAAAAATCAACAATTGACAAACCATTAGCAAGACTCATTAAGAAACAAAGGGAGAAAAACCAAATTAACAAAATTAGAAATGAAAATGGAGAGATCACAACAGACAATACTGAAATATAAAAGGATCATAAGAGACTACTACCAGTAGCTCTATGCCAATAAAATGGACAACTTGGAAGAAATGGACAAATTCTTAGAAAAGTATAACTTTCCAAAACTGAACCAGGAAGAAATAGAAGATCTTAACAGACCCATCACAACCCAGGAAATCGAAACTGTAATCAGAAAGCTTCCAGCAAACAAAAGCCCAGGACCAGATGGCTTCAGAGCTGAATTCTACCAAAAATTTAGAGAAGAGCTAACACCTATCTCACTCAAACTCTTACAGAAAATTGCAGAGGAAGATAAACTTCCAAACTCATTCTATGAGGCCACCATCACCCTAATTCCAAAACCAGACAAAGATGCCACAAAAAAAGAAAACTACAGGCCAAGATCACTAATGAACATAGATGTAAAAATCCTTAACAAAATTCTAGCAAACAGAATCCAAAAACATATTTAAAAAAATCATAAACCATGACGAGGTGGGCTTTATCCCAAGAATGCAAGGATTCTTTAATATCCACAAATCAATCAATGTAATAAACTACATTAACAAATTGAAAGATAAAAACCATATGATTATCTCAATAGATGCAGAGAAAGCCTTTGACAAAATTCAACACCCATTTATGATTAAAACTCTCCAGAAAGCAGGAATAGAAGGAACATACCTCAACATAATAAAAGCTATATATGACAAACCCACAGCAAACATTACCATCAATGGTGAAAAATTGAAAGCATTTCCCCTAAAATCAGGAACAAGATAAGGGTGCCCGCTCTCACCACTACTATTCAACATAGTTTTGGAAGTGTTGGCCACAGCAATCAGAGCAGAAAAAGAAGTAAAAAGAATCCAGATAGGAAAAGAAGAAGTGAAACTCTCGCTGTTTGCAGATGACATGATCCTCTACATAGAAAACCCTAAAGACTCTTCCAGAAAATTACTAGAGCTAATCAATGAATATAGTAAAGTTGCAGGATATAAAATTAACACACAGAAATCCCTTGCATTCCTATATACTAACAATGAAAAAACAGAAAGAGAAATTAAGGAAACAATACCATTCACCATTGCAACAAAAAGAATAAAATACTTAGGAGTATATCTACCTAAAGAAACAAAAGACCTATACATAGAAAACTATAAAACACTGATGAAAGAAATCAAAGAGGACACAAACAGATGGAGAAACATACCGCGTTCATGGATTGGAAGACTCAATATTGTGAAAATGTCTATTCTACCCAAAGGAATCTATAGATTCAATGAAATCCCTATTAAGCTACCAACGGTATTTTCCACAGAACTAGAACAAAGAATTTCACAATTTGTATGGAAATACAAAAAACCTCGAATAGCCAAAGTAGTCTTGAGAAAGAAAAATGGAACTGGAGGAATCAACCTGCCTGACTTCAGACTCTACTACAAAGCCACAGTCATCAAGACAGTATGGTACTGGCACAAAGACAGAAATATAGATCAGTGGAACAGAATAGAAAGCCCAGAGATAAATTCACGAACCTATGGAGGCAAGGATATACAATGGAAAAAAGACAACCTCTTTAACAAGTGGTGCTGGGAAAACTGGTCAACCACTTGTAAAAGAATGAAACTAGAACACTTTCTAACACCATACACAAAAATAAACTCAAAATGGATTAAAGATCTAAATGTAAGACCAGAAACTATAAAACTCCTAGAGGAGAATATAGGGAAAACACTCTCCGACATAAATCACAGCAGGATCCTCTATGACCCACCTCCCAGAATACTGGAAATAAAAGCAAAAATAAACAAATGGGACCTAATTAAACTTAAAAGCTTTTGCACAACAAAGGAAATTATAAGCAAGGTGAAAAGACAGCCCTCAGAATGGGAGAAAATAATAGCAAACGAAGCAACAGACAAAGGATTAATCTCAAAAATATACAAGCAACTCCTGCAGCTCAATTCCAGAAAAATAAATGACCCAATCAAAAAATGGGCCAAAGAACTAAGCAGACATTTCTCCAAAGAAGACATACAGATGGCTAACAAACACATGCAAAGATGCTCAACATCACTCATCATCAGAGAAATGCAAATCAAAACCACAATGAGGTACAATTACATGCCAGTCAGGATGGCTGTTACCCAAAATCTACAAGCAATAAATGCTGGAGAGGGTGTGGAGAAAAGGGAACCCTCTTACACTGTTGGTGGGAATGCAAACTAGTACAGCCGCTATGGAGAACAGTGTGGAGATTCTTTAAAAAACTGGAAATAGAACTGCCATATGACCCAGGAATCCCCTTCTGGGCATACACACCGAGGAAACCAGATCTGAAAGAGACACGTGCACCCCAATGTTCATCGCAGCACTGTTTATAATAGCCAAGACATGGAAGCAACCTAGATGCCCATCAGCAGACGAATGGATAAGGAACCTGTGGTTCATATACACCATGGAATTTTACTCAGCCATTAAAAAGAATTCATTTGAATCAGTTCTAATGAGATGGATGAAACTGGAGCCCATTATACAGAGTGAAGTAAGCCAGAAAGATAAAGACCAATACCATATACTAACACATATATATGGAATTTAGAAAGATGGTAATGATAACCCTATATGCAAAACAGAAAAAGAGACACAGATGTACAGAACAGAGTTTTGGACTCTGTGGGAGAAGGCAGTGGTGGGATGTTTCAAGAGAACAGCATCAAAACATGTATATTATCTATAGTGAAACAGATCACCAGCCCAGGTTGGATGCATGAGACAAGTGCTCCAGCCTGGTCACTGGGAAGACCCAGAGGGATCGGGTGGAGAGGGAGGTGGGAGGGGGGATTGGGATGATGAATTCATGTAAATCAATGGCTGATTCATGTCAATATATGACAAGACCCACTGTGGTATTGTAAAGTGATTAGCCTCCAACTAATAAAAATAAATGGAAAAAAAAAAGAAATTTAAAAAAAAACTACTTCAGAATAAGAGATTAAATTGGAAGGAACACAATATTGTTTAAGGAATATAGATTGTGCTTTAAAAGAAATAGAAGGCAAAAATGAGGAAAATTTTGCCAATAAAAACGATGTAAAAAGAGATTAAAAGAAGGCAAGAGAAGGTTATAAAATTTAGCAATAGGCAAAGAAGAACGTATAGGCAAATAGTTATTCTTTAAGAAGCTATTCCCAAATACGTGTAAATCTATGGCTGATTCATATCAATGTATGACAAAACCCACTGAAATGTTGTGAAGTAATTAGCCTCCAACTAATAAAAAAAAAAAAAAGAAGAAGCTATTCCCAAAGCAAAGAATAAATTCTAAATACTGTAATTCAAGAATGTCTTTCTGAGATGAAAAGAAGTTTTAAGCTAAATTTTAAAATAACATCACATAAATGAAAATATAAACCCAAAGTGATCAAGGCCAAGAGGTATTAAATACATTTGGAATTATCAGACTATTACCATCATTAAATTTTTGTTGGAATCTAGATGAGTGATCCTTAACTAGTGTTAATTTGCCCCCAGAGGACACTTGGCAATGTCTAAAGACCGAGATGCTACTGGCATCTAGTGGGTAGCAGCCAAGAATGCTGCTAAACATTCTACAATTTACTCTAGGATATCCCCAACTATTTATATATATATATGTAATGCAAAATGTCAATAGTTTGAGGTGGAGAGAACCTGATTTAGACAAAAGTAAGGAGTGACTTATCAAACAAGAAAAATTAGATAATAATCAGATTTTTCAATAGATACAGACTTTCAAACAGCAAATTCTTTAAGATAGAACAATATACAGAAATGTATTTAAGATATTCAAAGAAAAGTTCAGCCCATTATTTTATATCTAGCAAAAATGACTTGCAAGTCTAAAGGGCACAAACACTTATCAATATGGAAAAACTTTATATTATTCCTATGTTCTCTTCCTGAAGAATCTTCTAGAGAAGACTTTTCTGACAGTCAGACTGTCTATAAACACACTGATATAAGGATTGTTGATGAGCACTAAGCATATAGAACATATAGTAACTTGTAGAGCTAATACAAAATAAGGGCTAAAATAAATGGAGTGTAAACTTTAATGAAATTTAAGGGCTATCTGTTCAACCAGTTTAGATACAGTATAGCTATTTATAAAGGGGTAAGAATAGATTCTTGGTGTAAAAAAAAGAAGATTTATGAGTTTATGATGATATTTTAAAAACAAAAATAATTTTTCACTTTCACAGAATGATGGAGAATAAATTAACTACCTTGAAAACTGGTAAGTAAAGAGAAATAAGCTTTTCTCCCCTGTTCTCCATGTGAAATGTACCTCTGTGTAATCAAATAGTAGATTAGAGAAAGCATCTACATAAAGTATTCCATGTAATATATAAAGAAACATAGAATTAGAATAAATCATTTTGTAGCACCCAATGAAGTAATGAATCTATGAAAAGGGACACAACCAGATGTTATATGCATTCTAGCGAAAGAATACAACATTATATATAGGCTTGCTGAAGAGATCCAACATGAGTCAGATGAAGCCTCTAAAACCAGCCACCAATTTGTGAAAAA
Organism: Cervus elaphus; assembly: GCF_910594005.1. Lineage (NCBI taxonomy): Eukaryota > Metazoa > Chordata > Mammalia > Artiodactyla > Cervidae > Cervus > Cervus elaphus. The sequence goes on from NC_057848.1 coordinate 102,837,076, forward strand.
TATAGATAAAAGTACAAGTAACACTCCACCAGACTATAGGAAACTCTATAGGAAACTCTCAAATAGTCCAAGATATTCAAAAGATTGATTGTAAGGAAAAGAATGAATGGAAACATATAGATTAAAAGAGACTGTTTAAGGCTGAGTAATATTTCATTGTGTATATGTATCACAACTTCTTTATCCATTCATCTGTTGATGAACATTTTGGTTGCTTCCATGTCCTGGCTGTTGTAAATAGTACTACAATGGACACTGGGGTACATATGTCTTTTTTTTTTTTTTTTAATTATTATTTTTTTTTCCAGTGGGTTTTGTCATACATTGATATGAATCAGCCATGGATTTACATGTATTTACATATGTCTTTTAAAGTTGTCGTTTTCTCCCAATATATGTCCAGTGGTGGGATTGCTGGATCATGTGTTAGCTTTTGGATCTTCCCTGGTGGCTCAGCAGTAAAGAATCTGCCTGCAGGACAGAACAAGGTGAAGGGCCAATGCCATACAAGCATATTGACATGGAGTGAGAACTGAGGGGTAAAGAGGGTTCCATCAGCCCTAATTTTTTTCACTATTACCTGCTAAAATTTACAGCTTCCTGATAATAATAATAATAAAAGCTCCTCAGGGTAAAAAAAAAAAAAAAAAGAATCTGCCTGCAATGCAAGAGCCACAGGAGACATGAGTTCGACCCCTAGGTCAGGAAGATATCCTGGAGGAGGGCATGGCAACCCACTCCAGTATTCTTGTCTGGAGAATCCCTTGGACAGAGGAGCCTGGAGGGCTATAGTCTGTAGGGTTTCAAAGAGTTAGACAAGACTGAAGCGACTTAGCATGCATCCACACACACATGGTAGCTTTATTTCTAGTTTTTGAAGGAATCTCCATACTGTTCTCCATAGTGGTTACATCGATTTACATTCCCACTGACAGTACAAGAGGGTTCCCTTTTCTCCTCATCCTCTCCAGCATTTATTGTTTGTAAATTTTAGGGTGATGACCCTTCTGACTGATGTGAGGTGATACCTCATTGGAGTTTTGGATTTGCATTTCTCTAATAATGAGCAATGTTGAGCATCATTTCATGTGTTTGTAGGCCATCTGTATGTCCTCTTTGGAGAAATGTCTGTTCAGGTGTTCTACCCATTGTTTTATTGGATCGTTTGTTTTTCTGATATTGAGTTCAATATAATTTGAGTCACTTAAACTGAGGTGGGTGAACCTAGAGCCTGTTATGCAAAGGGAAGTAAGTCAGGAATAGAAAAACAAATATCATATATTAATGCATTTATGTAGAATCTAGAAAATGGTTCTGGTGAATCTATTTGCAGCACAGTAATAAAGATATAGACATAGAGAATGAACTTGTGAACACAGCAGGGGAAGAAGAAGGTGGGATGAATTGAGAGAGTAGCATTGAAATATATACCTTACCATGTGTAATATAAATAGCCAGTGGGACGTTACTGTATAACACGGTGAACTCAAACTGGTGCTCTGTGATGACCTAGAGGGGTAGGATGGGTGTGGAAGGAGGGTCAAGAGGGAGGGGATGTATGCATTCCTATGGCTGATTCAGGTTGTTGAATGGCAGAAACCAACACAACATTGTAAAGTAATCATCCCCCAATTAAAAATAAATAGACTTAAAAGGTATAGTATTTTTAAATGGACATGACTGAACTAGACTTTAAACTGCATATTCACAAATGTTAGCCAGTACAAAATCAGCACCTCCTTCACTGAGAACAAATTACTGTCAAATCTCACTAATCATAAATCTTCATTCATTCAGTTAATATTATGTGTTTCTCCAAATTCATATTGAAAATAATTTCCTCTTAAAAATTTTAAAGGTTTTAATTCAAGAGATGAAACAGCCTTAAAATTATTCTTTTCAATAGAAAGGTCATATAATTACTTCAAGTTCTGCATCTAACAACCAATTTCTCTGTGTAAGTTTTATACTTAAGGGATATCATTTTGTTACATGGGACCAGTAAGAGTTTTAATTTTGCTAAGCTATGAAATAAGAAATATCATAATAATAAAAATTTAAATAATATCTTCATTTTGGTGGTGATAAAACAAAGCTACTGATGTAACAAAATCACATAAAGTCACACACACACATCACATCACACACAGACACACACAAGTGTATGTATAAAAAGTAAAATCAAAGCACCAATGTCAATTTCTTGGTTTCTATATTATACTGCTGTTCTCTGAGATGTTGGTATGAGGTGGTGAGGAGAAAGCATAAGACTTTCCTATACATATATCTGCAACTTTTTGTGAATCCATACTTAAGTCAAAATAAGAATCTAGGTATATTATTTAGGGTGAAACAGATCACCAGCCCAGGCTGGATGCATGAGACAAGTGCTCGGGCCTGGTGCACTGGGAAGACCCAGAGGGATCAGATGGAGAGGGAGGTGGGAGGGGGGATCGGGACGGGGAATACATGTAACTCCATGGCTGATTCATGTCAATGTATGACAAAAACCACTACAATATTGTAAAGTAATTAGCCTCCAACTAATAAAAATAAATGGGGGAAAAAAATAAAGTATTGAAAACCAAAAAAAAAAAAAAGAAAAGTCAATTCAATGAGGCTCTTAGAATTTACTGACAGCTGATTTCACTACCAAACTCCTTATTCAAATTATAAGAAGTTCTAAAATTTTTCAGTGGCAATTGTTGTCCAGAGTGACAGATATTACTAAAATAATTAACTGAATGTATTTTGCTTCAGTGGTCACAAAAACTAGTGATGAACAGATACCTGAGCAGAAAGGATTTTCCAATGACTAGGAGGAAAAATGCATTTAACACAAAACAGAGATCATATAATGTAGACAAAATGAGCACAATGAAGCTTTGAAAAACACACCATCAAATGAAGACAAACTGGATCCACAGCAGAATTACAGCAAAAAAAGGGAATTTTGTAGCAGTTTTTACTCAGTTTTCACAAAACATACAGCAGGTTAGTAATAGAGTTTGGACCATAAAGGCACCAATGATGCCATGTGAAATCAGCTGAAATAACAAATTATTGCCTTAATAGCCTTGTACAAAAGTAAGTGGACTTGAGGCTGCTGATCTGGTATGGAAAGTGTCTGGCTCAAATAAGGGGCAGAGGGAATTAAGCTAATTCTGTCCATCATGTTTATATAGTGGCTAGCTTAGGTTCTGGCCAACATGGAGTCACAAGGACCAATTTTACTCTGTCATGACAAATGACAAAAATAAGGGACCATTGCTGTTATTCAGTCTCTCAGCTATGTTTGACTTTTTGTGACCCCACAAACTGTAGCAGGCCAGGCTCCTCTGTCCTTCGCTGTCTCCCGGAGTTTGCTTAAATTCATGTCCATTGAGTTGGTGATGCTATCTAACCATTTCATCCTCTGCTGCCCCATTAACCTTTTGCCTTCCGTCTTTACCAGCATCAGGGTCTTTTCCAGTAAGTCAGCTTTTCCCAATAGGTGGCCAAAGTATTGGAGCTTCAGCAACAGTCCTTACAATGAGTATTAAGTGTTGATTTCCTTTAGAATTGACTGGTTTGATCTCCTTGCAGTCTGACAGGCTCTCAAGAGTTTTCTCCAGGACCACAATGTGAAAGCATCAATTCTTTGGTGCTCAGCCTTCCAAATCTCACATCCATACATGACTGCTGAAAAACCATAGCTTTGACCATACAGACCTTTGTCAGCAAAGTGGTGTCTCTGCTTTTTAATATGCTGTCTAGATTTGTCATAGCTTTTCTTCCAAGGAGCAAGCATCTTTTAATTTCAAGCCTGCAGTCACTGTCCGCAGTGATTCTGGAGCTCAAAAAAATAGTCTGTTTCTATTTTTTCTTCATCTATTTATCAGGAAGTGATAGGACTGGATGCCATGATCTTAGTTTTTTGAATATTGAGTTTTAAGCCAGGTTTTTCACTCTCTTCTTTCACTTTCATCAAGAGGCTTTTTATTTGCTCTTCACTTTCTGCCATTTGGATAGTGTCCTCTGCATATCTGAGGTTATTGATATTTCTTCTGGCAATCTTGATCTCAGTTTGTGATTCACTGTTATACAGAAGTATTAACTAAAGTACTTTCCTCCCCACCCCATCCCTCCAGGTTGTAACAGAGCTTTATAATATGCTGTCTAGGTTTGTCATAGCTTTCCTTCCAGGGAGCAAGTGTCTTTTAATTTCATGGCTGCAGTCATTGTCAACAGTGATTTTGGAGCCCAAGAAAAGACCATTAAGTATAGATATAGATAGATATAAACATCACCTTCAATTCACTGGGCATCAGGCAAGGAGAATTCATTTCTAATGGATGGTGAAAAAAGTGAAGTGAGCCCAATAAATGCCTCAGTTTACTACACTGAGAGAATTTCAAGGCCACAGAACAAGGAATGGAAACTCAGGGAGACTCCAGCAGATTTTCTGAGTTGAAGAAGAGAGGTGAAAGTATGAAAATTCAAAGTAACCAGAATTCATAGACCAGAGTACAGGAGGAGAGAGAGTTTCACAGATAAGGTAATCAAATTTACAGGGATCCCTTTGAGTATTCAGAAGAGTACTAATTATTGCATCCATGTAAGGAAACTATCTGAAGATAAGGAGAGAACCACCTGAAAAGATCAGAGGAAATAATATTCAACACTCACACAGAACTAGTAACAGAACCTGTTCTCACAAGCTAGGCTGTGAAACCTCATTATTCTTAAGATATGAGGTAGAGAATTCAGAAGGGTCTCATGTATGTAGTGGCAAATAACTAGCACAAGATTAAACTTGGCTCTGGTGCCACCTAAAAAAACCTTAAAAAGTAACACCGAAAAGGATCAAAAAGTTTCCAAGTATTTAATTGTACCCCTGAACAAAGCTCAGGAATATATTATAAAAATGCAAACATTTGAACATCCAAGAAGATAAAATTCACAATGTTTGCATCCAATAAAAAATCACTAGACATGCAAAGAAAAAATATGACTCATAATGAAGAAAAAAATCAATGTATCAAAACAGGTCCAGAAGTGATACAGGTGTCATAAATAACAGACAAGGTATTAAAAATAGTTATCATAGCTATATTCTAATTATTTAAAAATAAGGAGAAATATAGAGTATACAAAAACAGGTTAAATCAAACATCTGAAAATAAAAACTACAGTATTTGGAATGAAAAATACATTGGATAAGATTAACAGCAGTTTAGACATTGCAGAAGAAAATATTACATCTTTGAAAATACAACTATAGAAACTATCCAAAATAAAATATAGAAATACTTTAAAAAAAAGAGTATCAGTATCAGTCTGGAAAATAGTTTGGCAGTTTCTTATAGAAACTAAACATTCACTTACAATACCACCCAACAATCATACACCTGGGCATTTATCTCAAAGAAATAAAACATATATTCACACACAAAAATCTATACACAAATATTCACAGCAGCTTTATTCATGATAAGTAACCACTAGAAACAACACAAATATCCTTCAATGTGTGAATGAGTAAACACATTGTAGCATGCTGAGTGAAAAAAAAAGCCAGTCCCCAACGGTCATATACTGTATAATTTCATTTTATTAAATGGTAGGGAGTGGGGAGTTGACATAACTATAAAGAGTTAGCATGAAGCAGCACTCCGTGATGATGGAATAGGTCTGTATCTTGACTACAGAGGTGGTTCTACTTATTTACAAGTGTGATAAGGTGGAATAAAATTGTACACATGGATTGTACAATTTCTTGTTTTGATACTTTAGTTACTTAAGATAGAACCATTTAGGGGGATTGTGTGAAGGGTACATAAGACTTTTCTGTGCTATCTTTGAATTTTCCTGTAAATATAAAATTGTTCTAAAATAAAATGCTTTCTAAAAATGAATGGAGAGCCAGTGAGTTCTGGAACAACTTCACGTAGCCTAGTATACCTGGAATTCAGGAAAACTTGAAAAGTGGATAGAAAATATTTGAAGAAATAATGATTGAAAATTTCCTAAAGTTTATAGACATTTTAATTGCAGATCAAAAAACTGACAAATTCCAAATATAACAAACATGAAGAAAACTGAACAAATGAATATCATAATCAATTTGTCTAAAATGCTAGCAATAAAACATGTATTGCAAAGTAGCCAGAGAAAAAGATATTTAACACAGAGAGACACATAGATAAATATGGTAGCAGATTTCTTGTGAAACAATACAAGCTAGTAGAAAAGAAACACCTTTGAAAGAATAATAGTACTAAAAGAAAAGAGGTACTGAAAGAAAATACTCCATCAACCCATATAGTGAAAAGAGCTTTCAACAATGAAAACAATTCAATTTTTAAAATGAGAAAAGGAATTGGATAGCCATGTTTAAAAGAAGGCACACAATGGCAAACAAACACAACAAAAAAGATGCTCAACACAAAAACAGACATATAGATGCAACAAAATAGAGAGTCTATAAATAAACCCATACAACTATGGTAATGAATCTGTGACAAAGAAGGCAAGAATGTTCAATGGTGAAAAGACAGTCTCTTGAGCAAGTGGTGATTGGAAAGCTGGATAACCACATGCAAATCAATGAAAGTAGAACACTCCCTAACACCTTACACAATAAACTCAAAATGGCTTAAAGACTTAAATATAAGAAATGACACCGTAAAACTCTGTAGAAGAGAACATAGGCAAAAAGTTCCTTGACATAAATCAAAATAATATTTTCTTAGGTCAGTCTCCCAAGGCAAAAGAAATAAAAGCAAAAATAAACAAGTGAGACTTAATCAAATGTATAAGCTTTTGCATAGCAAAGGAAACCACTAAAGTGAAAGTGTTATTTAGTCGTGTCTGACTCTTTGTGACCCCATGGACTGTAGCCCACTAGGTTCCTCTCTCCATAGAATTTTCTGGGCAAGAATACTGGGGTAGGTAGCAATTCCCTTCTCCAAGGGATCTTCCTGGCCCAAGGATTGAACTTGGGTCTCTTGCATTGCAGGCAGATTCTTTCCCATCTGAGCCACCATGGAAGGCCAAAAGAAACCATAAACGATATGAAAAGACAACCTACAGAATAGGAGAAAATATTTGCAAAATGATGCAACTGACAAGGGCTTAAATTCTAAAATACACAAACAACTCATATAGTTGAATATCAAAGAAAAAAGACCTCAGTCAAAAATGGGCAGAAGACCTGAATAGATATCTCTCCAAAGAAGACAGATGGCCTAAAGGTACATGAAAAGATGTTCCACATCACTAATTATTAGAGAAATGTAAATCAAAGCTACCATGAAGTATTAACTCACACTGGTCAGAATGGCCATGATTAAAAAGCCTGCAAATAATAAATGCTGGAGAGGGTGTGGAGAAAAGGGAACACCCTCTACACTGTTGGTAGGAATGCAAAATAACTTGGTGCAGCCACTATGGAGAATGATGTGGAAGTTCTTTTTACCATATGATCCAGAAATTCCACTTCTGGGTATATATCTGGAAAAGATAAAAACTTTTATTTGAAAAGATACATGCACCCCAGTGTTCACAGCAACATTATTTACAATAAGTAAGACATGGGAGCAACTCAAGTTATATATATGTTATATATATATATATATATTATATATATATATATATATGTGTGTGTGTGTATGTGTGTGTGTGTGTGATAATATTACTCAGACATAAAAAGGAATGAAATGAATTGAAATATGCCTGAAATGAATGAAATAATGTCATGTGCAATAATATGAATGGACTTAGAGATTATCATACTATGTGAAGTACATCAAAGAAAAATAAATACCGTATGATATCGCTTGTATGTGGAATCTAAAGAATGATATAAATGAACTTATTTACAGAACAGAAACAGACTCACAGACATAGGAAACAAACTTACGGTTACCATAAGGGAAGGGGGAGGAAGGGATAAATTAGGAGTTTGGGATTAATAGATACACACTTGTTGTTCAGTTGCTCTTTCATATTTGACTCTTTGGACCCCATGGACTACAGCACGCCAGGCTTCCTTGTCCTTCACCATCTCCTGGAGCTTGCTCAAACCCATGTCCATTGAGTTTGTGATGCCATCCAACCATCTCATCCTCTATTGTTCCCTTTTACTATATAGAAAATAAACAATTGAGACCTACTCTATAGCATAGGGAAGTATATTCAATATCTTTCAGTAACTTGGAAAACTTTGAAATAGAATATATGCATATATAGATATATGTAGATAGATGTATATATATATATATATATGAATCATGTATATGTATATATCTGAATATGTGTATATATATATATCTGAATATATATGTATATCTGAATCACTTTGTTCTATATCTGAAACTAGAATTGTAAATCAGCCATATGTTAATGTAGCTAATAAATAATTAATTAAAAGATGCTCAACATCATCAGTTATTAGAGAAATGCAAATCAAAACCACAAGGAGAAATGATCCTTCTTTACACCCATTATGATAGCTATAATTTTTAAAAACAGTCAATAACAAGTGTTGGCAAAGATGCGGAGAAACTAAAACCTTCACTTTGCTCATGAGAATGTAAAATGATACAGATGCTTTGGGAAACAGTATTGCAGTTTCTCATTGTCACACATAAAGTGCCATATGACCCAGTAATTCCGCTATTAGGTATATACCCAAGAGAAATGAAAGCGTATATCTACATAAAACACTTATACATGGATGTTCATAGTGGAATTATTCATAATAACAAAAACTTATTAACAATCTAAATGGCCATCAACTAAGACTGGGTCAACAAAATGTAGTAGATTCATACAATGGAATATCTTAGTCATAAGAAATGAATTGCAGATACATAATAAACATGAATGAACCTTGATATTATTTTGTTATGTGAAAGAATCCAGATATAAAAAAATACATATTGTGTGACTTCATTTATATGAAATGTCCAGAATAGGCAACTCTATAAAGAAAATGAGTTGGTGGTTGCTGAGTCAGGGTAACTGGCAAAAATGGAAAACCATGGCTT